>NC_041384.1:30642559-30700159 GCF_002162155.2 Triticum dicoccoides | reverse complement strand
GGCATGTCCGAAGAGGCGGCACGTGTCTCCAGGGTTTGGCCCCCTCCAAGTGACGGCGGCACTGCCTTGCGTGCAGGGGGCACACCGCGGAGCCCCAAGACGGGCGTCTACGCATGCCTGAACACTTTCACATATGCATAGGGACCCGTGCGATGTTTCGGTGACATAGCTACACCCCGAATCCCCCCACCAACCAGAATTCCCTCCTTGTCGACCGTTTCCCCCCTCCGTGACACGACGATAGCGACGTTCGTAATGGGGGGCAATCGATATACCATGGGGGTATGTTTTTTAGATAAGGCATAATTATCTTATGCAAAAACAAAAACTAAAATAAAGTAAAAATAACAAAATAAAGTAAAATAAATGTATGCCGACGGTAAGGTCGTCGGCATATCTGTGCACACACGGAGGTGCAGTCCCACGGATTGATGACGTGGCATGGCACACGGATCGATGACGTGGCAGAGGGGCCTATGCCAACGGCTATGCCGTAGGCATACCTTTGCCATAGATAGTATAAAGCAAACCGTCCGCATAGCCGCGCACACGGATCGATGACGTGGCAGAGGGGCATGGGCCAGGTCTATGCCGCCGGCCGCCGTTACCTCCCGTCGGCGTAGATTCAACGTCATCAAACGGTCAGCGCTGACCGAGTAGGTGGGCCCGGGCTATGCCAGCGGCCTCACCTATGCTGACGGGCCCCGTAGGCGTATCTCGAGTGGTCCCGACGGCCTCGTCTTTGCCGACTGTATGCCGACGGCTTTTCTACGCCTACGGCATGTCCTTGGCCGTCGGCATAGGTCCATCTATGCCGACGGGGGCCGTCGGCAACCCAAGTTTTTCTGGTAGTGAACCTTTAAGGACAGGAATCCTGGCAGAAATCCAAAAGTAATGAAATTTTGCAGCATCAATTTATTTTATCGCAAAAACATTGTAAATGAAGACAAAATCATTATTTAACACATCCATCTATTACAATTCATGGAGCATCCATATTTCAGAAACAATCTCCATTATTTAACACATCCATCTACAAATATCTCACCGGACACAGCATCCATACTTGATCCAGTCAACAGAAAATCTCCCTAGATCTACAGTTTGATCACCACACTACTACTTTCTACATCCTTCATCTGACACATCATCGCGAAAATAGGCACTGCACAGCCTGTTGATCTCCATAGAACAACACCTCTTTATTTTCAAGTGGAGCTTCTGAATCTTGTATAGTATCCACACCTATACATCTCCATTGCCCCTGCACCAACAAAGCTAGAATCACCAGCGAACTCAGAATCTTAAGCTTCAATCTCCACCTAAGATTGCTTCCAATTTCTGAAGGCAAAATGTGAAACGTTTGCATTCGCATCACTACATACCACACTAGTTGTTGCATCTTGCAATATCTCACCATGTGTGATAAATGAAGTGTTTCGAACAAACTTGGATTAATGTAAAGGATCAAGATTGCCAAATTAAAACTGGGAATAAAACATTGTTAACAAACTCGGATTAATGTTCTGAAAATTGGTGTAGCAGATGTGACGAGGAGGATAACTAGATCGGGCTGGTTCCCACCTTGTGGTTGACGTCCAGGTCCCCGGCCAGGCGACCACGGCGATCCTCTCCGACGCACCCAACGTCTGCCAACAGTGGACGAGACAGAGGCGATGGTGGGATCACGAGGAATACGAAGAAGAACGCGGCAGCATCGGGAAGCAATATCGGCGTTGGCGGCGGCGAAGACCTAGAGCCGCAAGACGAAGAGGAGCGCGCCTGGAGCCGACTCCCTGGTGCGTCATGTGGCGGGCCTCTCATCGCACGCGAGCTGAGCGACCCTCGAGGGCCAGGAGGAGCCGAGAGCAAGCGGGCGTCCGGTCGCGGTGTTGTCCACGCGTCGGCCATCCGCTGCGGGGCTGCACAGGCGCGGGTTTGCAACCCGTCTCCATTAATCAGGAGGATCCTCTTTTTGCTAAGTTGGACAGAATTTTAGTGAGCTCTCTTTGGGAGCAGCAATTTCCTTTAGTAACTGTCAGAACCTTGGTGAGAGGGGTTTCTGACCATGCAGCGCTTCTATTACATACAGGGATTAAGTCTACTATTAATCGCAAGCCTTTTAAATTTGAGCTATGCTGGCTGTCTAGAGAAGAGCTCCCTGATATTGTTAATAAAGTCTGGAGTTCCACTGTTCGTAGAGGTAGCAGTCTTGATTGGTGGCAGGATTTCATGTGGAAATTAAGGAGAACCCTTAAAGGGTGGAACCTTAATGTAGAGGGTAGATATAGGGGAGATAGAGATGATATTGCCAATAAGCTTGACTTTTTGGATAAGAAAAGTGAGCTCTCTGGAGTTTCCGAAGCTGACTATGTTTTGAGAAATAAGTTGCAGAATGATTTGAATAAGATCCTTAGGGAAGAGGAGATTAAGTGGTACCAGAGGTCTAAAGAAAAATATATTAAGGAGGGTGATGGTAATACGAAATACTTCATGATTAAGGCTAGCGGTAGGAAGTGTAGGAGTAAAATTTTCAGATTCATACAGGATGAGGGGATCATCCAAGGGGATGAGCAGCTCCTTAAATATGCGACTGATTTTTATAAGAAGCTCTTTGGGCCTGTTGAATTACTTCCCGTCTCCTTAAACATTCCTCTAACTGATATGCTTTCCGATGTGGACAAAAGTAAGTTGGCTAGTAAATTTACTTTGGATGAGATAAAAATGGCTGTTTTTTCTATGAGGCATAATAGAGGAGCCGGTCCCGATGGTATGCCTATTGAATTCTTCCAAACCTTTTGGCACCTCATTTGCAATGATTTGTTGAGTCTCTTTCAAGATTTTTATGATGATATGATTGATATTTCTAGGCTAAACTATGGGGTAGTTACATTGTTAGCTAAGGGTCAAGGGGTGGATAGGATTCAGATGTATAGACCTATTTGCATGCTCAATGTCCCGTTTAAAATCTTTACCAAAGTCTTAAACAATAGAGCTATGACTACTGCTCACAAGACGATTTCTAAGGTACAATCTGCATTTATCAAAGGGCGTTATACTTTAGATAATGTCGCTGTTCTCCATGAGACACTTCACTCACTACATAAGTCTAAATGCGCTGCTGTTATTTTTAAGGTTGATTTTGAGAAAGCTTATGATAAAATTAATTGGGACTTTACGCTTAGTACGCTGAAAATGAAGGGGTTTCCTGATAAATTTATTCGTTGGACAAAAGCAGTTATTCATAATGGTAAAGTAGCTATTACTTTAAATGACTTGATTGGCCCCTATTTTGTTACTAGGAAAGGATTGAGGCAGGGGGACCCGTTCTCCCCCCTATTGTTTAACCTTGCTGCTGATGTTCTTGCTACCCTGGTTCAAAGGGCGCAAGAACAAGGATTTATTAAAGGAGTTCTGCCTAGATTGTACGAGGGTGGTCTTACTGTCTTACAATACGCTGATGATACGATTTTCTGCTTTGAAGATGACTTAGAAGGGGCTAGAAACCTTAAAGTCATTCTATGCGTGTTTGAGCACTTGACGGGTTTGAAAATCAATTTCTTAAAAAGTGAAATCCATTGCTTTGGTGCCGCTTTATTGAAACAAGAAGAATATGCTCAGATTTTCACTTGTGCGGTCGGGGACTTCCCCTTTACTTATTTAGGCCTTCCTTTACATTTTAAAAAGTTGCATAATGCGCATTGGAAACCAGGTGAAGAGAAAATTGAGAAGAAGGCAGCAACCTGGCAAGGGGGTTTGCTTTCAATGGGTGATAGGATTACCCTCGCTGAGACTTGTATGAGTAATGTTCCTAGCCATTTGCTTTCTTTTTTTAAACTACCTAAAGGTGTAGGCAAGAGAATGGACTTTGTTCGTGCTCGTATGGTTTGGCAAGAAAGGGATGGAGTGAGAAAGTATCACTTAGTCAAGTGGGTGGACGTATGCCAACCTAGAGACCAGGGGGGGTCTGGGGATTACTAATTTGGAGATTAAAAACATCAGCCTCTTATGTAAGTGGTTATGGAGATTAGAGAATGAGGAAGGGGATTGGCAGGAAATGATTAGAGCCAAATATTTGAGTAGGAAAACTCTGGTTCAATGTGAAGCATCTCGGGGTAATTCCCATTTTTGGAATGGGTTGTTGAGTATAAAGGATATCTTATATTCTTGCTGTCAAAGGGTGGTGGGTGATGGTTGTAAGACGAGATTTTGGGAGGACACATGGCTGGGGAGAAAGCCACTTTGTCAACTTTTCCCCCGCTTGTATAATTTAACTTTCTGTCAACATGTTACTGTTGCTAAAGTCTTTAACCAGGATTTTGATTGTATTAGATTTAGGAGATGTCTTTATGGAGAAACTCTTACAATGTGGAATGAATTACTTGATATGTGTAGTCAGGTTACTCTATCGGAGGAGCCTGACAGAGTTAAATGGCTTTTAACTAAATCTGGGTCCTTCTCGGTTAAGTCGCTTTATCATTACCTTATAGCTAGAGTTGTTGCTTTTCCTTTTAAACTTCTTTGGAGGTTGAGAATACCTCTAAAAGTAAAAGCGTTTATATGGTTAGTGATCAAAGGGAGGATCCTAACCAAGGATAACTTATCTAGACGAGGGTGGAAAGGACCAAATTTCTGCGAGTTTTGTGGCGTTTCTGAGAGCATTGATCATCTATTCTTTTTGTGTTCTTGTGCTAGGTTTTTATGGAATGTGATATGCGGTACACTAAGTAACCCGAAATTACCTTTATCTTTCTTTGACCTTTGTCAAAACTGGATACCATCCTATTCTGGAAAGGATAGGGCTATTGTTTCTATTGGTGCTGCTGCTTTGATATGGACAATTTGGAAAACAAGGAACAAATCCTGTTTTCAACGTGTTTTCCTTTCAAATCCTATCAATGTAATATTTACCCTGTGTTCTTTGTTGGATTCATGGATGATTCTACAGAGAAAAGGTGTGCAAAAAATGCTTAGGGAGGTTTCCAAGAGGCTATCTCGGGTAGCAAATGAAGTCTACAGAAGAACATATGGGTGGAATCCTTCTGCTCTAAGACTGGGTTTTGTGTCTACCTGAAATTGGGTGATTCTGTAGTATGTTTGGCCTATTGTTTTGGCTGATGTGCAAATTGTAAAAGATGTTTAAAAGTCTGTTCTCTCTCCGGTAGTGGGTGATTTGGCATCCTATAGATATGGTTATATGTCTAGGATGTAGGTTGCTTATCAGTTGATGAGGTGATGCATCAGGTCTGATGGAAAAAAGTGGTGTGATGGTTGTATCTAGACTTCTATTTTCTTAATGAAAATAGGGGCCATGTGGCCCTTTTATCGAAAAAAAACCCGTCTCCACAGAATTTTTACACTTGCTTTCTTCTTCCTAGACCAGAGATTCTCCCCAGTGTGCCTACTAGATGAAGAGATTACAGAAGGCGAGGGGAGGGATTAGCTCTGCAGAGGGGACCTGACAGTCCAGGAGCTGAGTGAGCCGTGCAGCTTGTCAGAGGCACGCACGACCCATAGCTTGAGCAGGTCTCTCGACGCGTCCTGCCATCCCTTTATTCTGTAATCCTCTCGTTTCCGGTCCACCACTCTTTTGCTTCCATTGATATGCAACCGTGATGCGGCGGTTCCTTTGCTTGGCACACGCGTTGCCGGCGTCGTCTTCTCCACGCAGAGCTGCGCGGTGCCATGCCTGGACCTGAGGCACAGCTGATACATCTTGGATTCGGTGCTCCGGAGGTGATCCACTGCCTTGGGGAGCAGCTTCTCGTCCACGTCTTGCAAGGTCGCATTTCGATGGACCGTTTCCTGCTCCTCCCCGTCGATCACCTCGAAGGCAAAGCTCTCGTCCTGAGGCTCTATGCCCTCCGGGAAGTCATGGGGAATAAAAACGACCGACAACTTCAAACCTGGAGTTTTCACATAGCTTCTTCTACTCCCTCCATGTGTTTTGTGCGGAGCTTGAGCCGGCGGCGAGATATGGCATTGCAGGTAGACCGTGATCACCTGCTCTGGAAACAGTGTGCACGCCAGCCTTGACTTTGATGGTGACAACGATGATTGCCCGTCGCTCTTGCTGCTGCTACAGGTGGAAGGCACGATGAAACCGTCATGGCCGCTGCAGCAGAGCGGGTCTGGACGAAGGCACTGGGTCAAGGTCCTGTGTATATCGACCCAGTACTCAGTCTCTCTGAAGGGCAAGCTCTCCACCCAGGAGAAATCCTGCGTGGGAAGCTGGACGAGCTCCCTCGTGAAGCCTTCCGCGGCGGCCTTGAGGTGCGGCGTCACCGCCTGCATGCACCTCGCTATGATCCCGAGCACGTCGCTGCTCTCGGATAGGCGCAGCATGAACCTCGAGCTGAAGCTCTTGGCGGGCGCCCTGAAGTCCTGGAGGACGAAGCCGACCATGGCCTCCACCCCGCGCTCCGCGAAGCTCGTGGGCCGGATGCCGAGGTAGTAGAACCTGCCGCCCTGCAGCGCCTGGTACCGCGCCGTCTTGCCCGCGAGGAGGTGGCCGATGAGCGGGTCGAAGAAGAGGTGCTGCCGCGGGGTCCCGCCCAGCTCCACTAACCTGACGAACTCGCCGGCGCCCTCCGCGAACCTCTCGAACCTCCGGACGGGGACCGGTTCGCCGACGTCCTTGCCGCGGCTGACGAGAGATGACACGAGCGACTTGACCGCGTGGGCGATGCGCGTGGGGAGCGAGGACGCCTGCCGCCTGAGCTCTTCATCTACCACGGCGCGCTGGCGCTGCGTGAGGTGGCGCAGCGTGTCGTCGCACTCCTGGGCGGCACGCTTCAGCTTGCTCCGCCAGAGGAGCACCGGCGCGGCGGTGATCTGCCACCGGTCGGACAGCTGCAGCGCGGTCTCCATCTTGATGTGCGCCATCTCCAGCCTCTCCATCTCGTCTCTGCCGCATGGCCTCTTGTCAGGCTTGTCGATGATGAAGCTGGAGACCCTCGTAACCGTCTCGCCGACCACCGCGGAAGCAACAATCTCCGCCATTAAACGTGATAGTGAACTTGTACATAAGACTGGTCAGGTGACTGTACTATATATAGAGCGAGAGGAGTCTTGAGTCCTTTTCCACGCGTTGTGCTTCGATCAAGAGAGACTTGAGTCTTCGCAACAAACGTGTGAAGTCAATGATGAAGTCTTCTCTCTCTCAAGGGAGTTCAAGTGTTTTCTGAGACTAACTCGAGTCTTCCAAGTGTGAAGTCTTCCTCGTAGTGGAAGAGTCAGTCAAACGAACCACGCGTACGCGCTTGGTTTCTGCGGAATCAATTTTTGGATACCATGCAATTACACCAACTGAAACGTGACTTTCAAAAGAATCAAACTTTTAGCCAATGGGATTCAGCTGGTGTGGTGGTTGACACCGCATTCACACACACACAAAAAAAAACCAGCATGCTCGCTCGAAGATCTGTATTCTACGGTTCATGATCTTTTACTCTTAAGACTCAAGAACATATGGAAATTGTGCATCAAACTACATGAACATGTCAGAGCTACTATTTCTTTTATGGATGGATCATAGAGCACAAAAAACCTACACCTATTATTGTTTAGGTCCATGCAAGGTGACAATTTTTGGTGCTATCCTATTGAAAGCGAGGATGGAATCAGAGAAAGCAATTGCAAAAGCTATTCTAGAAAAAAGGTGATTGCAAAAGCTGCAAGGATCACTAAACTTGTGCCACATCGAGGGCTTGGCCTACAGGAGCTGCATCCCCCTTATAATATGATTTGATCCGATTATTCGTTGCCCACAATACTGCTTCAGCCTTCAACCTAGTCATCTTAGTTCGAGCCATGTCATTGTTGATCTGATTTTGTGCTTATTAGAACTTCATACTGACTGAACATAATTATTTTACTTTATAAGGTGAAGAGATTTTACTATAAGTTTTATATAGTTTACTAGAACAACAACACTTCCTCTAACTTTATTTTAACCAAAACGCAGCAGGACGGGCTGTAGTTCATTCATCAAGAAGGAAAGTAAGAGAGTTACTGAGCTAGGGAAGGAAAAATAAAAAGAAAAGCCTACACTGGCGATCGGCCTGCATCTCTGGCTCTAAGTACGCTCATGGAGGTTTGAAGAGTTAATTTGTTGGAGGAAAAAGCTTGACCCAGAAGAATGGCTCGATAGGTTCAGCTGCTTTGAGCAAAGCTCCACGACCCGTTCAGTGATCTCAATGTTCACAACTAGAGCAGTGATTCAACGTGGACATTTTGTGCCAGATGGGGATCACGTCAACTTCCTCGAGCCTCCTAGTCCGATGAAAGAAATTACATTTGATATTCCTCATCTGTTTCAACTACGGTTCAATTTCTTACTGGCACACCATGAAGCTTGGAAGAAACAATATCCATATTTTTTTGAGCTCGTTGTAGTGTAGTACAAGGTGTGGGCGTTGGGTACCCTATTGGTGAGGAAGTAGACAAGGTGTGTGCGTTGGGTACCCTATTGGTGAGGAAGTAGACAAGGGGTGCCTTTTAAAGACATGGTTGGTAAGTACGAGTTTGCACGAGGATGTTATTTTTAGCCACATCATCACGATCCCATTTTTTCCGGGGAATCACCACGATCTCATTAATCATGCTCGCACTATAGTGCTAACTAAAGAGAGCAAATCATGGCTCATTTGCTCCTACATGCATATTTTGAGCTGTTGATATGACAACGTCACTATATTGACCATACCAAGGAAATGATATAACGACAACTATAATTGAATCCGAAAACATTTTCTCGCGAGCTTTAACCTACTCCAATCAAACCCCAAAAGAGTAGAGTAGTTCCAGCCAAGAGGGGTTAGGTGGTTGGTGCTGGGTGACTTCAATCAAATTTACACAACTAGAGATACGCGAGCATGCGCCGTATAAACCGTTTTCATGCAACTCTGAATTCTTGTGAGCTTAGGGGTATCCACCTGTAGAGCTGGCACTTTACTCCTCATGCTTATGCCTTGTCTACGTCACTCTCGGATCACTGCCTTCCTTTCATCGTCGATGATAGCGGCCTGCGACAGTGCTACTCCTTGAGCTTGCGTTGGTTTTTTCCTTGAAGAGGAAAGGGTGATGCAGCAAAGTAGAGATCAGTATTTCCCTCAGTTTGAGAACCAAGGTATCAATCCAGTAAGAGTAACAAGAGAAGCACCAATGTACCTACAGAAAGAATCAAACACTTGCACCCAATGCGACAAAGGGGTTGTCAATCCCTTCATGGTTATCTGCAAAAGTGAGATCTGATAGAGATAGATATAATTGATAACTAAACGATAATAGAAATAAAAGTAATAAAAGTGCAACAAGGTATTTTTGGATTTTTTAGTATTTAGATCTGAATATATAATATGGAAAATAGACCCGGGGGCATAAGTTTCACTAGAGGTTTCTCACTTGAAGGCAAACATTACGGTGGGTGAACGAATTACTGTCGAGCAATTGATAGAAAAGGGCAAAGTTATGACGATATCTAAGGCAATGATCATGCATATAGGCATCACGTCCGAGACAAGTAGACCGACTACTGCCTGCATCTACTACTATTACTCCACACATCGACCGCCATCCAGCATGCATTTAGAGTATTAAGTTCATAAAGAACGGAGTAACGCTTTAAGCAAGATGACATGATGTAGAGGGATAAACTCAAGCAATATGATATAAACCCCATCTTTTTACCCTTGATGGCAACAACACAATACGTGCCTCGCTACCCCTTCTGTCACTGGGTGAGGACACCGCAAGGTATGAACCCAAAACCAAGCACTTCTCCCATGGCAAGAATTATAGATCTAGTTGGCCAAACAAAACCCACAACTCGAAGAGACTTGCAAGGATATGAAATCATGCATAAAATAATTTAGAGAAGATTCAATTAATATTCATAGATAATCTTATCATAAATCCACAATTCATCGGATTTCGACAAACACACCGCAAAAGAGAATTACATCGGATAGATCTCATGAAGATCATGGAGAACTTTGTATTGAAGATCAAAGAGAGAGAGAGAGAAGAAGCCATCTAGCTACTAGCTATGGACTCGTAGGTCTGAAGTGAACTACTCATGCATCATCGGAGAGGCAATGGTGTTGATGAAGAAGCCCTCCATGATCGATTCCACCTCCGGCAGGACGCCGGAAAAGGCCCAAAGATGGGATCTCGTGGAGACAGAGGCTTGCGGCAGCGGAAAAGTATTTTTGTGGCTCCCCTTTAGGTCAGGAGAATATTGTGGTATTTATAGGCGAAAGAAGTAGGGCAGAAGACCCACGAGGGGCCCACAAGCCCCTGCCCCCCCCCCGGGGCATGCCCTGCAGGATTGTGACTTCTTCGCGGCTTCGTTTCCTTAGTTTTCAAGTCCTACAGGTGTCTTCTGGTCCAAGAAAAATCATCGCGAAAGTTTTATTCCGTTTGGACTCCGTTTGATATTCCTATCTGAAAAGGTCAAAATCAGGAAAAAACAGAAACTGGCACTGGGCACTGTGTTAATAGGTTAGTCCCAAAAATAATATAAAATAGCATCTTAATGCATATAAAACATCCAAAGTTGATAATATAATAGCATGGAACAATCAAAAATTATAGATACGTTGGAGATGTATCAAGCATCCCCAAGCTTAATTCCTGCTCGTTCCGAGTAGGTAAATGATAAAAGTAGAATTTTTGATGTGGAATGCTACCTAGCATATTTATCCGTGTAATTTTCTTTATTGTGGCATGAATGTTTAGATCCATAAGATTCAAAATAAAAGTTTAATATTGACATAAAAACAATAATACTTCAAGCATATTAGCAAAGCAATCATGAACTTTCAAAATAACATAGCCAAAGAAAGCTATCCCTACAAAATCATATAGTCTGGCTATGCTCCATCTTCCATACACAACGTATTTAAATCATGCACAACCCCGATATTGGCCAAGAAACTGTTTTCATACTTTTACTTTCTCAAACTTTTCAACTCTCACTCAATACATGAGCGTGAGCCACGGATATAGCACTATAGGTGGAATAGAATATGGTGGAGGTTGTGAGGAACAAAAAGGGGAGATAGTTTCACATCAACTCGGCGTATCAACAGACTATGGAGATGCCCATCAATAGATATCAATGTGAGTGAGTAGGGATTGCCATGCAACAGATGCACTAGAGCTATAAGTGTATGAAAGCTCAGAAAGAAACTAATGGGTGTGCATTCAACTCGCTTGCTCACGAAGACCCAGGGAAATTTGAGGAAGCCCATCATTGGAATATACAAACCAAGTTATATAACAAAAATTCCCACTAGTATATGAAAGTGACAAAATAGGAGACTCTCTATCATGAAGAACATGGTGCTATTTTGAAGCACAAGTGTGGTAAAGGATAGTAGCATTGTCCCTTCTCTCTTTTTCTCTTATTATTTTGGGTGGGCACCTTTGGCCTCTTTTTTATTTGGGCATCATTGGCCTCTTTTATTATTTCTCAAAGTCCGGAGTCTCATCCCAACTTGTGAGGGAATCATAGCTTCCTTCCTTTCCAAACATGGGACAATGCTCTAATAATGATGATCATCACACTTTTATTTATTTACAACTCGATACTTAGAACAAAAAATGACTCTATATGAATGCCTCTGGCAGTGTACCGGGATGTGCAACGATCTAGTGTAGCATATGACATTAAGGAACATCACGCAAGCTGTCTTACGTTCATGCAAAGCAATATGACAATGATGGCTCGTGTCATGAAGAACGGAATGGTGGAAGTTGCATGGCAATATATCTCGGAATGGCTATGGAAATTCCATAATAGGTAGGTATGGTGGCTGTTTTGAGGAAGATATATGGTGGGTGTATGCACAAGCGAAAGTTGCGCAGTACTAGAGAGGCTAGCAATGGTGGAAGGGTGAGAGTGTGTATATTCCATGGACTCACATTAGTCATAAAGAACTCACATACTTGTTGCAAAAGTTTTATTAGTTATCGAAACAAAGCATTAGACGCATGCTCCTAGGGGAAGGGTTGGTAGGAGTTAACCATCGCGCGATCCCGACCGCCACAAAGGATGCAATCAATAAATAAATCATGCTCCGACTTCGTCACTGTGATGCCCCCGATTTGACCATACACTAATCATACACGCAAACATGCACGATCACGATCAGGGACTCACTAGAAGATATCACAAAACAACTCTAAACTCAAATAGAAATAATGCAAGCTTCATATTACAAGCCAGGGGCCTTGAGGGCTCGAATACAAATACTCAAGTACACAAGTGTTAGCAGAAGCAAATATATCTGAGTACAGACATAAGTTCAACAAGGTGCCATAAGATGGCTAGCACAAATAGGGATACAGATCGAAGAGGCGCAGGCCTTCTGCCTAGGATCCTCCTAAACTACTCCTGGTCGTCGGTGACCTCCACGTAGCAGCAGGTACCGTCAGGGTAGTAGTAAGCTCCGTCGGCGGTGGCAGCTGACTCCGGGGCTCTGTCATCTGGTCACAGCAATCGGGTATGGGGGGAAATAAGTAGCAAAGTAGCGTGAGTAGTCATCCAAAGTACTCTCAAGACTGACATCAGATCTATGCTACTTATGCATCGGTATCAAATGAAAGTGGATAGTATCTGTGGACTAAACTGCAGAATGCCAGAATAAGAGGGGGAGAAGCTAGTCCTATCGAAGACTACGCTTCTGGAAGCCTCCATCTTGAAGCATGAGAAGAGAATAGTTGGTAAGTTAACCGCAATCTCCATCTTGGAGCAGTGGAAGAAGGTAGTTGGTAAATTAACCAAGTAACAACGTATAGCATAATCCTACCCGACGATTCTCTTCTCGTCGCCCTATGGGAGAGCGACCACCGGGTATATCTGGCACTTGTAAGGGTGTGTTTTATTAAGTATCCGGTTCTAGTTGTCATGAGGTCAGAGTACAACTCTGTGTCGTCCTTTACCGACAGACACGGCTATTCGAATAGATAAACTTCCCTGCAGGGGTGCACCACACATACCCAACACGCTCTTAGCTCCTCCGACCGCACACACTTTCCTGGGTAATGCCCGACCTCGGGAGATTCGACACGTCGCAGCGCTACTTAGGCTAGCAGAGAGGTCAGCATGCTGGTCTAACCTAGGCGCTCAAGGGCTGGGCCCATCGCCCAGTGCACTTCTTGGCATTGCATACGCGACCGGTGAGCGGACCTAGCCCCCTTAAACAAGGACGGGCGTTCTAGTCCAACTCGGGGCGTGCCACTCCGTCGCTGACGTCATGAAAGGTTCGGTTGATACCACAACGCTGAGTGCCCATAACTTACCCACGTTGTTGGGTAGTGCGTATAGGTCGTAGCCAGACTCAGATCAAATATCCAATCTCGTTTAGCATGTTATTTTGAAATAACCGCGAACAACGACTAGGGACCATGCCCACCTCTCTCCTGGGTGGTCTCCGCCTGCCCTGTCGCTCCGCCACAAAGTGTCACTCAGAGGGGCATCGGGATCCCAGGCCCATCACTACCTGGATGGAACCACCTGTCCTTTCAGCCCCCACATCAAGATCCATCTGTGGGTACTCTACGAGCCGACCCGACTTTAGTCTCAAATCTGTATCATATGTAATATGTATATATACCCGTGATCGCCACCCGCAGTGATCACGGCCCGATAGTATAGCATAGCAGACAGACAAGAATGTAGGGCCACTGATGGAATACTAGCATCCTATACTAAGCATTTAGGATTGCAGGTAAAGGTATCAACAACAGTAGCAAGGACATGTTATGCAACGGTGTAGGATTGATACGTCTCCAACGTATCTATAATTTTTGATTGCTCCATGCTACTTTATCTACTGTTTTGGACTATATTGGGCTTTATTTTCCACTTTTATATTATTTTTGGGACTAACCTATTAACCGGAGGCCCAGCCCAGAACTGTTGTTTTTTGCCTATTTCAGTATTTCGAGGAAACAGAATATCAAACGGAGTCCAAACGGAATGAAACCTTCGGGAACGTGATCTTCTCATCGAACGTGATCCAGGAGACTTGGACCCTACTCCAAGAAGTTTCCGGGGAGGTCACGAGGGTGGAGGGCGCCCCCCCTAGGCGCGCCCCCTGCCTCGTGGGCCCCTCGGAGCTCCACCGACGTGCTCCTTCCTCCTATATATACCTACGTACCCCCATTAGACCAAAGAGGGAGCCAAAAATCTAATTCCACCGCCGCAACTTCCTGTATCCATGAGATCCCATCTTGGGGCCTGTTCCGGAGCTCCGCCGGAGAGGGCATCCATCACGGAGGGCTTCTACATCAACACCATAGCCCTTCCGATGAAGTGTGAGTAGTTTACTTCAGACCTTCGGGTCAATAGCTAGTAGCTAGATGGCTTCTTCTCTCTTTTTGGATCTCAATACAATGTTCTCCCCCTCTCTCGTGGAGATCTATTCGATGTAATCTTCTTTTTGTGGTGTGTTTGTTGAGACCGATGAATTGTGGATTTATGATCCAACTTATCTATGAATAATATTTG
Organism: Triticum dicoccoides; assembly: GCF_002162155.2. Taxonomy (NCBI): domain Eukaryota; kingdom Viridiplantae; phylum Streptophyta; class Magnoliopsida; order Poales; family Poaceae; genus Triticum; species Triticum dicoccoides. The sequence goes on along the minus strand of NC_041384.1, from coordinate 30,685,641 downwards.
AATCTTCTCTGAATTCTTTTATATATGATTGAGTTATCTTTGCAAGTCTCTTTGAATTATCCGTTTGGTTTGGCCAACTAGATTGGTAGTTCTTGCAATGGGAGAAGTGCTTAGCTTTGGGTTCAATCTTGCGGTGTCCTTACTCAGTGACAGAAAGAGTTGCAAGGCACGTATTGTATTGTTGCCATCGAGGATAACAAGATGGGGTATTTATCATATTGCATGAATTTATTCCTCTACATCATGTCATCTTGCTTAAAGCGTTATCAAGGAAGGGAATATTAAATTCCAATTTCCCTTAAAGAAGGGCATGGAACACTTTCCTAGAAAGAAAATAAAATTACCATATGAATCTATCATGATAGCCACTTATGGATTGCCTACCAAAGATGGCAATACCTAGATCTATCTTTGCTTTTATGCCTAGCTAGGGGCGTTAAACGATAGTGCTTGTTGGGAGGCAACCCAATTTTATTTTGTGTTTTTGTTTTTGGTTTTGTTTAGGAATAAATAATCCATCTAGATTCTGTTTATATGTGGTTTTATCTTTTAATTAGTGTTTGTGCCAAGTTAAACCTATTAGATCTTCTTGGAAGATAGTTATTTGATCTTGCTGTAATTTCCAGAATCTTTGCGCTCAGTGCCCGAATTTTCAAAAATCACCAGAACGTGATAAAATAGTGATTCCAATTGCTGCTGATCAATAAACAAATATCCCAGGTCGTCTAATTTTGGTAGAATTTTTTGGGTTCCATAAGTTTGCGTTAGTAACAGATTACTACAGACTGTTCTGTTTTTGACAGATTCTGTTTTGCGTGTGTTGTTTGCTTATTTTGATGAATCTATGGCTAGTAAAATAGTTTATAAACGATAGAGAAGTTGGAATACATTAGGTTTAACACCAATACAAATAAAGAACAAGTTCACTACAGTACCTTAAAGTAGTCTTTTGTTTTCTTTCTCTAACGGAGCTCACGAGATTTCTATTGAGTTTTGTGTTGTGAAGTTTTCAAGTTTTGGGTGAATTCTTTTGATGGATTATGGAACAAGGAGTGGCAAGAGCCTAAGCTTGGGGATGCCCATGGCACCCCCAAGATAATCCAAGGACACCAAAAAGTCAAAGCTTGGGGATGCCCCGGAAGGCATCCCCTCTTTCGTCCACTTCCATCGGTAATTTACTTGGAGCTATATTTTTATTCACCACATGATATTGTTTTGCTTGGAGGGTCTTGTATTATTTGTTTCTTTGCTTGTTAGTCTACCACAATCATCCTTGCTGTACACACCTTTTGAGAGAGCCATGTATGAATTGAAATTTGTTAGAATACTCTATGTGCTTCACTTATATCTTTTGAGCTTGATAGTTTACTCTATGTGCTTCACTTATATCGCGTGATAATTTTTGCTCTAGTTCTTCACTTAGATCTTTTAGAGCACGGTGGTGGTTTGTTTTAAAGAAACTTGATCTCTCATGCTTCACTTAGATTATTTTGAGAGTCGTTAATAGCATGGTAATTTGCTTAATGTTAATATACTTGGTATTCAAGATATGTGAAACTTTCTTTTTAGTGGGTTGAATACTAAGATAAGTTTGATGCTTGATAATTGTTTTGAGATATGGAGGTGATAATATCATAGTCATGCTAGTTGAGTAGTTGTGAATTTGAGAAATACTTCTGTTGAAGTTAGCAAGTCCCGTAGCATGCACGTATGGTTAAAGTTGTGTAACAAATTTGAAGCATGAAGTGTACCTGGCTTGTGCATCCTTATGAGTGGCGGTCGGGGACGAGCGATGGTCTTTTCCTACCAATCTATCCCCCTAGGAGCATGCGCGTAGTACTTGATTTTTGATGACTTCTAAACTTTTGCAATAAGTATATGAGTTCTTTTGACTAATGTTGAGTCCATGGATTATACGCACTTTTACCTTTCCGCCATTTGCTAGCCTCTTCGGTACCGTGCATTGCCCTTTCTCACATTGAGAGTTGGTGCAAACTTCGCCGGTGCATCCAAACCCCGTGATATGATACGCTCTTTCACACATAAACCTCTATATATCTTCCTCAAAACAGCCACCATACCTACCTATCATGGCATTTCCATAGCCATTCCGTGCCATGCAACTTCCATCATCATCATCATCATCATGACATGCTTTACTTTTGTCAAATTGCCATTGCATGATCTTGTAGTTGACATCGTATTTGTGGCAAAGCCACCATGCATTATTTTTCATACATGTCACTCTTGATTCATTGCACCATCCCGGTACACCGCCGGAGGCATTCATATAGAGTCATATCTTGTTCTAGTATCGAGTTGTAATCATTATGTTGTAATCAATAGAAGTGTGATGATCATCATTATTAGAGCATTGCCCAATCAAAAAAAAGAGAGAAAGGCCAAAAAGAAAAAAAGAAAGGCCCAAAAAAAAGAGAAAATAAAAAGGGCAATGCTACTATCTCTTTTTCCACACTTGTGCTTCAAAGTAGCACCTTGTTCTTCATGTAGTGAGTCTCATATATTGTGCTTCAAAGTAGCACCATGATTTTCATATAGTGAGTCTCATAAGTTGTCTTGTTCATACTAGTGGGAATTTTTCATTATAGAACTTGGCTTGTATATTCCAACGATGGGCTTCCTCAAAATGCCCTAGGTCTTCATGAGCAAGCAAGTTGGATGCACACCCACTAGTTTTCTTTTGTTGAGCATTCTTAGCTCTAGTGCATCCGTTGCATGGCAATCCCTACTCCTTGCATTAACATCAATTGATGGGCATCTCCATAGCTCATTGATTAGCCTCGTTGATGTGAGACTTTCTCCTTTTTGTCTTCTCCACACAATCCCCATCATCATATTCTATACCACCCATAGTGCTATGTCCATGGCTCGCGCTCATGTATTGCGTGAAGGTTGAAAAAGTTTGAGATTATTTGAGTATGAAACAATTGCTTGGCTTGTCATTGGGGGTATAGAAGTTGGGAACATATTTGTGTGACGAAAATGAAGCATAGCCTAACTATATGATTTTGTAGGGATGAACTTCCTTTGGCCATGTTATTTTGAGATGACATAATTGTTTGATTAGTATGCTTGAAGTATTATCATTTTTATTTCAATATGAACTTTTGTCTTGAACCTTTCGGATCTGAATATTCATACCATGATTAAGAAGATTTACATTGAAATTATGCCAAAGTATCACTCCGCATCAAAAATTCTCTTTTTGTCATTTACCTACTCGAGGACGAGCAGGAATTAAGCTTGGGGATGCCTGATACGTCTCCAACATATCTATAATTTTTGATTGCTCCATGCTACTTTATCTACTGTTTTGGACTATATTGGGCTTTATTTTCCACTTTTATATTATTTTTGGGACTAACCTATTAACCGGAGGCCCAGCCCAGAATTGCTGTTTTTTGCCTATTTCAGTATTTCGAGGAAACAGAATATCAAACGGAGTCCAAACGGAATGAAACCTTCGGGAACGTGATCTTCTCACCGAACGTGATCCACGAGATTTGGACCCTACTCCAAGAAGTTTCCGGGGAGGTCACGAGGGTGGAGGGCGCCCCCCTGGGCGCGCCCCCCTGCCTCGTGGGCCCCTCGGAGCTCCACCGACGTGCTCCTTCCTCCTATATATACCTACGTACCCCCATTAGACCAAAGAGGGAGCCAAAAACCTAATTCCACCATCGCAACTTCCTGTATCCACGAGATCCCATCTTGGGGCCTGTTCCGGAGCTCCGCCGGAGAGGGCATCCATCACGGAGGGCTTCTACATCAACACCATAGCCCTTCCGATGAAGTGTGAGTAGTTTACTTTAGACCTTCGGGTCCATAGCTAGTAGCTAGATGGCTTCTTCTCTCTTTTTGGATCTCAATACAATGTTCTCCCCCTCTCTCGTGGAGATCTATTCGATGTAATCTTCTTTTTGCGGTGTGTTTGTTGAGAACGATGAATTGTGGGTTTATGATCCAACTTATCTATGAATAATATTTGAATCTTCTCTGAATTCTTTTATGTATGATTGAGTTATCTTTGCAAGTCTCTTCGAATTATCTATTTGGTTTGGCCAACTAGATTGGTAGTTCTTGCAATGGGAGAAGTGCTTAGCTTTGGGTTCAATCTTGCGGTGTCCTTACTCAGTGACAGAAAGAGTTGCAAGGCACGTATTGTATTGTTGCCATCGAGGATAACAAGATGGGGTATTTATCATATTGCATGAATTTATTCCTCTACATCATGTCATCTTGCTTAAGGCGTTACTCTGTTTTTAACTTAATACTCTAGATGCATGCTGGATAGCGGTCGATGAGTGGAGTAATAGTAGTAGATGCAGGCAGGAGTCGGTCTACTTGTCACGGACGTGATGCCTATATACATGATCATACCTAGATAACCTCATAACTATGCTCAATTCTATCAATTGCTCAACAGTAATTTGTTCACCCACCATAGAATATCTATGCTCTTGAGAGAAGCCACTAGTGAAACCTATGGCCCCCGGGTCTATTCTCATCATATCAATCTCCATTACTTTATTTTACTTGTTTTGCTTTTACTTTTCACTTTGCATCTTTATACCAAAAATACCAAAAATATTATCTCTATCAGATCTCACTCTCGTAAGTGACCGTGAAGGGATTGACAACCCCTAAGCATTGGTTGCGAGTTGCTACAGTTTTGTGCAGGAACGAGGGACTTGCGGACCTCCTACTGGATTGATACCTAGGTTCTCAAAAACTGAGGGAAATACTTACGCTACTGTGCTGCATCACCCCCTCCTCTTCGGGGAAAACGAACGCTAGCTCGAGACGTAGCAAGGATCAACTGATAAATAGCAACAGTTACACTACTCTAATGCAAGCAGTAGAGAGAAGGAGTATGCGATATCGGGATGATCAAGGGGGTTTGCTTGCCTAGAAGCTCTGCTGAGAAGGAGGGGTCGTCAACACTGTAATCGTACACGGCAGCGTCGTCGACAGTCCCGGGGTCTATCGAGAGAGGAGGGGGAAGAAACAGTAAATACTAAGCAAACATGTTCTACAAAATGTATGACATGACAATATGCAGCGTCGGTTGTGTCCTAACATATAGTTGCATGTTATCAAGGAAGGGGGAACCCATTCGGGAAAGTATTCCCGGTTTCGGACATTTGTCAGACAGATGCCCGGAGGGGGACGGTTGCATGTTTCCTATGCGAGGGACGTGTGGTGGACGAACGGACAGCGTACTCGGATTCGTCTGGTCGTTCTAAGCAACTTTCATGTATAAAGTATTTCCATCCGATCTACGGATTAAAAGATATAATTTTCTAAAGTTTTTATTAATTTCTGGAATTAAATTATTTATTTAAATTCAAATTATCCAGAATAGTAAATGATGACGTCATCATGACATCACCATGACATTAGCAGGTCAACTCCCGCTGGGCCAGGTCAAACCTGACCAGCGGGTCCCACTGGTCAGTGAGACAGTGGCTTAATTAGGATATATTAAACTAATTATAGACTAATTAGAGGGTGGGCCCCACTAGTCAGTGTCTAATTAGTGATTAATTAAATAAATAATTAATTACCAGTTTTATTTATTTTTTAAACAATGTTTAAAAGGGGTGGGGCCCGCGTGTCATAGACCGGGGCCAGCCCAGTCAGCACAGTGGGGCCCACTAGCCAGTGACCTAGGGTGGGGCCCGTGGCGGCCACCGGAGACGCGTTGGCGAGCGCCGGACGCGGCCGAGAGCTCCGGCGAGCTCGGGATTCGCCCACAGGGCAGCATTTGGCGCGCGGCCACCCACGTTCGAAAGGGGGAAGCGAGCCGCATCGCATGGTGGTGGTGGTTGAACTCGGGGGTGGCCGGAACAACACCGGCGACGACAATGGCGGACGATGGCTCGGGTGTGCGACAGGGACGGTGTTGCAGTGTGATAGCGCGTGACCAAGGCAGCTGGGGGTGGCCTACACGACGCGGCGATGCTAACGGGCACGAGCCCGAGACCATTTGGTCGCCAGAGTCACGCTGGCGACATGCTTCGCGGCGGCGATCTTGGGCGAGTTGGGGCGACGGCTATGGCGCAGGGGAGAGCGCAGGGAGAGAGGGAGAGGGAGGTGGAGCTCACAGTGAGCCCGTAGGTGTGCGACGTGTGCTCGAGGGAGGCTCGACAACGGTGAATCGACGGCGAGGTCCGGCGTGTCTGGAGGTTGAAGAAGACGGCTCCGAGAGCGAAGCGGAGGCGGCGAGCTCGATTCCGGGGATGGGGAAGACGTAGCAGGACGCGGCGGAGCTCCTCGACACGACAAAGAGGCACGAGGCGGTCGGTGGCCGCGGTGGAGCCGGATGAACGGCGGCGAGCGCGTCAGGACAGGGGAGGAGAAGGAGCGAGGGCGTCCAGGGGAGCAGGTGTGGGCGAGAGAGAGAGAGAGAGAGAGAGAGAGAGAGAGAGAAATATCCAGGGGGCGCGGTGGCCTCCTTATCCTCTCCCACGGCGCTGTACTAGCGGTCGGCGAGGTGGCCCGGCGCCGGTGAGCGCATGCGGTCGCACGCACAATAGGAAGTGGGAAGACGCCAACGGGGGTTGGGAGGAAGTGGGCCGGCTTGTATTGGTCAAGCCCAGTTGGGCCGAGGGGGAGTCCTTTGTTTTATTTTATTTTCGTTTTTTTCTTTTATTTGTTTTTTGTTACCTTTTTGTTTCTATGTATTTCAGCTTTAATAAATTACTAAAGTAGTTTCAAAATTAGTGTTACAAAATAAGCCATTGCCACAACATTTTTTTGGCAACTAGATATAATATTTTAATAGTTTGCAATTTATAATGGCATTTAGTTAATTGTCTAAGCAACTGGTTTAATTATTTTAATGATTTTAAACACCTTACGAAAATGTGGTTTCTTCACCAATATTAATAAATGATTATTTGCAACAACTTAAACATTTTAGTTTTGATATTTGAATTTTTTTATGTTTTATTTGATTTTGAATTTGAATTTGAACGGGGTTTGGATCAACGCAAGTTTAACAACAGTAATCGTGGTGATGTGGCATAATTATCAGGGAATTACTGTAGCTAAATTATCCGGGCGTCACAATTCTCCTCCACTACAAGAAATCTCGTCCCGAGATTTAAGAGGTGGTGTAAGGGGGAAGGCTCTGGTTACGAAATTCTAACGTATCTTCTTGTCTTGGTTGCTCTTCTCGAAGAGGTCGATCCATTACGTTGTTGCCTTCATTCATCTGTGTCAGGTCCTCATGATGAAGTCAACATCCTTTCCTTGGGAACTCCACTAGTAGAAAAAGGGTCAAACTTGAAGCACATTAGTGCCGGTTTGTAAAAAAACCAGCACTAATGTGATCAATAGTGCTGGTTCGAATGGCTGTGCATTAGTGTCGGTTCATAATGAACCTTTAGTACCGGTTCGTGCCACGAACCGGTACTAAAGGGGTGGTGGCAGGCTGGCGTCAGGCCAGGGCCCCACGAGCCCCTTCAGTGACGGTTTGTGACACAAACCGGTACTAAAGGTCTAACCTATAGTACCGGTTTGTGTCACCAACCGGCACTACAGAGTCTTAACCTATAGTCCCGGTTGAAGACACAAACCGGCACTATAGGGCAATTTTCAAACTCTACCCCCCCCGGTGTATCGCCATTTCAGTTTTGAAAAAAATCAAAAGAGAATGATAAAAACTTCAAAACATAAAATCCTTCGAGAGGTAGTTATATTACTACATCTACACGTTAGGAAAATTTGAAAACTTAAATTTGGACATGTTTTGCAAAAAGTGTAGGGAAAATGTAAAACGACTATAACTTTTGCATACGATGTCGAAAAAAACGTATAATATATCAAAAAATTCAGCACGAAAATCCGCATCCGGTGGAGACGGGCTATGGCCTGTTTGCAATTTTTTAGAATCCTCAAATTCCAAAAGGAAAAAAAGATATGGTCAAATTTAAGTTTTTTTAAATTTTTTTTGTTAAATCTGGTCAAACTACTTATTCAAGAAGTATTAATGTTACTACATAATTATTCAAGAATATTAGTGTTACTAAATAATTATTTCAATTTTTTGAATTTTGGTCAAATTTGGTCAAACTATGGTCAAACTATGGTCAAACTATAGTCAAACTTATTCAAGAAATATTAGTGTTACTAAATAATTACTGTTTTTTAGAATAATAGTTTGAAACTCAAACAGTGAAATGTGTGACTTCATGCTCAAGCTAAACTCCTGAGGGTTAATAGGATTGACATCTTACTATTGTCAGGAAAACAACAAGTGTAGACTTAGAAACGAAGAAGAATAGAACCCGAAAGTTAAGCGTGCTCGGGCTGCAGTAGTGAGAGGGATGGGTGACTGGTCGGGAAGTTAGATGATTTGAAATGAGTGATCCACACTTGAGCAGTTAAGAGAGGTGATTAGAGACTAAATCACCAAATGATTCGGAAAAATTAAAAATCGGAAAAAAATAATCAAATTTTTTTCCAAAATTTTCAAAAAATAAATTCAAATAAAAACTTTAGTATCGGTTGGTAACACCAACCGGTACTAAAGGGGGGGGGGCTTTAGTGCCCACCAATTAGTGCCAGTTATGGAAACGACACTAAAGGCCCTTACGAACCGGTTTAAAGCTCCGTTTTCTACTAGTGCTCCATAGGATCGAAAGTATGTCTAGAGGGGGGTGATTAGAATACTTGACCAAATAAAAACTTAACATTTTCCCAATTTTAGTTCTTGGCAGATTTTAGCTATTGTAGGACAAGTCAAGCAATCATCACACAATTCAAGCAACCATGCAAAGAGTCTATTGGCAGCGGAAAGTAAAGCATGCAACTTGCAAGAATGTAAAGGGAAGGGTTTGGAGAATTCAAACGCAATTGGAGACACGGATGTTTTTCCCGTGGTTCGGATAGGTGGTGCTATCCTACATCCACGTTGATGGAGACTTCAACCCACGAAGGGTAACGGTTGCGCGAGTCCACGGAGGGCTCCACCCACAAAGGGTATGGTTGCGCGAGTCCACGGAGGGCTCCACCCACGAAGGGTCCACGAAGAAGCAACCACCCACAAGGGGTCCACGAAGAAGCAACCTTGTCTATCCCACCATGGCCATCGCCCACGAAGGACTTGCCTCACTAGCGGTAGATCTTCACGAAGTAGGCGATCTCCTCGCCCTTACAAACTCCTTGGTTCAACTCCACAATCTTGTCGAAGGCTCCCAAGTAACACCTAGCCAATCTAGGAGACACCACTCTCCAAGAAGTAACAAATGGTGTGTAGGTAATGAACTCCTTGCTCTTGTGCTTCAAATGATAGTCTCCCCAACACTCAACTCTCTCTCATAGGATTTGGATTTTGTGGAAAGAAGATTTGAGTGGAAAGCAACTTGGGGAAGGCTAGAGATCAAGATTCATATGGTAGGAATGGAATATCTTGGTCTCAACACATGAGTAGGTGGTTCTCTCTCAGAACATATGAGTTGGAATTGTGTATGTGTTCTGATGGCTCTCTCCACGAATGAAGAGGAGGTGGAGGGGTATATATAGCCTCCACACAAAATCCAACCGTTACACACAGTTTTCCAATCTCGGTGGGACTGAATCAACAAACTCGGTCGGACCGAAAAGGTAAACCTAGTGACCGTTAGAGATTTTCGGTGGGACTGACATGCAACTCGGTAGGACCGATATGGTTAGGGTTTGGGCATAACGTAATCTCGGTGAGACCAATTACACAAACTCGGTGAGACCGATTTTGGTAATTAGCTAACCAGAGAGTTGGTCAGGCAAACTCGGTGGGACCGATTTGCTCTTTCGGTGAGACCGAAAAGTTACAAAAAGGAAACACTGAATTTACATTGCAATCTCATTGGGACCGATCTGCTCTTTCGGTGAGACCAAAAAGTTACGAAAGGGAAACAGAGAGTTTGCAATCCCATCTCGGTGAGACCGACATCCCTATCGGTAGAACCGAATTGCTAGGGTTTGGCCGTGGCTTATGACAAGTGAAACTCGGTGGCGCCGGATAGAAAGAATCGGTAGGACCGAGTTTGGCTTAGGGTTTAGGTCATATGTGGATATGGGAAAGTAGTTGAGGGTTTTGGAGTATATCACTAAGCACATGAAGCAAGAGGCTCATTAAGCAACACCTCATCCCTCCTTGATAGTATTGGCTTTTCCTAAAGACTCAATGTGATCTTGGATCACTAAAATATAAAATGAAGAGTCTTGAGCTTTTGAGCTTGAGCCAATCCTTTGTCCTTAGCATTTTGAGGGTTCCACTTTCACCATCCATGCCATGCCAATCATTGAGCTTTCCTGAAATAATCATCTTGGAATAGCATTAGCTCAATGAGCTATATGTTGTTATGAATTACCAAAACCACCTAGGGATAGTTGGACTTTCAATCTCCCCCTTTTTGGTAATTGATGACAACATATAGATCAAAGCTTCGACAAATGATAATAAGCATGAAATATATCGTCGCTTTGAGAAGTTTGTGATAAGTAAGAGCTCCCCCTAAATTTGTGCATATTTAAAATTTGCTTTGGACTGCAAATGCACAAGGAGTTAGAGTCATGGGTTCCTCTTCCATGTCACATACATCTTGGTGGAGCGCTTAAAATGATAAGAATGAAATACATGCACTCATCACCAAGAAAAGTGAATGATCACATAAGATAGATAAGATAATAGCATTAAGCAAACATTAAGTGTAGCTTATGATCAAACACATGATCATCAATGTCTCACGAGCAATGACATAGTATCTCAAGCACTCAAAAGCAAACAAAGTTCGAAAACCCACCAAATAAAGCAAGAGAAAAAAAAGCAACACTCTCTCTCTCTCGAAGCCTATGATCTATACATTTTCTCCCCCTTTGGTAACAAGTTACCAAAAAGTTCCTAGAAAATGCATAGTGCTAAGTCGACACTCAGGCTTGATCTTCAGGTGGTGGTGGAGTCCGGAGCACTCCAAGGACGAAGCCTTCTGTAGACGTGGTCGGAGTCGAGGCTGAAGTGGACGCTGGAGCTGGTGGAACTGAAGCTGTAGCTGGTGCAGAAGTGGTGGCTCTGGTGTCAGCAACTGGCACTGCATGTGATCTCTGAGCTCTTGGCACTCTAACAAATGCATCAGTTGTAGTCTTGCCTCTCCTCTCCTGCATGTCATCCTGGAGCTGCTCCACTGCAGTCTGAATCCCTGTCACTTTGACATCCAAGTCATAGAACGTTTGTTCCATGATTCTCTCTAGGCTCTGCTGATTCTGAGTGAGGGTGGCTAGTCCTTTCTCAATCCTCAGTGTGGATGCAATCAAGTAACTAAGCTGCTCTTGCTTGGTTTTCAAGAAATACTCAGATGCCTCCTCTTGAGTTGGCATCTTGGCAGCTTTCTCCTTCTTTGCCTTCTCCTTCTTTGCTTGTGCTTGGGCAGATGATGGTTCATTCTCAGTCATAACAACTTGATTGTCCTCGAAATCTGGATGAATAGGCAAGTGTTCCTTGTCCAACAAGTATGTGCCTGTGCCCATCTTTGAGTTGATTAACTCCTGAATCTGAGGGGCATAACCACAACTCCTCTTCTGATCTGCTGCAGTCCTCTTGATTGTTTCTATCATAAGGCTCATGACCTTGAATTTCTGAGGCACATCAAATATATGTAGCAAGTTAATGGCGTGACCTCTGATCATTCTGTGATCTCCAGACTTGGGCAAGAGTGTGTGCCTAAGGATCCAGTTGATCGTAGGCAGTCCTGACAACAAGTGTTTTACGGACCCAAGCTGGTGAGTGTCAAGATCATCTACTGGAATCTCCTTGTACATATTTGCCATTGAGTTATGATCCATCTTTTTCTTGGCATAGACATCCAAGTCATCTTCATTTTCCTCTAGGGCATTGATCAACTTTGCCCATTCCTCAACAGTTGATTGGTACCTTGTACCTTCAGACATCCATGTGATCCTTCCATCTGGGTAGAAGTGTGCCATGGAGTAGAATTGCATAATGAGCTCATCGTTCCACTTTGTGAGCTTCTGCTCAACAAAGTCTGCAACTCCACAAGCACTAAAGCTGTCAATCACACCAGGATAGTGTTCCTCATTTTCCTTCATGTAGGTCCAATCGACCCATCTCATGTCACAAACAATGGGCTTCTTATCAAGCAAAACTGTCTCATAGAAGTCCTGTTGTTCCTTAGTGTGGAACCTGTAGTCAACAGCAGTCCTTCTCCTTGAAGCATACGGATCTGCTTCTCTCCACTTCCTCAGCCCTGAGTCTCTCCTGAGCTTCATATCCTCAGCCACAGGATGAGCATCATTGTGGTCTGGGATCTTTGGCTTGAGCTTTCTCAGAACATGCTCTTCATCATCTTCTTCAGCAGCTTCAGGCACTGGGGCCTTGTTCTTCTCAGCAGCTGGGATGCTTCTTGTATTCCTCTTTGGTTTTGGCTTTGGAGCTGGCTTGGCCTTGGAAGCAGCTGCCCCTGATCTTATGGCATCACCCATCAGCTTGGGTGCCTTAGGTGCTGGTGCAGCTACCTCTTCTTCTTCCTCCTCATCTTCCATGATGGAAGCCTTTCCAAGCACTCTGGCTACGGTTTTCTTCACCCTTTCCTTCCTTTTCTTTCCTTCAGCAGCAACTGGCTCTATGGTTGCAGGCTTTTCTTCAGCCTTTCCTTTTCTTTTGATTTTCAAGCCTGGCTTTGTGCCCTGTGCTGGCTCAACTCTCTTGGAAGTTGCTTCCTCTTCTGCCACATAGTCCTCATCCTCTGATTCTGAGGTTCTCTTCTTTCTCTGTCTGGTGGCAGCTTTAGACAGATTGCTAGGAGTACTTCTGCTGCCATCATCTGAAGAACTTGAGGGACTAGTGCCCTCACTCATCTGCACTTGCTGTTCTGACATGTTCTGGCTGTCACTCTGATCAGACATGTTGCAAACTCTGACTGCTGACCCTGTGAATAGGTTATAGATGAGATAGAGTGGATGATCATCACAAAATGCAGAGATTTTTGCAAAAGAATGATCCAAAAACTTAGTTTTAGTTTCCCACTGAAATCATCTCGGATCTACCGATTTTTAACTCGGTGATACCGAAGCAGTTTTGGAACCTAAACTAGTGAACTCGGTCAGACCGAGTCACAGTTCGGTGGCACCGAGACTACTAGGGTTTCACAAAGTTCCAAAATCGGTCACACCGATAAGTAATTCTCGATCAGACCGAGTCTCACTTGTGCAATGGCATAAGCCAAATTGGTGGGACCGAGTTTTTCAACTCGGTGGGTCCGAGATGGTTTCGGCGGAAACCTAACCCTAAAATTTTCGAATCAAAACTAATCTACGAACGCATTGACTGGATAGGAGTGTTTCAATCATGGCAAGAATCATTAAGAACACAATGTGCTAGGAATCGGACGGGGAATAGCATTGTGATCGAGTCCATACCCTAGTTCGGCGGAGACTCGCTACGGCGGCAACGGCAGGGTTGAATTCCGTTGACGGTGATGGAGACCAGCGACTGGAGGCGGCTGGCGGCAAGGAGACGATCTGGAGACCAAGTTGGCAGAGCGGGCTATCGCACGGGCGAAGGGGTTCGGAGAAATTTCCAAATTTTTGCCCATGACTATATATAGCCCGACCCTGTCGGTGTGACCGAGTGGAACAACTCGGTGGCACCAAGATTCATAACTGCAAGCAGTTAGTGAAACTCGCTGTGACCGAAAGGTTCAAATTGGTTGCACCGAGATCGAAAACCTAGATCAACTTAATGATCTCGGTAGGACCGAAAGTGGGGTATCGGTCAGACCGAGAATCATAAAGAGGTTTTGGAAGTTTAAGTCTATGATGAATCGGGGACTCCGAGCGCTCCTCACACAGAGTGGTTCGAATCTGACTTGATCAAATTTTGTGATGTAGCATGAATAGAGTTTGAGACGAGAAAAGCATAGATAGCTAGAGGAGGTTCTTAGGCATTCTTGTCCATCCACTTAGCAAAAGGAAATAAAACCGAACAATCAAAACAACAAGTGGATGTCCTCGAATGAGTAAAATATGCAACCAGCATGCTCACACAATAAGATGGCAAATGAAATATGTGACAAGGCATGCACAACCAATTCTAGCATCTACCAAGCAATTTGCGATGACAAGGTTATCTATATATGAGTATATTGACTTAGGAGTCAAGTGAGAACACTTGATCATAGGTCATACTCATCGTTTAAGCTCAAGTGGGGTTACCACTTTTACTTAAAGCATTGTTGTGTTCACATCTTTAGAGTTGCTTTAGCTCAAGTCTTAGAGTAAAGCTCCCCCTAGATGTGATATCCCCCCTTAGAGGGATGAACTAACCTCGGGTTTTGTCGATGATGACTTCATGTAGATGTTGAAGATGTGGATGCTCAATGTTGATGTAGATCACTTGGAGCTATCCATTTGAGTGAATTGCACTTTCAATACCTACATGGGTTAGTCCCACAAGGAACAAACAAGGATATCCATAGACATAGAGTGATGCACACACAAGATGATGTCCATGAAAACTTTTAGGTTACCTTGTCCCTTGTCTTACCAACAAGAGGGTTTGTGACTCCTTGAACTAGTGCAAGATGTGGAAGTTGATTGCACTTGTTCTTGCCAAAATCATAAGAGTGAAGTATGTTGGCGGAGTCACCCTCAAGAACTCTCTAGTTCTTCTTCTTTTGGATCCACACCATCTTGATGGGAATCCTTGGAGTTGTAGTCGTACTTGATGAAGTGGAACTTGAAGTAGTCTTGGGAATCCACTTGACTAAGGTCTTAGGAGCTTCTTCAAATGCATCAATTTCCTCTTGAAGCTTGTCCTTGCCTTTTTGCTTGTAGTCTTGTGGTGGAAGATCATCTTGAGCTTGTGTCCCCTTGAAAGAAGTATCATACTTCTCTTGTTGAGGAACAAACTTTGTCTTGGGGTATTGATCTTCTTCCCACTCAACTCCATTGGCATTGAACTTTCGTTCAAAACCAACACCTTGATTCTTCCGGTGCATTCCTTGCTTGCGCACAATTTCCTCGAATTGCTTACTCCCGGCAAGGCTTTTGTACACTCCTTTCTCTATAATTCCCTTCAATAGGCTATTTTCTTGCTCAAGTGTAACTTGGCTAAGACAATCATTAGTGGAATCAAGAGAACTACTAGAAGCAACAATATTGGATTTAGCATGATCATTGTTACTGCTAGAGGAAGAATCTTTCTTGTTCTTGTTACTAGACTTGACTTGAGGCATGTAAGTGGATAAGAGTAAACGCTTGGCAATGTAAGAAGAACTTTTCTTGCGGAGATCATCATTGATTGCTTTTAAGAACTCATGTTCTTGCTCAAGATTGAGCTTTTCAAAGCGTAATTTCTCATGAGCTCTTAAAAGTTTTCGATGATCTTCGAAGATAGTTTCATGAGCTAACTTAAGAGTGTTTAGTTCTTTAGTTAGAGCCTCAATCTTCTCCTTATCATTGTCATTCGTTTTATCTTGATTAGCATGATTAATTACGTTTCATCATAGTATTCATCACTAGAGTTGTCAACAAGAAAATCATCACCTAACAAGTCATCTTCATCACTATTGAAATCAACATACTCGGGGTGTGTTACCTTAGGACCTTTGGCCATGAAGCATCTTCCAATTCCTTCATTTGGTGAGTCAAATATGTCGTAGGAGTTGGTTGACACAAGTGCTAGACCGGCAACACCTTCATCTTGAGTATCTTCGGAGTCGGAGTGATAACTTCTCTCGGAGTGGCTGTCGGAGTCGGAGCCGGATACCCATTCACCAACATGAGCTTGATGTCTTCGTTTTGTGTAGCTCCTTGATGATTTTCCTTCCTTTCCGAATCCTTGCTTCTCCGTGAGTATCTTCGTTCATAACGATCATCTCTACTCCTTCTCTCTCTTGGTGGTGATTCTTTGCTTCTTCTTTTTGGAGAATCTTCTCTTCTCTTGTAGGGAGCCGTACACTCATTAGAATAGTGTCCGGGTCTTCCACAACTGTAGCAGTTTCGCTCTCGACTAGAAGATCTTTTGTCATTGTAGGACCTTGACTTGAAGCTTCTATCTTTGCTTCTACTCTTGTAGAACTTGTTGAAGTTCTTCACCATTAAGCTCAATTCTTCATTGAAGTTTTGTTTCTCACTTGATGATGTAGGGGCTTCACATGAGGCTTTGTAGGCACCACTTGATTTGTTGTGAAGTTCCTCTTTATCCTTAAGTGACATCTCATGAGCAACAATTCTTCCAATCACCTCCGTTGGCTTGAGATCTTTGTAATTGGGCATCATTTGGATCAATGTGCACACGGTATCATATTTTCCATCCAAGGCTCTTAGAATCTTCTTGATGATGAATCTATCGGTCATCTCTTCACTTCCTAAGCCAGCAATCTCATTTGTGATGAGAGCAAGCCTAGAGTACATTTCAGCGACACCTTCACCATCCTTCATTTTGAACTTGTCAAGTTGACTTTGAAGCACATCCAACTTGGATTCCTTGACGGAGTCGGTACCTTCGTGCATATCAATCAAAGTGTCCCAAATTTCCTTTGCATTCTCAAGACGGCTGATTTTGTTGAATTCTTCGGGGCATAATCCGTTGAAGAGAATATCACAAGCTTGAGCATTGTATTGCAACATCTTCAAATCATCCGCGGTAGCTTCACGGTTTGGTTCTTTCCCATCAAAGAAGTCACCTTGCAAACCAACACACACAATAGCCCAAACGGCGGGGTTATGTCCAAGAATATGCATTTTCATTTTATGCTTCCAACTAGCAAAATTAGTACCATCAAAGTAAGGACCTCTACGGTGATAATTTCCCTCACTAGACGCCATACTCTCCTAGGTTGTGAAACCAAGGCTATGACCACCAAAAGCTATGGAGATCAAAGCAAATGGAGACCAAAGCTCTGATACCACTTGTAGGATCGAAAGTATGTCTAGAGGGAGGGTGATTAGACTACTTGACCAAATAAAAACTTAACCTTTTCCCAATTTTAGTTCTTGGCAGATTTTAGCTATTGTAGGACAAGTCAAGCAATCATCACACAATTCAAGCAAGCATGCAAAGAGTATATTGGCAGCGGAAAGTAAAGCATGCAACTTGCAAGAATGTAAAGGGAAGGGTTTGGAGAATTCAAACGCAATTGGAGACACGGATGTTTTTCCCGTGGTTCGGATAGGTGGTGCTATCCTACATCCACGTTGATGGAGACTTCAACCCACGAAGGGTAACGGTTGCGCGAGTCCACGGAGGGCTCCACCCACAAAGGGTAACGGTTGCGCGAGTCCACGGAGGGCTCCACCCACGAAGGGTCCACGAAGAAGCAACCACCCACAAAGGGTCCACGAAGAAGCAACCTTGTCTATCCCACCATGGCCATCGCCCACGAAGGACTTGCCTCACTAGCGGTAGATCTTCACGAAGTAGGTGATCTCCTTGCCCTTACAAACTCCTTGGTTCAACTCCACAATCTTGTCGGAGGCTCCCAAGTAACACCTAGCCAATCTAGGAGACACCACTCTCCAAGAAGTAACAAATGGTGTGTAGGTAATGAACTCCTTGCTCTTGTGCTTCAAATGATAGTCTCCCCAACACTCAACTCTCTCTCATAGGATTTGGATTTTGTGGAAAGAAGATTTGAGTGGAAAGCAACTTGGGGAAGGCTAGAGATCAAGATTCATATGGTAGGAATGGAATATCTTGGTCTCAACACATGAGTAGGTGTTCTCTCTCAGAACATATGAGTTGGAATTGTGTATGTGTTCTGATGGCTCTCTCCACGAATGAAGAGGAGGTGGAGGGGTATATATAGCCTCCACACAAAATCCAACCATTACACACAGTTTTCCAATCTCGGTGGGACCGAATCAACAAACTCGGTCGGACCGAAAAGGTAAACCTAGTGACCGTTAGAGATTTTCGTGGGACTGACATGCAACTCGGTAGGACCGATATGGTTAGGGTTTGGGCATAACGTAATCTCGGTGAGACCGATTACACAAACTCGGCGAGACCGATTTTGGTAATTAGCTAACCAGAGAGTTGGCCAGGCAAACTCAATGGGACCGATTTGCTCTTTCGGTGAGACCGAAAAGTTACAAAAAGGAAACACTGAATTTACATTACAATCTTGGTGGGACCGATCCGCTCTTTCGGTGAGACCGAAAAGTTACGAAAGGGAAACAGAGAGTTTGCAATCCCATCTCGGTGAGACCGAGATCCCTATCGGTAGAACTGAATTGCTAGGGTTTGGCAGTGGCTTATGACAAGTGAAACTCGGTGGCGCCGGATAGAAAGAATCGGTAGGACCGAGTTTGGCTTAGGGTTTAGGTCATATGTGGATATGGGAAAGTAGTTGAGGGTTTTGGAGCATATCACTAAGCACATGAAGCAAGAGGCTCATTAAGCAACACCTCATGCCTCCTTGATAGTATTGGCTTTTCCTAAAGACTCAATGTGATCTTGGATCACTAAAATATAAAATGAAGAGTCTTGAGCTTTTGAGCTTGAGCCAATCCTTTGTCCTTAGCATTTTCAGGGTTCCACTTTCACCATCCATGCCATGCCAATCATTGAGCTTTCCTGAAATAATCATCTTGGAATAGCATTAGCTCAATGAGCTATATGTTGTTATGAATTACCAAAACCACCTAGGGATAGTTGCACTTTCATGCTCCATCGTACTTACGAATAGGCAAGGGGCAGCTCGACAACGCTAGAATGTTATAAGGGGTAATCATCTGAAGTTATCTCATGAATGAGCACATGAGTATCTCTCGAGTTGAACAAACGAAACACATCGAGAGAAAGTAAGAAGGTTCGATAAGAAGTCCCAAGCGGATAGACAATCACTCAATGCCTGAAACAGAGTGTGAAAGGGTTCAGAGCAACGAGAGTAAGTATTGCGTCTAATACCAGAATAGATTGCTAGGAAGGCGGCTCATGAATTAAATACGAAGCCAAGCGTGAGGAATAACTTTTAGAAACATGGGTGTACATGAGAATCAGGTTTCGATCATGTGGAACTGTGGGTTATGGGCCCACCATGTGGTTAAAAGTAGGAATGGCACTGACATCTTGCACGGTCATGAAAGGAAAGTACGTCAGAGGATAGCCTGTCAGTTATGCTGGCAACAACGTTGGCACCAAGGGCGAGGGACAAAGAGAACCATTTTCCTACTCGTCGAAATGAGGTGGACCTATAGGCGAGGTTCTCGTCCATCGGTGGTTACCGGAATGTCATCAACAATAGTAATAGGGTCTTGCCAAAAAGTACAACGAGGTGTTTATATAAGCAGCGAAATAGTATTTCTTATATCACAAAAATTCATAAGAAAAAGTTTCAACAAACCAATGGAAAGGAAAATGTGATTATCATTTTAAACAAACCAATGGGAAGGAAAGTTGTTTAAACACAAGTAAATAGGAGTATATCCTTACCAATGTTAAGCAGGGCATGATATACATGTCAGGAGATCAAAGGCATGACCATTTAGTTGATAGGGGTAAGAAGAATCATGATATGTACCCATACAACGGTGTTTGGACAACTGATCAAGAAACATTTAGCATTGCACTTTCAATGCCCTTATTGACGTTAGAGTACCGCAGTCATGCTTCGGAATAGCATCGACATGGTCTTAAGCAAAGGTCAGACTTTGGATACCCAAAGGATCCATCAGGAACAACTCAAGAATAAGTCTTACAATTTCCTAATGGAAAAATGGCTAACCTTGCTAAAAAGGAAACTATAGCAATAGGTCCTCTAGACAGGTGTGCTAAGCATGACATCACCTTGCTGGGTTATATAAAGACCAATGTTATGACTCTTGGAAATACGTTCCAACCATCATATCTGGCCAAGATTCGGGTCTGATTGGAGTTGGGATACCTCAGACTCAGGATGCCTGAGAAGAAAAGATGCAACACAAATCGACAAGCTGACATTGTAAGATTCTGAGGAAATGAACTATGGAAGCGAGTTCCGAAACAAGAGTTCATCATTAAACCAAGAAGAGGATAAGAAGGTAGCTGATGGACTCGGCGACAATTCATCGATGTTTCCAAAAAGATGGATTTCCACAATCTTGTGAACAAGAAGATGGCATTTGTTAGACCAAATGATACAAGGACATATGCTCGAGGAAAAACATTCACGATTAAATATTGGATGAAAGGTGCACCCAAATCATGGCTTCGGTAGCATGATCAATGTTAGAATGGTGATTCGATAACCAATAGTCCAAGAATGAACTATCAACCATTAACTTCAAAGCAATGGGGTAGCTAGAAGTTTTGAATTTCACACATCATAGTTTGATTGTCAGAATTCCGGTTAGAAATAACATCGGGACCTAGAAAGAATGGTGATGGTGAGGAGTATCACACTATACCAAGAATTTTCAAGAGGTGGAGCAACCCTCACAACATTCTTGACATCAAGATGGTACTACTCCCAGGTAGAACATAACATAAGTTGGATAGTAAGGAACTCAAGGTACAACACAAAACAAAAACAAGTTTTGTGTTGGAAGGAATGCAATAATGTTGTCGATGGTAACAGAAATCATCAAGGGACAAGGATGATATTTCTCATCATGAATTCAATAGATATCTTGGAAGAGCTCGGAATGTTGATGATGATCACGACACATTTGTCGAGAGATTTCAGGAAGATGTAATCGATCAGCGATGACATCCAGCCAAAGGTATGATGAAGCGAAAGGTTATTGGAACCATGGGTACGACACAAACTCGGAATCAAGCTTGCTGTTCAAGGCAAAAAGAAATGACAATGAAGATCGACGTAGGATTAACTCATCGTCGAAATTGTGCTCCGAGAAGGAGTACTAGGTAGCACAGTTAAGATAATTATGTAGAGGATTAGGCTAAGAATGACATGAGTCAAAAGTTAAATTACCCAGCAATACATTGCTAAGAGTATTGGATCACAGGGTGGATTCGGTTCACTTATCCATGTTCCCAGTTGACAAACAACCCAAAACCCGTGGAATACTACATCAGTGAGAAAGAATACTTGACGAAGTCTCATAAGAAGTATTGTAGTCCCGTGATATTATCCGGATACCAGGGGTAATACTCGAAGGGAGAACAGAATAGAAACCGAGCTGGATCGTTGACTTGCAATAGCAGATACTTTAATTTCATCAAAAATAGACGAGGCACTGGAATGGTTTCCTTTCAGATGTAATGAATTAGGTTAGCATGGTCGGAACCATAACTGCAAGGGATCCAATTTATTGACACTGAAAGAATTATTTAAATGGTTAAATATTCTTGCAAGAAGCTTTCATGATAAGTTCCACATCGGTTCCATGGGCATAAACACAAAGGTTTAAGGCTGACTCCCACTTCTTCGATACATAACCTTTAATTTACTTCTCATTTTTCGAAGTAGTTGTAAATGTTGAAATTTTACCTGACAATACGCCAGTAGATATGACCTGCATAATCTTCGGGCTCACACAAATTATGGAAAGCATAGGTTCAACCCATCGAGACATCTTAGGAACATATACCACGAAATCTAGGAATAATTAACTCAAGCTCGGAAGTAGAGCATGGTTGGTCAAATCAAAGAATACCATTTTCCAAAGGCATTTTGTATCGGGGGAGGAACTTCAACAGGTTATTGAATACCAATTACACTATCGGGTGATAATCGAACAAAGGGATCCGACAGTCCAAAACGGAACTAATGCGAGTATCGATACTCAACCTGAAGCAGAAGAATTACAAGGGCACCGGGTTATCAAAACATCTAAATGATTCAATGCTTAGCTAACAAGGATTTATGATTTCCAAAACGAAGGAACAGAAGCAGATGCTCTGATCAAGGATGGATAACTTGAATAGACTTAAGGGTAGAATCGTCGACAAATAGATTGGCCGAGAACTAGCTCATGTTCAAATGATGTCTGAGCAGGAAGGATAATTTAAAAGGATCAACTGATGATTGTGTGCATCCGCACTCATGTTGAATCAATAAGATCAAAATGACGGTGTCAAAGGGTACTAATGAATATCGACATACATATGGAAAGCATCCATAATGCAAGCAGACAAGTAATTGCAGAGCAATAAGATGCTAAGGATTTTTGGAAGTTCGAATAGTATTTCAGTGTATCTTGTGAATCATATGAACAAAGGGGGAAAACGGATACTTGTTAAGTGCGAGGAATTATCCGTAGTGAGTATTCATGAGACAAGAACTGCAAGGTAGTAAGCTTAAAGGATTGTCGGAACAACGAAGCACGGTTCAGGGCATCTTGTAATAATAAGATCAATTGGATTGAATGTAAGAGTGGCAAGTGTAAATAGTTATCCATAAGGATATAACAGCGGCAGGGAATTTGCAAAGGCGGTGGACACAGGTGTCTCGAGTAAACGTTGAATAGCATCTTCGGAACTATCTGGTGAATCAAGCAATCATCTGAAGTTCGGGCCTCTCCGGGGGAAATTAGTTTCGAGAACCTAGAGTCAGAGTTAGTAAAATCAGTTAACCCAAAAAGGAGAGAGATCAGAGTCCCAGAGTATAGACAAGGAATAAAAGATCCCAATACCACCCAATTGGTGACGTGGCCCTGTAAGCCACACAGTCAAGTTAGTAAAACAGTTTTTCTTTGACTAGACTCAGCTTCGGCCAAGAAGTTGGAAAGGGGGACTCCTACAGGTAGTCGGCTCTGATACCGACTTGTGACGCCTCCGATTTGACCATACACTAATCATACACGCGAACGTGTATGATCATGATCAGGGACTCACAGGAAGATATCACAACACAACTCTAAACTCAAATAGAAATAATCCAAGCTTCATATTACAAGCCAGGGGCCGCGAGGGCTCGAATACAAATATATTTGAGTACATACATAAGTTCAACAAGGTGCCATAAGATGGCTAGGACAAATAGGGATATAGATCGAAGAGGCGCAGGCCTCCTGCCTGGGATCCTCCTAAACTACTCCTGGTCGTCGGCGATCTCCATGTAGCAGCAGGTACCGTCGGGGTAGTAGTAAGCCTCATTAAGAAGGAGAAGTAAGAGAGTTACAGAGCTAGGGAAGGAAAAATAAAAAGACAAGATACCTACATCTCTGTCTGTAAGTACCCTCATGGAGGTTTGAAAAGTTAATTTGTTGGAGAAAAAACCTTGAACCAGGAGCACGGCTCGATATGTTCAGCAGCTTTGAGGAAAGCTCTATGACCCGTTCAGTGATCTCTACGTCCATAGCTAGATCAGTGATTCAATGTGGACATTTTGTGTCAGATGGGGATCGCGTCAACTTCCTCGAGCCTCCTAGTCCGATGAAAGAAATTACATTTGATATTTCCTCAGTTGTTTCAACTAGGGTTCAATTTCTTATTGGCACGCCATGAAGCTTGGAAGAAACAATATCTATATTTTTTGAGCTCGACGTAGTGTAGTATAAGGTGTGTGCGTTGGGTACCCTATTGGTGAGGAAGTAGACAAGGGGTGCCTTTTAAAGACATGGTTGGTACGAGTTTGCACGAGGATGTTATTTTTAGCCACATCATCACGCTCCCATTTTTTTCCGGGGAATCACCACGATCTCATTAATCATGCTCGCACTATAGTGCTAACTAAAGAGAGCAAATCATGGCTCATTTGCTCCTGCATGCATATTTTGAGTTGTTGATATGACAACGTCACTATATTGATCATACCAAGGAAATGATATGACGACAACTATAATCGAATCCGAAAACATTTTCTTGCGAGCTTTAACCTACTCCAATCAAACCCCAAAAGAGTAGAGTAGTTCCAGCCAAGGGGGGTTAGGTGGTTGGTGTTGGGTGACTTCAATCAAATTTACACAACTAGAGATACGCGAGCAATACTGCTTCAGCCTTTAAACTAGTCATCTTACTTCGAGCCATATCATTGTCGATTTGATTTTGCGCTTATTAGAACTTCATAGTGACTGAACATAATTATTTTAGTTTCTAAGCATAAGAGATTTCACTATAAGTTTTATATAGTTTACTGGAACAACAACACTTCCTAACTTTATTTTAACGAAAATGCAGCAGGACGCGCTGTAGTTCATTCATTAAGAAGGAGAAGTAAGAGAGTTACAGAGCTAGGGAAGGAAAAATAAAAAGAGAAGCTGACACTGGCGATCCACCTACATCTCTGTCTGTAAGTACCCTCATGGAGGTTTGAAAAGTTAACTTGTTGGAGAAAAAACCTTGAACCAGGAGCACGGCTCGATATGTTCAGCAGATTTGAGGAAAGCTCTATGACCCGTTCAGTGATCTCTACGTCCATAACTAGAGCAGTGATTCAATGTGGACAGTTTGTGTCAGATGGGGATCGCGTCAACTTCCTCGAGCCTCCTAGTCCGATGAAAGAAATTACATTTGATATTTCCTGAGCTGTTTCAACTACGGTTCAATTTCTTACTGGCACACCATGAAGCTTGGAAGAAACAATATCCATATTTTTTGAGCTCGATATAGTGTAGTACAAGGTGTGAGCATTGGGTACCCTATTGGTGAGGAAGTAGACAAGGGGTGCCTTTTAAAGACATGGTTGGTACGAGTTTGCACGAGGATGTTAATTTTTAGCCACATCACCATGATCCTTTTTTGGGGGGAATCACCTCTAGTAGAAAAAGGGCCATTTGTCCCGGTTCATAAGGCCCATTTGTCCCGGTTCTAAAAAAAGTAATTACAAAAGCTGCAAGGATCACTAAAAGTGTGCCACATCGAGGGCTTGCCATGAACTGCAGAACCCTTATAATATGATTTGATCCAATTAGCCATCGCCTCGCAATACTGCTTCAGCCTTTAACCTAGACATCTTAGTTCAAGCCATGTCATTGTTGATCTGATTTTGCGTTTATTAGAACTTCATACTTCCCTAACACAATAACCATAACTCAAGACCCCAATAGGTCCACGTGCATCCCATCTACATTGCCACTTATCCTCATTCCCACCCTTATGACGGTGACCTTAGTGCTCACACAATCACAACATGTTGGTGCCCTCAGTGCTCACACAATCACAACACGTTTGACTGGGCTAAACCATTTAGTCTGTTGTTTCGTCACCGTTTTCTTATGCGCAAACCATTGTTTTGCAACGAGCACCCTCGTGTTTATGTTTCGAAACAAACAAGGACAAAAAGTTTGCAATGACCACCCTCGAATTTTTATTTTGTCAGAAACAAGGACAAAATTTAGACAAGTCGGGAGAAATGTTGCTCGAAATTTTAGCAGCATAACAGGTAGAAAGAAATGGAAGAGCACAAGGGCACTATGACGGCCATTTTGTATTTCACATGGAAGGAAAACAGTAGTGTCTGCCGCTACAACTCTGCGATCAACAACTACTTAATTCTAGTCGACCACTATATATAGAGGCCTAACACAACATCCAACCTATTTTACATACACCATGAAACATCCATTGTCATGGGCAGCTTCCTCCAGGTCCCATGTCCCGTCACGTCCTGTGGACGACAACCTAGTTACTCTTGGCGAGGCCTCTGCCTTGAGTCAACCACCAAAGCAAAGCTTAAATAAATCCAGAGGAGGACCATCTTCTCTTGCCTTTCACAGATAGCAACTCCTCGTATGGGCAAAGCAAATAAAAGAACTGTCAACACATGTTAATTTGCATGCCAAACAAACTAAAAGCAAAGAAACTATGCAGATTCTTCTTTTTATTCCACACAAGCAATGTCAAGTCTATGAATAGTGTAATATATGTGTGTTCTGTTTTGGAGCTAGCACTTACAAAATAACATGTCCACATTTCCAAATCAAGGGTGTTTAAGAAATCCAGTAGCAATAGATGATCAAGCTGTTGGAAATATGAGCATTTTACCGAATGATTTTATTAAAAGAAATACTAAATAAAGCATGAATAATATAGTAGAGATAAAACAAGTCATGCGTTCTGACAGAGAGAAGGAAAATAGCTTCTGCATATATGAACCGTAGCCTATCATATCTAAAGTAGGCAGAATAGCAAGTAGCATATATGAAGTAGAACCTAACATGTGTAGGACAAGGACTAGAACAAGGAATTGTGGCAGAACCTTTAACAGGAAAGACAAGAACACGTACGGGACAGCAGCAGCAGAAGCGCTGGACTTGGGGTCGGTGTCCTCGCCTGCCATGTCGTCGAGGAGGTCGTGGACGTCGGGGAAGAAGTCGTCATCGGCGAAGTCGTCGTCGGCGGCCGGATCGTCCGTGATGAAGCAGCCAGTAGTCGCGTTGAGCGCTCCCCAAAAACCTTATCACCCTTCTCCCGTACAGGACTCAAAAGGTGCGGTTTCGGAGGCCTACTGTCCCGACCTGCGGTGCACGCCGCAAGCCAGGATGGGGAAGATCATAGCAGCAGCGCAGTGCTCAAGAACTTTGTGGCGAGAGGAAGGGGATCTTCTGGTGTGTCCCTCTGGAGAGGAGCGACCACTCTTATATAGGCACAGGAGAAGGACGCGAAGAGGCTGCGACGGGAGGTGAAGCAACGAAGGGAGACGAAGCGAACATGCAGCGGTCGAAGAGGCGCGCCGTTCGAATTCAGTGTCCACTACAGAAAAACGTTTCAACTCCCATGTGACCTTTCGTATACCCGTCGTGCGTGGCAAAAATTTAGACATCGGCTCGGCTCATTCCCGCAACCCGCGGCGTGTCGTGACGAGGCGTGGCGTGGCGAGGCGAACGGCGGAGGAGGAGCGCGCATGGATGTCCCTCTTGTTCTCATGCTCATACATGTGGGGAAAGAACCTCCCTTATAAAGAGGTCCAACTCCCTCTAAACTAGCAATGTGGGACTAAACTTTTGTTCCACCTCTTGCCTTGCACAAATGAGGTGCGTGGGCCTCTAGGATTTATTAGGAATTTCTGAAACTGCTATTGGGCTAGGCCCAAAATAGACAAAATTCCAGTAATCCCCCACCAGATCCCAGAGGCACACAAAAATTTGCCTTTGGTTCCAAAACACTATTTTATATACCGGTACTGCAGTGGAGACTGTTAAGTTGAACTTCCACCTAGAACTCTATGCTACACTAGTAAGCAACTTGAACAGTGGACTGGGCCTTGAACTGCAAGTTTTCTGCGAATCTAGCTTCACATAAAGCCTTGACCAATACATGGCTACCGTGGGTCTTCCCCGCGGGTGGTGCTTATGTGTCATACTCCGTGACCTTTCATGAGTTTACTAGAGAGAACCCTACTCTCATAGATTGCGACGTTTGACAATCAGACTCATATAGGTGTGTTCTTTAAAAGATGTTCTACAGGATAACATCTCTACTTAAATAAGCCACTTAGAACACATTAAGATATACATCAACCTGCCATGCAGATAAGGAGAGTATTGCATCTTCATGGAGTGGTATTGTGAATAATAAGGATACTCTCCTCTCAGTTGACCAACAACTTGTCTTCCACATCTAATTCACGGGATCTCCGATCACAAAGAATAGGTTACCACTGTGAACAACTCATATTGTGGGTCTCATACCCATCTCCCTCGATGCATTATCTATCACATTACGTGATAGACCCTTAGTAAAAGGATCTGCCAGATTTTTAGACGTTTGGATATAATCCAACGCAATAACTCCGGAGTTTTTCATTTTCCTGACAGACTTTAACCTTCTCTGAACATGTCTTGATGACTTCATGTTATCCTTTGAACTGCTCACTTTCGTGATCACAGTTTGATTGTCGCAGTTCATAAGGACACCCGGTACAGGTTTCTCAACAACCGGCAAGTCATTCAAGAGCCGGCGAAGCCAATCTGCTTCAACCGTAGCTGTATCTAGTGCTGTGAGTTCTGCTTCCATTGTTGACCTCATTAAGATGGTCTGCTTGCAAGACTTCCAAGAAACAGCGCCACCTCCATGAGTGAATACATAACCACTCGTGGCCTTTATCTCATCAGCATCTGAGATCCAGTTTGAGTCACTATACCCTTCAAGCACCTTTGGATGCCCGGTGTAGTGAATTCCATAATTTGCAGTGCCTTTCAAATAACGCAAAACTCTTTCTAGAGCTTTCCAATGCACTTCTCCTGGTTTTGAAACAAACCGACTCAGTTTGCTAACAGCAAAAGAGATGTCAGGTCTTGTAGCACTGGCTAAGTACATAAGTGAGCCAATAATCTGAGAATACTTCAATTGGTCTCTAGCAACTCTTCGATTCTTTCGAAGCAACACACTAGCATCATATGGTGTTGGAGAGGGCTTGCAGTTACTATAGCCAAAGCGACTCAAGATCTTTTCCACATAGTGAGATTGAAGCAAAGTAATCCCACCATCATCGTCTCTCAACAACTTGATGTTCAGAATGACATCAGCCACTCCTAAATCCTTCATCTCAAAACAATGAGATAGGAAATCCTTGACCTGCTTAATAACTTTCAGATTTGTTCTGAAAATCAGTATGTCATCAACAGATAAGCACAGGATAACTTCCTCGCCCCCACCATGGCGATAGTACACACATTTGTCAGCTTCGTTCACAACAAAGCCTGCAGCTGTTAAAGTTCTTTCAAACTTCTCATGCCACTGTTTGGGTGCTTGCTTAAGTCCGTACAAAGACTTCAGCAACTTGCACACTTTCCCTTCCTGACCATCTAGTACAAACCCATCTGGTTGTTCCATATAAATGTCCTCGTCCAACTCTCCATTTAGGAAAGCAGTCTTAACATCCATTTGATGAACGAGAAGACCATGCGAGGCAGCTAGTGAAAGTAGAACTCAAATAGTGGTCAGTCGAGCCACATGTGAGTAAGTATCAAAGAAGTCTTCACCTTCCTTTTGGGTATAACCCTTAGCCACGAGCCGAGCCTTGTACTTTTCAATAGTACCATCAGGCCTAAGCTTCTTCTTGAATACCCATTTGCATCCTATAGGTTTGCACCCATAAGGACGATCAGTTATCTCCCAAGTTTCATTTGCCAAGATGGAATCCATCTCGCTACGAACCGCTTCCTTCCAGTAGTCAGCATCTTCAGATGCATAGGCCTCTGAAATAGAACTGGGAGTGTCATCTATGAGATACACAAGAAAATCATCACCAAAGGACTTTGCAGTCCTCTGTCTCTTGCTCCTGGTAGGAACTTCATTGTTCTCCTCCACAGGACTTTCGAAGTGTTCCATCGAAATGGTAGGTTCGGTAATTGTAACTGGTTCTTGATTCGATGAACTAGGCATCTCCTGATTAGATGAGGTAGCCATATCCTTCATGGGAAAGATATCTTCAAAGAAAGTCGCATCATTCGACTCCATGATCGTACCGACATGCATGTCAGGTACCTCAGATTTTACAACCAAGAATTTATAGCCAATGCTATGAAAAGCATATCCCAGGAAAACACAATCCACAGTCTTTGGTCCAAGCTTCCGCTTCTTTGGAATTGGAACATTGACTTTCGCCAAACAACCCCATGTTCGCAGATAAGAGAGTTTTAACCTTTTCTTCTCCCATTCCTCGAATGGAGTTATCTCTTTGTTCTTTGTGGGGACTCGGTTCAGGACATGACATGCTGTCAATATCGCCTCCCCCCACCATGCCTTGGAGAGACCCGATGTATCTAACATGGCATTAACCAAATCAGTTAGAGTACGGTTCTTTCTTTCGACCACCCCATTTGACTGAGGTGAGTAGGGAGGAGTCCTATCATGGATTATACCATGTTCCGCACAAAAAGCATCAAACTCAGTGGAAA
This sequence comes from Triticum dicoccoides, assembly GCF_002162155.2. Lineage (NCBI taxonomy): Eukaryota > Viridiplantae > Streptophyta > Magnoliopsida > Poales > Poaceae > Triticum > Triticum dicoccoides. Next base: position 30,655,890 of record NC_041384.1, on the reverse strand, counting down.
AATACTCTCCACCACGGTCGGACCTAAACCTCTTGATTTTTCGATCAAGTTGGTTTTCCACTTCAGCTTTGTAGATCTTGAAAAAGTTCAAAGTCTCATCCTTAGATTTCAGAAGATACACATGGCAGTATCTAGTGGAGTCATCAATTAACGTCATGAAATATTTCTTTCTACCTTTTGTCAACACACCATTCATTTCACATAGATCTGAATGTATGAGCTCTAGTGGTGCAAGATTTCTTATTTCTGCAGTCATGTGAGACTTACGAGGTTGCTTAGCTTGCACACACACTTGACACTTAGATCCCTTGACGGTGGTGAAACTAGGGATTAAGTTCAACTTCGCTAGTCGCGACATGCAACCAAAGTTAACATGACAAAGATGTGAATGCCACACATTGGATTCACTATTGTTGCAAATATGATTAACAACTTTATTGCAAATGTCTGATAAGGATAAACGAAACAAGCCTCCTGACTCATAGCCTTTACCAACAAAGGTTCCATACTTGGATATTACAAATTTATTCGACTCAAAGACAAGCTTGTAGCCATCTCTACACAGAAGAGATCTGCTAACAAGATTTTTATTGACGGAGGGGACATAATGCACGTTCTTCAGCCGCACGATCTTCCCCGAAGTAAACTTCAAATCGACCGTACCAACACCATGAACAGAAGCACTTGAACCGTTGCCCATCAGCACGGTTGAAGTCGCTGCGGTCTGATAAGACGAAAACATGGAAATATCACCGGATACATGCACATTAGCACCCGTGTCAATCAACCAGTCAGGAGAATGACATACTGAAAGAATAGTGGGAAATATACCATACCCAACATCCTTCATGTCAGTGTCTCCAATGACAACATTAGCGGTCTTGCCGCCTTTCCCAGGATTACGCTTGTCATAGCGATTAGGGCAACTAGGAGCCCAATGATCAGGATCCCCACACACATGACAAGCACCTTTCTTCTTGCCATTCTTCTTCTTGAAGTTCGTGTGTTGCACAGCCTTGTTCTTCCCATCAAACTTTGCTTTACCATCAAACTTGCCCTTGTTCTTGAACTTGTGGGGCTGAAAATTCTGCTTCTGTACCACATTGGCACTAGATCCTCCCTCAATACCTCAAGCATGTGTGTCCTTTACTCCCGCCTTTTCTTCCACATCAAGAGTGCCAGTGAGATCCGGGACGGAAAACTCCTGCCTCGTATGCTTCAGCAAGGTAGCAAAGTTCCTCCATGAAGGAGGAAGCTTAGTGATGATACCTCCGGCAATAAACTTGTCCGGTAGCATACAACTGAAGTGCTCAAGTTCTCTAGCAAATGACTGTATCTCATGAGCTTGCTCAACCACGGAGCGCTCTTCAGTCATCCTGTAATCATAGAATTGCTCCATGATGTACAGCTCAGTGCCAGCATCTGAGATCCCAAACTTGGCCTCGAGTGCATCCCACATATCTTTTCCATTATCAACTGACGCATAAGCATCAACTATGTTCTCACCAAGAACACTCAAGAGAGCAGCCTTAAACAGAGTATCCATTTTCTGAAAAGCTTGTGCCTGTTGAGCATCAAGCTCTCCTTCAGGTTTGCCGAGAGTGGCGTCATAGCAACTCATGGTTTGAAACCATAAGACTGCTCTCACACGCCACCTCTTATAGTGGATACCCTCAAACATAGGAGGTCTCATGGAAGCAGCAAAACCACTTGGGGTAAATTGCCTATAATAAGGTTTTTGGATTGTTGGAAATATGAGCAATTTACCGAATGATTTTATTAACAGAAATACTAGATAAAGCATGACTAATATAGTAGAGATAAAACAAGTCATGCGTTCTGACAGAGAGAAGGAAAATAGCTTCTGCATATATGAACCGTAGCCTATCATATCTAAAGTAGACAGAATAGCAAGTAGCATATATGAAGTAGAACCTAACATGTGTAGGACAAGGACTAGAACAAGGAACTGTCGCAGAACCTTTAACAGGAAAGACAAGAACACGTACGGGATAGCAGCAGCAGAAGCGCTGTACTTGGGGTCGGTGTCCTCGCCTGCCATGTCGTCGAGGAGGTCGTGGACGTCGGGGAAGAAGTCATCGTCGGGGAAGTCGTCGTCGGCGATCGGATCGTCCGTGATGAAGCAGCCAGTAGTCGCGCTGAGCGCTCCCCAAAAACCTTATCACCCTTCTCCCGTACAGGACTCAAAAGGTGCGGTTTCGGAGGCCTACTGTCCTGACCTGCGGTGCACGCCGCAAGCCGGGATGGGGAAGATCGTAGCAGCAGCGCAGTGCTCAGGAACTTTGTGGCGAGAGGAAGGGGATCTTCTGGTGTGTCCCTCTGGAGAGGAGCGACCTCTCTTATATAGGCACAGGAGAAGGACGCGAAGAGGCTGCGACGGGAGGTGAAGCAACGAAGGGAGACGAAGCGAACAGGCAGCGGCCGAAGAGGCGCGCCGTTCGAATTCAGTGTCCACTACAGAAAAACGTTTCAACTCCCACGTGACCTTTCGTATACCCGTCGTGCGTGGCAAAAATTTAGACATCGGCTCATTCCCGCAACCCGCGGCGCGGCGCGTCGGGGCGAGCGGCGGAGGAGGAGCGCGCGTGGATGTCCCTCTTGTTCTCATGCTCATACATGTGGGGAAAGAACCTCCCTTATAAAGAGGTCCAACTCCCTCTAAACTAGTAATGTGGGACTAAACTTTTGTTCCACCTCTTGCCTTGCACAAATGAGCTGCGTGGGCCTCTAGGATTTATTAGGAATTTCTGAAACTGCTATTGGGCTAGGCCCAAAATAGACAAAATTCCAGCACAAGCTACAGTGAAAATGACCAAAGGAACAGTAGAATATCAGGAAATGCACCGATGGGTACCTAGGACAGAACATTGCCATTATTTCACAAGAGCTATAGGAATCAAACAACCATGTCATTGCTAGTAGATAAAATCACAGTCAAAACAGTCCAACCACTGGCCTGGATCAACCAAGACCAACTACAACCAGCACACACATTGCTCAGCACATCGACAAGGGAAACACTCCAGCGCAAGCAGCACATCACCCAACTATAGCGGCAAAAGAGAAAAACTCACACGACTATACTTGAGGGCTAAATCCACTAACTATTATACCAGAATCATCACGAGACGCTCAAGTGTATATGATCACATACCATCAACACAACCCAACCACTGGAGCATAATATGTTCGCTCGGCATCGCTAACCAGCCCCAGGTTAAGTGGCCAGCAAGCAGCGGTTGATCACCGAGCAGCACAACACAACGATTTCGATGCCACGAGGAACTGACGCATAGGTGGTAACCAAAATAACAATACTAGCAATGTTGGAACGGCATGAGCAGGTATGATACAGAATAACCAAGTAAATGAGATCCAACATAGAGGCAGGAGAGGTCACCTTTGCTACAAACAAACTTCCTGGTGGTGATGTTGAGCACCTTGGTGGGCATCCTCACAGAGCCGTCCGCCCGCAGTTGCTTGTCCTTGGCTCCCTCTAAGGTGACTACAGGTCACTGACGGTCACCTTGACCTATCGATGATGATCGAGGTGATTTGCTTGACATCATCCAGGGAGTTGATGAAGTCGATCAACCTCTCATGCACCCGCATCTTGCACCGGTCCCAAGTATTGGTATCTGATTAGCAAGCAAGACAACATTGTAAGACCAAACTTTTTTCTTCAATAAATGATAAGAAACTTTAGCGGAAGGACAGAACAGATGAACCCACAGAAAATCTCTTTCAATAGATATAAGTACGTGATCATAAAATGGCCGTAAAAGCGAAGGAACACAACTAACAAAAATAGATCATAAGTTTCAACAGAAATAATAGGATGAAACAATAGCATGGTGAAGTCAGATTTCATAAAGGGGATTGCTCCGTGTGGTAAAAAGAGCACATCAGAAATGGACTGGGATATATATCATGTCTGCTTTAGGATTATGAAAACAAAGCCTTGGTGCTGACTTAGAAGCAAGCAGAACAATGAATGTGCACATTGTGGAATTTCAAGAAAAGGAAAAAAAGAAATTTATTCATGCTGTTGTGATATACATATCACAATAAAATTTCTTTGCTTTTGATCGGAGAAATTTAAGATCACAACCAACGATTTGTAGCATATATAGGCTCATATATACACACATTTGAGGTGAGTTCCCCGTAAGAACCAGAACTCTAAGACAACAAAAGGCTGCCCCTCCCAAAACGTGATGTGTGTTAATATATCTATATTTGTACAATTTAAAGTGCAGAACCAGTAACTATGCAAAGGCAAAACCAACACTGGAGAGTAGTCTACTCTGAACCCTGCTTGCGCCTCTGCTCTCAAGTCACCCCAAAAACCATAACATACAAATTGCGGGTGCTATTCAGAACTGGGGATAGATGGGGTAGATAGGAGAAGCTCACCACGTTCGCTAGGAGGGGCGGAGGAAGCAGCCATCCGTCAGCTAGTCTGTCCACACGCTGGAGAGGAGGCAGGGGCACCTGTGAACATATGTTCATGATATAAGAAACTGAGCATATGAAGCGCCTGAAAAAAAATGTAAGGCAGTAGTATAACTAAACTACCAATATGCAAGGCAGTACCTAGCTACCCATTGTTACATCTATCAGGTCAGATTAGAAAAAAAAACAAGTACAAAGTCAGAAAAGCCTACATTTGTACAGCCGTCTGTCAAACTCCCTAGTACATTTGCCTAGCTTCTTGTAAATTTGATAGTTAACTGAAAGCATTTTGTCATCGCCAGAAAAGACACAAATAATCTATGTGAGGAAACAGTGCAGATCAAGATAAACACATCATGTATGTGTGCTCCTGCTGCTTCATTTGTCAAAACTTGAAACTATTAACACACACATATGCTTGGCCATTTAAAAGTAACCAAGCAAGTTTTGGGTTTCTCTTCCTGAGAAGAATGATAAATCTGCTCCTAAAGTAACATGCCGAGTGATTTACTTGACAAGTACACAAGTCAGTTTACCTAGCTAGAACGAATCCAGAGGAAAACCGACTCGTTTAACTAGCTAACAGCAAGCATAGATCCAAACACTGAATCGTCAAAGTGTAACCTGCCATTGCTTTGCTTGCATAAACTCTCACTAGTTCAGTCCAGTCTAATAAGAAATTGATGAAATAAGCAAGTGTCTAAGAAACCAAAAAGCTCAAAAGATTTGAAAAACAGCTCCAATGGTGGATAGCAACAGCAAGCAGGCGCTATCTGGACATATCAACCGACAAAATCAAAAGAATCTCATCCATCTTCCATAGGGCATAAAACAGCCCACCATGCATGGCCAAAAAAAGCATATCTCAGTCACACTGGACAAAATTAATACTAAAATACTGCATGGGCAAGCAAGACAACTGATTAGTTCAAACACTGGAGCACAATATGTTCACCAGGCATCGCTAATCAGCCCCAGGGTAAGTGGTCATCAAACAGTAGCATTATTGAAACATAATAGAATTACTTGTACGGGAAATCTATTGCTACATGAACCTGTAATCTCATAGTAGAACTAAACGGCAAAGTTCCATCTCAAGTAGGGAAAATGCAGTGGAGCCTAAGACCATATCCAAAGCAGAGCCCAAGGTATATACTGCAGATCATCACAACCAGAAAAGTTGTGAAGTGGCAGAAGGAAAAAAATTACAAGCATCAAGAAATGGCAAAATATCTGCATCCACTAACAGTAAGGGTAAGGCCTCGGTACAGAATCTACAGCACATCATGCAGGGGTAAAACGTCAAGCAGGTGGGATTCAACTATAGTCATGGATATTGTCCTAACTAAAAAGCATATTCATGTAGGCATAACAGAATCCTACATAGTCATGCATAGGCAGCAGCACAACATACTGGCCAGAAAATCTTGCAAAGCACAAATAGTGGTCGAACGACAACCATAGATCCAAACACTAAATCGGCAAAAGTGCAAACCTGCCATTATTTTTCTGGCATAAACTCTCACCACTTGAGTCTAGTCTAATAAGAAATTGAACAAACCAAAGAGCTGAAAAGAAAAGCATGGTCACAAGAAGCAGCTCCAGTGGTGGATAGGGAAAAAAGGATGCACTATCTGAACATATCAGCCAACAAAATCAAAAGAATCACGTTAATAGAACATTCAACCATGGCCAAGCAAAACAGATCCCATGACTAGTTCAACCACTGGAGCACAATATGTTCACTCGGCATCGCCAACCAGCCCCAGGGTAAGTGGCCAGCAAGCAGCGATTGATCACCGAGCAGCACAACACAAAGATTCTGATGCCACGAGGAACTGAGGCATAGAGGGTAACCAAAATAACAGTACTAGCGATATTGGAACAGCGGGAGCAGGTACGATAAAGATCAACCAAGTAAATAGGATCCAGCATAGAGGCAGGAGAGGTCACCTTTGCCACAAACAGACTTCCTGGTGGTGACGTTGCTTGTCCTTGGCTCCATTTAAGGTGACTACTGGTCACTGCTTGACCTATCAATAGTGATCGAGGCGATTTGCTTGACATCGTCAATGGAGCTGATGAGGTCGATCAACCTCTCGCACACCCGCGTCGAACCGGTCCTAGGTATTGGTGCCTGATTAGCAAGCAAGACAACATTGTAAGACCCAAGTTTTCTTCTTCTTCAATATATGATTAGAAACTTTAGTGGAAGCATATGAACAGATTAACCTACAGAGAAGCTCTTTCAAACATATAAGCAATAAAACTAAGTAATGCAATCAGAAAACTGTAATGGACTTAAAAGCAGAAGAACACAACTAACAAAAAGTTAACCCAGAATTTTCAACAGAAATCATATGATGAAACAGTAGCATGGTGAATTTCATAAAGGGGATTGCTCCATGTGGTAAGAAGAGCACATCAGAAATGGACTGGGATATCAGGTGTACTTTAGGATTATGAAACAAAGTCTTGGTGCTAACTTAGAAGCAGGCAGAACAATGAATGTGTGCATTGTGGAATTTCAAGCAAAAGAAAAAAAATTAGTCATGGTACTATCATATACAGATCACAATCATATTTCTTTGCTTATGATGGGAGAAATTTAAGATCACAACCGACGATTTGTAGCATATATAGGCTCATATACACACACATTTTAGGGGAGTTCCGTGTAACAACCAGAATTCTAAGACAATAAAAGAATGCCCATCCCAAACATGATGTGTGTTCATATAGATTAGTCTATTCTGAACCCTGCTTGTGCCTCTGCTCTTAGGTCAGCCCGAAAACCATAACATACAAACTGCATGCGCTATTCAGATCTAGGGATAGAGAGGGAAGATAGGGGAACCTCACCATGCTCGCTAGGAGAGTAGGAGGAAGCACCCACCCGTCAGCTAGTTCACCCACACGCTAGAGGCAGGGGTAGGGGCACCTATGAAAAAATGTTTGTGATATAAGAAACTGAACATATGAAGTGCCTGAAAAAAATGTAAGGCAGTAGTATAACTAATTACCAATATGCAAGTCAGAGTCTATCGAGTCAGGGTCTAAAAAAAACAAGTACAAAATCAGAAAAGCCTACATTTGTACAATCGCTTGTCAAACTCCCTAGTGCATTTGCATGGCTTCTTGTACATTTGATAATTAACTTAAAGCATTTGGTCATCACCGGAAAAGGCACAAATAATCTATGTGAGGAATCAGTTCAGATCAAGATAAACACATTATCTATGTGTGCTCCTGCCATGGTTTTAGTCACAGGACTAGTCAATCAGTCGCAAAAAAATGTCGACTCATGACTCGAGTCACGACTAGTCGCAACTGCAGGCTCGACTTTTTCCGAGTCGCTACCCCAGAACAACTCATCGACTAGAAAACCTCCTGCTGCTCCATTTGTAAAAACTTGAAACTATTAATGCACACATATGCTTGGCCATTGACAAGTAACCAAGTAAGTTGAGGGTTTCTCTTCCTGAGAAGAATGAGAAATCTGCTCCTAAAGTAACATGCTGAGTGATTTACTTGATAAGTACACAAGTCAGTTTACCTAGCTAGAACGGGTCCAGAGGAATACTGAGAATACCGAGACGATTAACTAGCTAACAGCAAGCATTACCGAGCCCAATTGAGGCCATCAAGGTCAAACCGAAAACTTAAGTACCCATCGCACAGATGCCATGACGCAGAGCTATACCATGGCTCAATGATCATGTGCCCAGAGCAACAGGAAGAGCGGAAGAGGATACCTTTCAACGATTGTAGCCGAAGCCGAACCACACCGTTACCGGTGACGGTGGAGATGAGAGCTGGCCATCGACCTCGGGCACCAACCGATCCAGCAACCACGACCGATTTGTATGTTTCCCGCCCATGTGCCAAGCTTCGATGGCTTGTAGCCAATGGAGGAGCAGAATATTATTGAAAGTTCCAACCTGCAAGTGAGTGAGTTTAAGAATATTTTCTTATGGATGAGAAACAAACAACAAACAAACAAACAAAAGGGAAAAAAAGATTAACTAAACCATGTTACTATATTGGCAGTTACCACAGCCATGATGATGATACTAACACATCTAGTGCAGTGTGCAGGTAAGCACCAAAGAAACACGGCTGTACATGCTGAAGCACAAACTAATCAATCATAATTATCAAAAGGAAGGTTAGAAAAACACAAGGCTACCATCATCATAAGGCAAATGTAATCTGTAGCTCCGTTAACTACTAACCAAGGCTACCATATTGCCCTAACTCAATACTACTATTGATGTTCAGCTGCTGTCCAGCTAGCATAGCATGCTACCAACAACAAGATGTCAAAGAGATGAACTTGAACAAAACTATTATTATTCAGCAAGTACTGTTCGAGGCGCAAGCCGCGCAACAAATGAACCTGATCAACCACACACCTAACTGGAAAATGGAAGCAAAGTCCTCCACATGCCTTGGAATTCTTCCTACACAGGTTGACCTGCTAATCAATTAACAGATTGATTGCTTGCATCCACGCAGACCATTATTTGTTTCTTCAAGTGATTTTTGGTTTCAGATGATCAGGTCTAGCTAGTTAGAATTGCACAAGGAATCGTACTTGCAAAAATTAACTTGGTTCTCACCAACCTAGACAGAGCTGCTACATGCATGAGATTCAGTCTTCCAGGTTGACCTCTCAAATCTTTTAGGTCGGCAGATGACCATGCCATGGCAACCAATGGTCATCCTATGACTAGTACATATAAGCAAGAGCCAAATACACGTATTCAGATTGAAAAAGTTGTACGTACATGTTCCATATCTTATTTTCTATTCCCTCTGTAAACTAATATAAGGCGTGTGTTTTAGCTCACTTAAGTAATGAGCTGAAATGTCTTATATTAGTTTATAGAGGGAGTATTATATAAATGGAGCAGGTATTTGTTCTACCCCAGAGCAACCGGAGGCGGGGACTAGAGGAAAGAGAGGTGCCCATCATGGCTGTTATATAGCCGATGCTGAACAGGCAGCGGGTCCGACGGAAGAGCCTACCGCCATGGCCAGTGTATATGTAAATAGAGCAAGTGTGCCATGCTTCACTAAAAATCCAACATGGGTATAATATGCAGAACACATTTGCACCACACATACATGGTAATTCCTGTAAGATAGCTCACATGAGCACATCACACACACATGGACTATCTTGACAAGGAAAACTGAAACAAAACAGTGCAGAATTTTGGCTACAGAGAACAGATCATTACTCTGATTGCAATAAATAAGTACTCTACACGAAGCTAAGAACATTACACACCATTCCTATTTAAGGGTTCCTCCGCAAATTCTGCCATCTAAGTCCTTTAAATAGGGCTGAGACCCACTGCATGAGCATCACCTCCACGGCACCGACTGCCCCCCGTGTCCGACTGATCGCCACCTCCCTGCATGCCACACACACTGCAAGTTAGATTATGTACAGTCAGCTAACAGGCCTATACTATAGCATCGGCATGAGGCCTATATTATAGCACTGGTTGTGTAAGTGGGCTTGAACAGGAATGATTTGCATCCAGTATATGAAATAAATAACAAGAGATGTTTCAATGTCCCTGAGTAATGAAGCACAAAAGGGAAAAGGGGGCTTAATTGCACGCTCAAAAAGCCAACCCTACAATTTCATTTCAACAATATGCCTGCTGGGGTTAGGTTGACCCCTTTGAGAATAACTACACCACTCACCCTCAAGTTTATACCCTACAAATTAACAACCACAACATGCATTGTATTTTCTTGAGCATAAAGTACAGTAGATACACTCAGGGTGAACATCTCATATTTTCCATGAAGGACTTTGAATTCCTGTGTGGAAAGGACATACATTTTTCAACTTGACATTGATTGCCTCTCACAGAAAATCAAGATTCTACTCTAGTGTATGAAGAACAAACGAACAAACAAACAGTACCATCATGATTACGCATGGGGTGTATCAGCCAGCCATGGCTGGATGGCCACGAGCTCAGAGCAACCGGAGGCGGGAAACAGAGGAAGGAGAGGAGCTCACCATGCTGTTATGCAACCGATGCCGAACAGGCAATGGGTCCAACGGAAGAGCCTACCACCGCGCAACTCGATGAACACGTTGTCCTCACCTGTACCGATGGAATCCTGTTGCTGCTACACAACAAGGACATAACAAATGTTGAGCTCAAATCGAGAACGAAAAGAAGAAATCATGTCCTGGTAGGGGATTCAGAAACAAAGACCTGTCCTTGACGCTGGAGCAGGGCTCCATGGAGTTGAACTTGGGGGTGTCCTCCCTGGGTGAGCTTGTCGAGGTACACCAATACGAACCAATGGTCAGCACCTGACACACATAGGAAAAAAGAAGTCAATCATCATACCAAAGAGACGAGAGGTTCAGGACCATGGTCCACCCGAACCCATGGTCAGTGCCGTTCGATCAAGTACTAGTTTCCGTGTGGATCTGTGCCTAGTTAGTATTCAAATTTCTTATTAAAGAGTAGTGTAACAATGTAAGAGCAGGCTATGGTTTGATATATACCAAATTATCACCACTACAGGAAAAGCAAGAAGAACCAAGCAGGATTTTGGATCATGGTGAAATCTTGAGGAAGGATATTCACATGTACATAAACCTTGTAGTCCAGGTAGTAATGGGGCAGACCCAGAGCATGTAAACAGAGACACTCAGTCTATAATTTACAGAGACTGAGCTATATGCTACACTAACCCAGCAACGCAGAGATCATGATATACTCCAACTTACTTAAATATAAAATATGTGTTTGGACCCTGGCTAGTCCCAGGGCCTATGCTCGTGACAGATTCCATTTGAAAGTACTACTCCGTCTCATAATATAAGACGTTTTTTGACCTTAGTGTAGTGTCGAAAAACGTCTTATATTATGGGACGGAGGGAGTAGTATAGAGCTTTCAAGTAGAATGAATTTTCGTCAGTGGAATGTGAATAGGAAAGGGATGACGTGATACCTTTGCATGCATACTGGATAGGAGCAGTTACTAGATACTTGATTTTGCCGACTACTGGAACTGTGGTCCATGGCCATCAATACCACAAATAAAAGGACAGGCGAGTTGGTTCTGTAAAATGAAAAAAATAATATCATTATCTACATGTCAAAGTATTACGATAACAATCCAAAAAAAGGAAATGGCTGATACTGAATTTAAAGTTTGAACATCGCTACCATGGCTACAACTTGTGTGACATGACCAACAATTTAAAGCGAGACTGCAGTTGCTAGTTGCTACCACTGGGCACTTGACCAGGAAAGGAGCTAGTTTTGACAACTTGTATGTGTACTACTGCAAATATACCAGATCAACCACACGGCTAACTGGAAAAAGGAAGCAAAGTCCTCCACATGGCTTGGAATTCTTTGTGCACCAGGTTGACCTGCTAATCAATTAACTAGTTGATTACTTGAATGTACGCAGGCCATTATTTGTTTCTTCAAGTACTTTTTTGTTTCCGGTGATCGGGTCTAGCCTAGGCAGAGCTGCTACATGCATGAGGTTCAGTCTCTTCCAGGTTAACCTCTCAAATCTTTTTAGGTCAACAGATGACCATGCCATGGCAGCCAATGGTCACCTTAGGGCTATTACATATAAGCAGGAGCCAAATACACGTATTTAGATTGAAGAAGCCGACGTGCATGTTCCATATCTTATCATCTAATGTATAAATGGAGCAGGTATTTGTTCTACCCCAGATCAACCGGAGGCGGGGAGCAGAGGAAGGAGAGGAGCTCACCATGGCTGTTATGCAGCCGATGATGAACATGCAGCAGGTCCAACGGAATAGCCTACCACCACGCACCTAGATAACCCATTGTCCTCTGTTGTACCAACGGAATCCTGCTGCTGCACCAGAAGGATATCACAAAAATTGAGCTCAAATCGAGAAAGAACAGAAGAAATCATGTCATGGTAAGGGATGCAGAAACAAAAACCTGTCCTTGACGCTGAAGCATGGCTCCATGGAGTTGAGCTTGGGGGTGCCCTCCCTGGGTGAGCTTGTCGAGGTACACCAACACGTAGCAATGATCAGCTCCTGCACATACAGAGGAAAAAAGAAGTCAATCACCGTACCAAAAAGACAAGAGGTTCAGGACCATGGTCCACTCGAACTCCATGGTGAGTGTTGTTCGATCCAGAAATTACTTTCGCCAAGTCAAGAAATTATACGAGACCATGAAGTTCAACATTTTGGATAGACATCTGTCGCTTTTTAAAAACAATGTTGACACAGAAAGTGCATCTAGGAAGCCGATACAGTTTTTTTAAACACATATCCTTCAGATAGGCGAGAACATGATTTTTCTTTTCTTTTTGAACAACTATTAATAAACTTGGCAATTGGTTGGACCTGTTTCAGACGTTATTCAACAGAACAACACATAATGAACATTTTGCTCTACAGTGATGTCAATGTCTATCACTCGGAAGCAATATTCTGCATTGCAAAAGAAGGGGAAAAAGATTCATTTGACACAGGATACGGTCAATCTCAACAACAAAATAGGCAACGTCAGATGTGAATAAAATACCATTTTCGTTCGTGTACCAAATCTCAGAGGAGAAGATGGTTTGAGCAGCTTGCCTTGATGAGCGAGAAGAACCAGAGGAGGGAGGAACGTCCATGGCGTCCAAAGCAAGCAGCAGCACATCACGTGGAGGAAGCACCCTGCCTCTCCCATGGCGACCTTGCTTGATCTGGGAGGGAGAGAAGGCGAGGTGAGGACAAGCCGAGAGAGAGGGAGGGAGGGGGAGAGAGAGAGAGAGAGAGAGAGAGAGAGAGAGAGAGTTTTGGGCTCCTCCTGCCTGCT
>NC_041384.1:30627808-30642136 GCF_002162155.2 Triticum dicoccoides | reverse complement strand
GTTGAGCTGCTCGATTGGATATGGGGTGTAGGGACGGAATGAGAGGATGGGGTAGGAGGCGGAGGCCGGGAGGTCGCCGGTGGGGTTGGCAGAGCAGAGGTCGCCGGCAGGGATGGGAGAGGGGAGGTCGCCGGCGGGGACGGGAGAGGGGAGAGGTGGTCGTCGGCGGCGGCTGGTTGGGGTTTTTTGGGGAGGTTGGGGGAATCGGGTGGAGAGGAGGAAGAAAGACGGAAGCGGCTGGCTTTTGGATCCGGGCCTCTCGTCTCGAGCGGTTGTGTCGCTTTGGAGTTGGGTTGGGTTTTGGTTTGAAATCATTATTTTTGTTTTGGCGCGGGCGGGCCTGCGCGCGTTTGCTCGCTCAGAATAATTTTCACTTTGGCGCCGGCGGGCTGCGCGCGTTTGTCGGGAACGATTTTCACTTTGGCGCCAATATATAAGCGCGTGAGCGGGAAGCGGGAGCCATAGTTTTCGTCGTAGATGCATGATTTTGATTGGCCGGCCTTGAGTTATACAGTGGACACTTCATGTCATGTGGATTGAGCTCGTTGCTCCTTGAAAAAAATCCGACGATCACCTCTAGCCTAATCTTCTCTCTGAATTATTATAAATCTAAATAAAATCTAGTGCACATGTTCAATATAAATATATGAAACTGAATTATTTTAAATTATCTTTTTAGCAGTTGGGTGCGTTTGATGGGTAGGGGTTGGATTCTCGTTTGAAACCATTTTCACTTTAGCCAAAGTCTTTCTCTTCGCCCTTTCATTTGAAGTCCGGAACCACCAAAACATTTCGATCTTTTCCCCCTCCGTGACTTAACTGAAGAAGTACGGGACCGCTAAAACATTTGGCCTTTTTTCCGCTCCGTGATTTAACCGAGGAAGTTCGGGACCGCGAAAACCATTTGAGTGGACGGGAGGTATTCCGGACCCACCTTTATTGTAGACTTTGGCGCATGGCATTTGCTGTCTGTACCATCAAATAAACAAATCGATGAAAATTGATGCATCCTCATTGGTCAATCTGCTCATCCCACGGATCACCCCTATCAATTCAATCTCAGCCATTCCTTCCTCTCAAATCCGACGGTGCAGACTCCGTGTCACGCGGATCACCCCCTGGTCCCAATCGATCAAGGTTTTTTACCGCTCTCCACGCTATGGCATAAATTTCTTAATGTATTATTAAAAATCTAAAACAAATCTACAAACAACTTTAGTATAAAAATATGGAACTAAAAAATGTTGAAACTCTCTTTTTAATTGCAACCACTTAGTTGTTCCATGGCAATAACATAACTGTTGCGATGGCAAATATATCTTCTTGTGTTCGCCATGGCAATTGATGGTAGTTTTTTGCCATGGCAACTAAACATTGTATATATATGGCAAGTACATAGGTTTTGCATGACAATAACCTATTTTTGTGTTGCCATGGCAACCGAAGGTACTTTTCTTGCCATGGAACTGCACATTACATGTACTAGCTGATTTTCAATAACAACACCTCTCCTCCCGTTTCTGGCGGTTTTAGCTAGCGGTTCTTAGGGTTGCCCTCTATCAACTAAAAGTTCTTTTTCCATGGAATGTTTCACCACGTTATTTGGGTGTGAACGGTAGCGACATATTATAATCATGGAGCATAGCTAGAATATTATATAATTAAATATCCCAAAAGTGTATTGGTCAATAATTTGAGAATCATACCAGGAGTAGAATGGTACTAGAATAATGTTTAAACATGGAATGACACATGTAGTAATATACACTTAGTATTTTCTAGCATAAAATAGTAAATTATTGAAACACCATGGGCACTCATTTCAAAATTTTGAATTAAAAAATGTTACTCTCTCCTGTCCAAATTAATTGACGCAAGTTTAGTACAAAGTTGTAATAAAGTCGCGTCAAGTAATTTGGATCCGATGGAGTAACTTTTATTGAAATACCATGGTTGGTCGTTTAAAATGATAGGTATGAACCATCATATCACATAGAATAGCAATTTACATTAAACGATCTGCTAATTTTAAACCTAGCAAAACGATTTAAATTAAATGAGCCTGGCGGTGACGATCGACCGCGGACTACAACTGGCACTGCCCGTCGTTGCCTTGGAGCCGGGATAAGTGCTCTGACTCGGCCAACTCACTTTGAGGAGCCAGTCATTGATCTTGTGTCGGCGGTATCGAAGGCCTGGGCGATGGTCTTGAACCGATCTATGACCCGGGACTACATGAGGTAGGGGTCCGCGAGTACTCAAGCTGGCGCAACACATTGCACCACCCAAGAGATGCTTTTGTTGGCCGCCGACGAGGACATGCTACCGCCACTCATTTCTATGACACAAGGTCACAGCCACACCATGTCATGTTCATGGAAAAATCATTTTGGGTCGCAACAACGCAATGATGGTTGACGAGTACTGCATGTGTGTTTCGGTCACTTTGTTCTCTTTCTGAGGGAAGGGGTGAGTGGTAACCGGGGCGGGGGTGAGACTGACTTTGACGGACTGAAGCAGGCCTACGGGAGAAGAGAGATAACTTCCTTTTCGTCCATGTTTTTTTTACTGAAAGATGTTGGGAATTGAGTTTTGTTATGAGTAACTCTAGGGAATTTCCTAAAATCACCCCCATCCCCCGGACAAGCAATGTGTGTGAGGGACTAATGGGGCGTCCTAAAGCTCCTGGGAGACAACAGCGAATTCACTTGTGCAAAGCTTCTAAGGTTTTTCCTTAAAGCTGTGAAGCAGCCTTCCCCTTACCTCCTGTTCTAATCGCCCAAGATCCTAATGACACTGCTCAAGAGGCAAGAGTATTCTTTTTTGCGTTCGGATTTGATAACATGCAATATACAATGATGGGGAAAATTATTAACATAGAAGTCTCATATGTATTGGTTAACATGTCGATTTTTGCGCTAAAAACGCCCAAAGTTTACCAAAGATATATCCATAGATGGGGCATATATAAGACATGGTGAAAGAAATAACTGGAAAAAAAACTTGGCGGGCCATGTTGGCATGAAAAATGAGAGGGAAAACACCGCACGACAAATGAGCGGGCCATATTGGCACAATTTCATATGCCATGCATGTGCATGCAAAACTTGCAAGTTTTGCATGTATATGCTATAGCTTTTGTTTCTCACCATCTACTGCGCATAAACAAGAATGCAATATATTAATTTGGTTATATTGAATCATTCATAACCATCTTGCACTAGAAATAAGTTAACTAAGAGGCAATCGCATCAAGGCAACAGATCTAGATGCTCGTCACCTCGGTTCATCTCTAGACCGCTCAGACCCTTCATATAATTTTGGTTGCACAAACGTAACACACGTGTTTCGTTGATTTCTCGTGCATTGGCTAGATGATGACATCTCACACGTACGGTTATAAAAATAAAGTGTGTGCCTCAACTGTAAACATGTAGGATGCCGTCCCTATGACGCCTTGATTTATCTCCCATGCGCCCATGCCATTTCGTTTGTCCATCGCCATGTCTTTGACATCACATCATTGTAGCCGAGTCATATGGACTCGTCGATGCCCAACGACCACCACGTATGCACGTCGCCGACAACTCCAGTCAACATGGCCGGGTTGGCCTTGACGACATCAATGGCCGTGGCCGGTCGGCTCGGGCATGGTCACGGCGACGGCGCCGCCGCCGACCTGGCCCAAGGCGTCGTCCTCCGGGAGGTGGGACCTGCCGAAGAAGGTGGCGCCCCTGCTGCGCTCGACGTGGACGGCCGAGAGCGACGACGACGCATGTAGGTGAGCACGTATGCATCTCGTAGCTTAATAAGGACGAGCCGACGAGCAAACAATTTGCATGCGTGCGTGCGTGCGTGTAGTCCGACGGTCGACATCAGCGTTGGCATTGTCAAGATGTCATCTTGTTTCGTTTGTCGCCAAGTCAAGAGTCGTGATTTGATTCTTTGACGAAGCGTTGATGGCGAGGTATGGAGGTTCTTCTGATATATATATAGCATTATTCGTCACCCTGGTTGAAGAATAGTTATTCTTCACTCCCCTCTATTTTACCATCAATGCACCGTAATTTTACGTTCCGTAAGTTTTGTCTTATTTTCGAGGTAAGAAGGGACCGTAAGAAAATATATAATCGCCGTAAAAAATGTTTTATGTTATGTAAAATTACAAACATAAAAACATAGTCTAAAATACACATAAACTGCAAATTTTCTTGTCTTATGATCTATATTTTTATTTTCTTATGTCAAATTTTACGTAGTGAATCAATAGAAATGTAACTATTTGAATTTGAAATGTAATTTAATTATGAAATGATCGTAAGATTACCTCGGATGAAGAATAACTTGTTCTGCACCCTGTGTGATGAATAGTAACACTATATATGTGTGATTTTTGTGCTCCGTGCGTACTGCAATCGACTAGGAAAACAAGAATCGATTTGGATTTGCGTCGATCGCCAACACCGATGGCCGGCCGTTGCCGGCACGTACGGGCGGCGCCGTCGTCCATGGCCTGCAGATGGAAGATGGAACCTGCCGGTGCCGAGGAAAGAAAGAAATTAGACATGAGGAGACGAGAATTCCTTTTCTCGAGTCGCGATGGAACCTACCATATATACGCACGCGATTCAGTGCTTGCCAAACTTGTGGAACCCTGCGTACATACGAGCGGCAACTTAGTACTGCACGTACGTCTGCCGGAGTCGGCACCGGCGTCGCGCGCGACCGCCGTCAGCACGGGCTGGGCTCGAGGACCTCGATGGCGACGGACGGCTCGGGCATGGTCACGGCGGCACCGACCCTGGGCACGGTGACTGTGAGCTGCGCGTCGCCGTCGTCCATGGCGGCCCTGACCCGGCCCAAGGCGGCGTCGTCAGAGAGGGGGTTGGAACCTGGCGAAGAAGGTGGCGCTCGACGTCGACGGCCTATCGAGAGCTTCACGTCAGACGATGCATGTCGCCATGTCGGCGTCGTGCCTTTCGTGTGTTTTGTGCGGAGCTTGAGCCGGCGGCGAGATATGGCGTTGCAGGTAGACCGTAATCACCTGCTCTGGAAACAGTGTGCACGCCAGCCTCGACTTCGCTGGTGACACCGACGATTGTTTGTCGCTCTTGCTGCTACAAGTGGAAGGGACGATGAAACCATCATGGCCGCTGCAGCAGAGTGGGTCTGGACGAAGGCATTGGGTCAAGGTCCTGTGTATATCGACCCAGTACTCAGTCTCTCTGAAGGGCAAGCTCTCCACCCAGGAGAAATCCTGCGTGGGCAGCTGGACGAGCTCCCTCGTGAGGCCTTCCGCTGCCACCTTGAGGTGCGGCGTCACTGCCTGCATGCACTGTTAAACATCATTGTATGCGGGTTAGATATGTGGCGTGCATGTTGTAGTTATGATAGGTTAGGTTGTTGTGATTAGATCTTGGTAGTTAGCTTAGTTCGGAGATCAATCCACACCTAACCTATCCCTAACCTCCTTTGTAATCTTAGCCGCATGTCTGGCCTATATAAACACGCAATGCGCCCTGCCCCGGCATGCGCTTCCAGCCTCTTGTTTCACATGGTATACAGAGCCTAGTTCTTCCACACATCTAGATCATGTCATCTTCTTCCTCCTCCCACGCCATGGCCATGCCCTCGCTCGCCTCCCTCGGCCACACCATCACGGAGAAACTCACCCGTGACAACTTCCTGGTGTGGAAGGTCCAAGTTCTTCCGCACGTCAGGGCTGCGGCGATGAAGGGCTACCTTGACGGCTCGATCGAGGAACCCGCTGCTGTCATCGTCACCGAGAAGGAGACCAATGGGAAGAAGGAGACCACCGAGCTGCCCAATCCAGAGCATGCAATCTGGGTTACTCAAGATCAACAGGTCCTAACTTTTTTGCTCGCATCTCTATCCCGTGAGGTTCTGATGCAGGTGTCCAATCACACCACCGCCGCGGGCGTCTGGCAAGCCCTGGTCGAGAGCTTCTCTGCGCAGTCCCGAGCACGTCAAATTCAGCTTCACTCGGCGATCGGCAACGCCCGCAAGGGCGATCTCTCCGCCTCTACTTACTTCACGAAGATGAAGGGGTTAGCAGATGAACTTGCTGCTGCAGGAAAGCCCCTCGAGGAGGAGGATATCGTCTCGCACATCCTCGAGGGCCTCATGCACGAGCCCGACTACAACGGGTTCGTCACCTCCATCTCCATGCGCGCTGCCACCGATCGGCCGATCGGTCTCAGCAAACTCTTCACGCTGCTGCTCTCTGCGGAGGCCCGGATCACCGCCCAGCAC
This sequence comes from Triticum dicoccoides, assembly GCF_002162155.2. Classification (NCBI taxonomy): domain Eukaryota; kingdom Viridiplantae; phylum Streptophyta; class Magnoliopsida; order Poales; family Poaceae; genus Triticum; species Triticum dicoccoides. The sequence goes on along the minus strand of NC_041384.1, from coordinate 30,635,863 downwards.
GCCGCCTTCTCCGCTCATCACTCCGCCAACCTCGCTGCGAAGGGTGGTCATGGCGGCTACGGCGGCGGTCGCGGTGGTCAGGGTGGTGGACGCGGTGGCTACGGCGGGGGCAACTACTCGGATAACTCGGGCAATGGTGGTGGCGGTGGTGCGCCGCGCCAGCAGAACGGTGACCGCGGTGACCGTGGTGACCGCGAACGCTGTCAAATCTGCAAGGAGGAAGGGCACGGTGCGTGGCGCTGAAAGAAGAGGTTCGATAAAGGCTTCAACAACAATGTACGTAACCCTGCAGGCAGCGGTGGTGGCGGACGCGGCGGTGGTGGGCGCGGTGGTGGCGGCGGTAGTGGTGGCAACCCACGCTCCGCCAACTCTGCCCACTCCTACGGCGTGGATACCAATTGGTATCTCGACACCGGCGCCACAGATCACGTCACACTGGTAGAAAAAGGGCCTGTTGTCCCGGTTCGTAAGGGCCTTTAGTCCCGGTTCCTGAACCGGGACTAAAGTGTCGGTACTAATGCCCTGTCCCTTTAGTCCCGGTTCAATCTAGAACCGGGACTGATGGGCCTCCACGTGGCCTATGCGCGGAGCCCAGGTAGGAGACCCTTTGGTCCCGGTTGGTGGCACCAACCGGGACCAATAGACATCCACGCGTCAGCATTTCTGTGGCTGGGGTTTTTGTTTTTTTTTTGAAAGGGGGGGGTTTGGGGGTTTTGGGGGGTTAATTTAGGTATTTCATATATTGTGTTAGCTAGCTATAATTAATAGAGAGAAGTGTTCTCTCTTATGTCCGTGCTTGGTCGACGCTACGTACTATACATACGTATAGAGAGGACTAGACACGCTAGCTAGCTAGTAAGCAAACGAAGGAAACAGAAGATCGTCATGAACATATATGCATACAGAGAGAAGTGATATCGACCACCTCTCCTTCTCCGAGAGATTGGTCGAACAACAAGTTCTCGTATATCTATCCGACACTACCGGCTACATATATACAATAATTATCTCTTACAAATATAATCATACGGACTCATGGTCCACATAGTATTCTCCATCTTCAGCGATCACGTGATCAAGAAAGAATGCCACCAATTCCTCTTGAATTGCTCGCATGCGAGCTGGTGCTAGGAGTTCATCCTGCTTCCGAAACATCTAATTTGAAGAAGGGGGTCAATACATACATATATATATATATATATATATATATATATATATATATATATATATATATATATATATATATATGAATGAATGAAACTCAATACAAATGATGATAATAAAATAAAATTGTGAATGTTGTTATTTACGTAATTCATATTGTTCGTCAGAGTACCCGCCCCGCTCACAGATCGTGTGGCGGATGGACTCGCAGACGTAGTATCCACAGAAATCATTCCCTTGTTCCTGCCACAACCACTTTACAAGAAATAGAGGTCAATCAAACTGATAAGCAAGAATGCTAAATGGTATTGATGAAACTAGCGCTTGAATCACTAGGAGATGCGCGGAACATGCTACTATAGTACTTACTTTCGAGTGTCTAAATTCCAGCTCCTTCGGCAGTCCCAGAACTTTTCTGGTGAATTTTCTCCAAACCCTGTCGGACAAAGAAAACAATTACTTGATATCAGGAAATGAACAAAGTTGCTGATATGGTGGATAATGACCGATTTAACTTACTTCTTGAGGATTTCAGTCATGTCCGCATACTCCTGGGGATCTTTTCGTTTAGAGTCCAAGACGGTTACTACTCCCTGCTCAAGCCTAATCTCTAGGAGAATATAGTGGAAACTGCACACGCATGCATAACTCATCAATTACATTACTATAACCTGGACTAATATATAAGGGAAACCGAATATGCACAAGACAGTAACACTCACTTGAAGTTGTAAGGAAAGAGTATTATATCTTTGTGTTCATTTTTTTGAATGATCGTAGCAAGTTGGCCTCGGTATCTCCGGGACGATGTTCAACCTCAGTTGCATCTATGAGATATGTGTTAACGAACCCAATATCACCGATTTGTCTTTTCTTCAATTCGGCGATCTTCATTCTGCATAATATAGTGAGGATAATTATAAATACATGCAATGAAAGAGATGAGCTATATAGAGAGACTTAATGACAGAAGTAGTAGTACTTACAGACAGTAGCAGGTGATCGTTGTTTTATCGAGGGCCAATTGATTGAAAAACTGATAGAACTCCTCAAATGGAATAGGCAACAGTTCAATTCCAATGAGGTCATGCTCCGGTTTAACTCTCGCATACAAAGTACTCCTCCCCCCAGACTCTCTACAGATTTTCAAGTACCAATCATGTAATCTTTGCATCATCGTTGTTAAAGATTTTTCATCTTTGACGAGAGGTTTCCCGTACTCGTATCTGTGTATCTGCACCTCCATGGGATCATAATGTACATCATCGGGCAGGTAATCGTCAACATTGCCATAACCGGGCACCATCCTCGGATCGACGATGTCGCTAGGCACCTTGAGGGGGGGCACGATTGCTTCGCTTGTTCGCCGAGCTGGGCAATTTGTTTCCCAGCTGCTCGTCATTCTTTCAGCCTTTGATCACTGACTGTACTTCCCGACCGCTCCGCTTCGGCCCATGTCTTTGCAATAATGCGCTCATAGTTGCCTTTCGGCGGAGACTTGGGTGGTTTTGCCAGGGCAGCCAGAGTGCGCTTCACTTTCACCAGATCTACCTTCTCCTCCGGAGGTGGATGTCTCTTTGCTCTCAACCCTTGAAACCAGTCATCCACTTCGGTTCGCGCGATCTTCGCGTTCTCCTCCGGGGTCCTCTCGTATCGTAACTTCTGTGGACTCTTCAGAGAAGGACCGAATCTGTATGTCCTCCCGCCTCTGGTTGTACTGCTAGACGCCGGCCGAGCAGACGAAGCGGTTGTCTTCTTCACTTGCTTACGAGGCGGAGGAGAAGGACTACGATGCGCCGGAGCAGCTGCTGGAGCGGCGGCGGGTCTCTTCCGCCCTTGCTGACGAGGCGAAGAAGGAGGAGGCTGGCTGCTCGGGCGCGCCGGCGCAGGCGGAGTGCTGCCACGCGCCAGAGAAGGAGCCGGTCGAGGGCCCTGATCGTCACTCGCCGGAGGAGGAGGCGGTGGAGGAGGCGGAGTGCCCTGACTCGCCGGAGGAGGAGGAGGAGGCGGAGGCGTCCAGTTCGGAAGGTTGATGAGCTCCTTCCGCCATAGGCATGGAGTCTTCAGAGCAGACCCCAGCCGAGTCTCCCCTTCACCGGTAGGGTGGTCAAGCTGGAGGTCCTCAAATCCCTCCGTTATTTCATCCACCATCACCCTAGCATATCCTTCTGGAATCGGCCGGCAGTGAAAAGTTGCGCCGGGTTCAGTAGGATAAACAAAGCCAACAGCCGCCTTGACCTTCAAATTCATCCATTGCGTCATAAGGTGGGAATTTTGAGACTCCATGATAGCATCCACGGGATAGCTGGCAGGAGCCATCAAGGCATGCTCCGACTGAAGCAGCTCGGTGGAAGCCACGCTGCTTCTGCGCTGAGATGGCGGGGTAGCTTCGGGGGAAGCTTCGGCAGTACGTTTGCTGCGATTTGCTTCTCGTTCCTCTATCGCATCTACCCTTGCTTGCAGCGCCTGCATTTGGGTCTGCTGCACTTTTTTCCTCCTCTCATGGGATTTGTAACCGCCTGCGTCCGGAAACCCAACCTTCCACGGAATGGAGCCTGGCGTGCCTCGTGTCCGTCCAGGGTGCTCAAGATTCCCGAGGGCCATTGTGAGCTCGTCGTTCTCTCTGTCTGGAAAGAACTTCCCTTGCTGCGCTGCTTCGATATACTGCTTAAGCTTCCTGACTGGTATGTCCATTTGATCGTTCGTCCAAATGCACTTCCCTGTTACAGGGTCCAAGGTTCCGCCAGCCCCGAAGAACCAAGTCCGGCAATGGTCTGGCCAGCTAATTGTCTCTGGTTCGATCCCTTTATCAACCAGATCATTCTCAGTCTTGGCCCACTTAGGCCGGGCTACGAGGTAGCCACCTGACCCCGTGCGATGGTGAAGCATCTTCTTCGCAGCATTTTGCTTGTTTGTCGCCGACATCTTCTTACTCTTTTCCGATGTCTTGTGGGCCACAAATGCGGGCCAGTGATCTCTGATCTTCTCATATCTGCCCTTGAATTCTGGTGTCTCATTATTTTCGACAAACTTATTCAGCTCTTTCTTCCACCTCCTGAATAGTTCTGCCATCCTCTTAAGAGCAAAAGACTTGATTAATTGCTCTTTAACTGGGTTCTCTGGATTATCCTCTGGCGGTAGGGTGAAATTTGACTTCAGCTCAGTCCAAAGATCATTTTTCTGCATATCATTGACATAAGACACCTCAGGGTCTTCTGTAGCCGGCTTAAACCATTGCTGGATGCTTATCGGGATCTTGTCCCTAACCAAAACCCCGCACTGAGCAACAAATGCGCTCTTTGTCCGAAGGGGTTCAATCGGTTGGCCGTCGGGCGCGATTGCTATGATCTCAAACTTTTCATTCGAGCTCAACTTTTTCTTCGGGCCTCGTCTCTTTACCGAAGTTGTGCTCGATCCGGAGGGCTAGAAAAAAGAACAAAGACTTAATTAATATGTGTACATACCAAAACAATGAATGCATCAATCAGCTAGTCAGCACAGGCTTAACTAATATATATACTTGGCCGGACTCGGTTCGGTCACCGGAGCCGTCATCCCGGTCTCCTTCTTGCACCGGCATTGGGTCACCGGAGCCGTCCTCATGTTCTTATTCTTGCACCGGCATTAGGTCACCGTAGCCAGCTTCTTCACCCTCTCCTTCCAGACCATCGGTGTCGTTGAGAAACAACGAGACGGCATCACTTCCTTCTGCGATTATGTCCCTCAACAACGCTTCTTTTACTTCGTCTCGGGCGGTGTCCACAGTTTCTACAAATATTTACAACATGGCAATTATTATTCAAACATGACAGATGGATATATTAGTGCCAAATGTAGAACTAGCTACCTAATCATAGTAAGGAATCATATATATTAATTAGTGGCCTTGACCCCCCCCCACGTGTTGAAGCTATCCGGAGGGGGTATATATCGACAACGACGACACTACATCTATATGTCCCTCGACGACCCTCGTTCCCGATAAAAAAAGAGGAAGAAGAAGAAAAAAAAAGAGGAGAAGAAAGAATAGAGGAGAAGAACTCCTCTATTCTTTCTTCTCCTCTTTTTTTTCTTCTTCCTCTTCTTTTTTTATCCTCTTCTTCCTCTCATGTTCGAGAGGATCGCCGAGGGGTCGGAAGGTTGCCTAGTGTCAAAGGATTCAACAAAACCATGTATTCATCATTAGGCGAAAGTAACATGTGCATGATGGTACGAAGCTCTCCGAAGTTATTTTGGAACGGAGTCCCAGATAAGATAATTCGCTTTTTGGTACAAAGTTCAGCAACACCTTCCAAATATCGTTATTTGGAAGGCCTTTGCTGAAATTCATACAAAAAGGCAAATTATCCTATCCGGGACACCATTCCAAAATAACTTTGGAGGACTTCGTCATGCCCTGGTTACTTCCGGCTAATGATGAAGCCATGGATTTTTTCAATACTTTGACACTAGGAAACCTCTCTCGACCCCTCGGCGATCCTCGACCCCTCGAACCCTCGACGACCCTGGAACCCTCGACCCCTAGACAACCCTGGAACCCTCGACCCTCGATCCCTCGACCCTATAGAACCCTCGAAGAAAGGAATAGCTAGAGGAGAAGATTGAAGAAAAAAAAGAAGAAAAAAAAGAGGAGAAGAAGAAAGGAATAGTGGAGAAGAAGAGAAAATAGAAATATTCTATTTTCTCTTCTTCTCCACTATTCCTTTCTTCTTCTCCTCTTCTTCTCCTCTTCTTTTCCTTCTTTTCTCTTCTTCTTATTTATTTCTCCTCTTCTTTTCTTCTCCTCTTCTTCTTTCTTTCCTCTTCTTATTTTCTTCTTTCCTATCCTCGACGACCCTGGAACCCTCGACTCCTAGACGACCCTGGAACCCTCGACCCTCGATCCCTCGACCCTATAGAACCCTCGAACCCTCGACCCTGAAACCCTCGACCCTTGACCCCTTAATGACCCTCGACCCTCTACCCTAGTTCCCGACCCTCGACCCTCTACCCTAGTTCCCGACCCTCGACCCCTCCACGATCCTCGACACCCTCGTTCCCGATAAAAATTAAGAAGAAGAAGAAGAAGAAAGAGGAGAAGAAGAAAGGAATAGCTAGAGGAGAAGATCGAAGAAAAAAAGAAGAAAAAAAGAGGAGAAGAAGAAAGGAATAGTGGAGAAGAAGAGAAAATAGAATATTCTATTTTCTCTTCTATTTTCTCTTCTTCTCCTCTATTCCTTTCTTCTTTTCCTCTTCTTTTTCTTTTTTTCTTCTTCTTATTTATTTCTCCTCTTCAAACTCTCCTCTTCTTCTCCTTTCTTCCTCTTCTTATTTTCCTTTTTCCTCTCATTCTTTTTCACATAAATTTTTGACATTTTTGACATATTTAGCACATTCTAAATTTTCCTAACTCTTTTACAACCACAAAAATTACTCCAACTTCATGACAGTACCCACACTCCATTTCACCAAAAACCTTCTGATCCATAGTTTAAATTTTTTAAATTTCATTCAAATGAAATTTGAACCAGATTCAAATTCCTTGCTGAAAACCTATTCTAAACCAATCAAAAAATTCTAAAATTTTGCCATCACCTTTGTCTTGCATCAGTACCTCACCACAAAAAATATCATAAATCCTAAAAATGCCCAAAGCCATCGAGCATTTGATCAAATACCCTCTATATGCACTGTTCATATCTGTAAAAAAAATCAGAAATTTCCGAAAAGTTTGCTGCTGCTCCACTCCTTCTCCTCTCCTCTCCTTCTCCTCGCCTTCTGCTCTTCAATGCGTCGGGGCCGGCGGCGACCATGGAGCAGGGGCAGAGAGAAAGGGCCGCACTCGATCGGGACCATGGGAAAGGGGGGGCTCACTTCGAGGGGGGCGGCGATGGCAGGAGTCCGGTGACGAGGACGGCGGGCTCGGGGCGGCACACGGTGACGGGGACGACGCGTGGCCCGGCGACAGGGACGAGGAGGGGTGGTCTCGTGGAGGCACGCAGCGACGGGGACGACGAGGACGGCGGGCTCGGGGATGCCGGTGATGAGGACGACGCGGGCTCATGGAGGCGACGACGTTGGCGGCGGCGTAGACGGCGAGGTGGAGCAGCCTGACGGCGTCGTCAGCGGGGGAGGGGGGAACTGGCGATGCAACCTGAAAATTTTCACAAGTGTTTGTTATATAGTCCAAGCTTTAGTCTCGGTTGGTGGCATAAACCGGGACTAAAGGGGGGCATTGGTCACGGTTGGTGCCATGAACCGTGACCAATGCCCCCTTTAGTCCCAGTTGGTGCCACCAACCGGGACCAATGGCCTTGTGCTGCCCCGCGCCCAGAAGTTTAGTCCCACCTCGCTAGTTGAGAGGGCTTGGGAGTGGTTTATAAGCGCTGCTGCGCCCACCCTCCCGAGCTCCTCTCAACTGCAGTCTTTCGGGCCTAATCTGTCACTGCAATGCCTGTGGGCCTACTGGGCCTGCTGCGGGCATGAATCCTGGCCCATGTTGGTTTTCTAGTCTTATTCAGGCCGTAGTGGCCCAGTAGGTGGCATTTTTTGTTTTTTTGTTGCTTTATTTATTTTCTTTTGTTTTTTGCTTTTTTTTAATTCTTTATGCTTTTAGTTTTAGAAAAATTATAAACTTTTTGTTAATGCCATTAGTTTTCAAATTTGAAAATAATTTTTTAATTTTTTTGTTTTCTTTGTTGCTTTATTTATTTTATTTTGTGATTAACTTTACTATAAAAATAGTTTTTTCCTGTTTTTTTGATTTGTTTTTTGCATTATTTATTTTCTTTTGTTTTTTGCTTTAATTTTTAATTCTGTTTGCTTTTAGGTTAGCAAAGTTATAAACTTTCTGTTAGTGCCAATAGTTTTAGAAAAATTATAAACTTTCTGTTAGTGCCATTAGTTTTCAAA
>NC_041384.1:30625283-30627571 GCF_002162155.2 Triticum dicoccoides | reverse complement strand
TTTCTTTTGTTTTTTGCTTTATTTTTTTATTCTTTTTGCTTTTAGTTTTAGAAAAATTATAAACTTTCTGTTAGTGCCATTAGTTTTCAAATTTGAAAACACTTTTTTAGTTTTTTTGTTTTCTTTGTTGCTTTATTTATTTTATTTTGTGATTAACTTTACTATAAAAATAGTTTTTTCCTGTTTTTTTGCTTAGTTTTTTGCATTATTTATTTTCTTTCATTTTTTGCTTTAATTTTTAATTCTGTTTGCTTTTAGGTTAGCAAAATTATAAACTTTCTGTTAGTGCCATTAGTTTTAGAAAAATTACAAACTTTCTGTTAGTGCCATTAGTTTTCAAATTTGAATAGTTAAAATTTGAATTGTTTGAAAATTGTTTGAATCACAAGTTTGTGATTAACTTACTAAAAAATGAGAATAGATGCGCTTATAGAGAAAATTCAACCTAAATTCCTAGTTGCGGGAGAAAGTTGAAAGTTGGCTTGGTATCATAATTTCACCCACATAGCATGTGCATGTACAAAACGGACAATGATAGCATGTTCGTGTGTTACAAAGTTGGCATGGTATCATCATGATAGTTGCGGGAGAAAGTCTTCACTTTTTCTTTGCTTGTGTCATTTGCTTATTGCACCGTAACCATGGATAATCTTCATTGTTTATCAGGATGCTTGGGTCAGCCTTGACATTGAAGGGAGGAATTTCATGAAACTTTTCATAATCTTCAGACATGTCTGTCTTGCCGTCCACTCCCAGGATGTCCCTTTTTCCTCAAAGAACTATGTGGCGCTTTGGCTCATCGTATGATGTATTCGCTTCCTTATCTTTTCTTTTTCTCGGTTTGGTAGACATGTCCTTCACATAGATAACCTGTGCCACATCATTGGCTAGGACGAACGGTTCGTCAGTGTACCCATGATTTTTTAGATCCACTGTTGTCATTCCGTACTGTGGGTCTACCTGTACCCCGCCGCCTAACAGATTGACCCATTTGCACTTAAACAAAGGGACCTTAAAATCAGGTCCGTAGTCAAGTTCCCATATGTCCACTATGTAACCATAATATGTGTCCTTTCCGCTCTCGGTTGCTGCATCAAAGCGGACACTGCTGTTTTGGTTGGTGCTCTTTTGATCTTGGGCGATCGTGTAAAATGTATTCGCATTTATCACATATCCTTTGTAAGTCAATACAATCAAAGATGGTCCCCTGGACAAGAAGTACAACTCATCACAAACAGTATTGTCACCTCTGAGACGTGTTTCCAACCAACTACTGAAAGTCCTGATGTGTTCACATGTAATCCAGTCGTCGCACTGCTCCGGGTGTTTGGAGCGCAGACTGTTCTTGTGTTCATCGACATACGGGGTCACCCAGGTAGAGTTCTGTAGAACTGTGTAGTGTGCTTGAGACCAAGAATATATGTCCCTGCATATTATTGAGTCTCTTCCAAGAGTGCCTTTTCCAGTCAGTCTCCCCTCATACCGCGATTTAGGGAGACCTATCTTCTTAAGGCCAGGAATGAAGTCAACACAAAACCCGATAACATCCTCTGTTTGATAGCCCATGGAGATGCTTCCTTCTGGCCTAGCGCGGTTACGGACATATTTCTTTAGGACTCCCATGAACCTCTCAAAGGGGAACATATTGTGTAGAAATACGGGCCTCAGGATGACAATCTCGTCGACTAGATGAACTAGGACGTGCGTCATGATATTGAAGAAGGATGGTGGGAACACCAGCTCGAAACTGACAATAAATTGCGCCACATCACTCCTTAGCCTTGGTACGATTTCTGGATCGATCACCTTCTGAGAGATTGCATTGAGGAATGCACATAGCTTCACAATGGCTAATCGGACGTTTTTCGGTAGAAGCCCCCTCAATGCAACCGGAAGCAGTTGCGTCATAATCACGTGGCAGTCATGAGACTTTAGGTTCTGAAACTTTTTCTCTGGCATATTTATTATTCCCTTTATATTCGACGAGAAGCCAGTCGTGACCTTCATACTGAGCAGGCATTCAAAGAAGATTTCTTTCTCTTCTTTCGTAAGAGCGTAGCTGGCAGGACCTTTATACTTCTTCGGAGGCTTGCCGTCTTTTTTGTGCAAACGTTGCAGGTCCTCCCGTGCCTCAGGTGTATCTTTTGTCTTCCCATACACGCCCAAGAAGCCTAGCAGGTTCACGCAAAGGTTCTTCGTCACGTGCATCACGTCGATTGAGGAGCGGACCTCTAGGTCTTTCCAGTAGGGTAGGTCCCAAAATATAGATTTCTTCTTCCACATGGGTG
>NC_041384.1:30605524-30625273 GCF_002162155.2 Triticum dicoccoides | reverse complement strand
TTTTTTGATTTGTTTTTTGCATTATTTATTTTCTTTTGTTTTTTGCTTTAATTTTTAATTCTGTTTGCTTTTAGGTTAGCAAAATTATAAACTTTCTATTAGTGCCATTAGTTTTAGAAAAATTATAAACTTTCTGTTAGTGCCATTAGTTTTCAAATTTGAATAGTTAAAATTTGAATTCTTTGAAAATTGTTTGAATCACAAGTTTGTGATTAACTTACTAAAAAATGAGAATAGATGCGCTTATAGAGAAAATTCAACCTAAATTCCTAGTAAATTTCTATGAATTTCAGAGAAATTCATTATGAATTTAGGTTAAACTTTTCTCTATTAGGGCATCTATTTTCACTTTGAGAGGAGCTCAACAAGGCAGAGAGGGAAGGGCTTATAAACCGGTGTGAGCCCCCTTCGGTTGGCGAGGTGGGACTAAACTCGGCCCGCAACGAGGACCAACCCTTTAGTCCCGGTTTGTGGCACAAACCGGGACTAATGGTCATGGGCCAGGGGCGAGGAGCAAAATTATAAACTTTCTGTTAGTGCCATTAGTTTTAGAAAGTTGAAAGTTGAAAGTTGGCATGGGCCAGGGACTAATGGTCATCGTATTACGAGGGCCGAACCATAAGACATGAAAGCATTTCAAATGAACTCTAAAAAAGTTGAAAGTTGGGATGGTATCATAATTTCACCCACATAGCATGTGCATGTACAAAACGGACAATGGTAGCATGTTCGTGTGTTACAAAGTTGCGGGAGAAAGTCTTCACTTTTTCTTCGCTTGTTTCATTTGCTTATTGCGCTGTAACCATGGATAATCTTCATTGTTTATCAGGATGCTTGGGTCAGCCTTGACATTGAAGGGAGGAATTTCATGAAACTTTTCATAATCTTCAGACATGTCTGTCTTCCCGTCCACTCCCAGGATGTCCCTTTTTCCTGAAAGAACTATGTGGCGCTTTGGCTCATCGTATAATGTATTCGCTTCCTTATCTTTAATTTTTCTCGGTTTGGTAGACATGTCCTTCACATAGATAACCTGTGCCACATCATTGGCTACGACGACGGTTCGTCAGTGTACCCAAGATTTTTTAAATCCACTGTTGTCATTCCATACTGTGGGTCTACCTGTACCCCACCGCCTAACAGATTGACCCATTTGCACTTAAACAAAGGGACCTTAAAATGAGGTCCGTAGTCAAGTTCCCATATGTCCACTATGTAACCATAATATGTATCCTTTCTGCTGTCGGTTGCTGCATCAAAGCGGACACCGTTGTTTTGGTTGGTGCTCTTTTGATCTTGGGCGATCGTGTAAAATGTATTCCCATTTATCTCGTATCCTTTGTAAGTCAATACAGTCAAAGATGGTCCCCTGGACAACAAGTACAACTCATCACAAACAGTGTTGTCACCTCTGAGACATGTTTCTAACCAACTGCTGAAAGTCCTGATGTGTTCACATGTAATCCAGTCGTCGCACTGCTCCGGGTGTTTGGAGCGCAGACTGTTCTTGTGTTCATCGACATACGGGGTCGCCAAGGTAGAGTTCTGTAGAACTGTGTAGTGTGCTTGAGACCAAGAATATCCGTCCCTGCATATTATTGAGTCTCTTCCAAGAGAGCCTTTTCCAGTCATTCTCCCCTCATACCGCGATTTAGGGAGACCTGTCTTGTTAAGGCCAGGAATGAAGTCAACACAAAACCCGAGAACATCCTCTGTTTGATGGCCCATGGAGATGCTTCCTTCTGGCCTAGCGCGATTACGGACATATTTCTTTAGGACTCCCATGAACCTCTCAAAGGGGAACATATTGTGTAGAAATACGGGCCCCAGGATGACAATCTCGTCGACTAGATGAACTAGGACGTGCGTCATGATATTGAAAAAGGATGGTGGGAACACCAGCTCGAAACTGACAAGACATTGCGCCACATCACTCCTTAGCCTTGGTATGATTTCTGGATCGATCACCTTCTGAGAGATTGCATTGAGGAATGCACATAGCTTCACAATGGCTAATCGGACGTTTTCCGGTAGAAGCCCCCTCAATGCAACCGGAAGCAGTTGCATCATAATCACGTGGCAGTCATGAGACTTTAGGTTCTGAAACTTTTTCTCTGGCATATTTATTATTCCCTTTATATTTGACAAGAAGCCAGTCGTGACCTTCATACTGAGCAGGCATTCAAAGAAGATTTCTTTCTCTTCTTTCGTAAGAGCGTAGCTGGCAGGACCTTTATACTGCTTCGGAGGCATGCCGTCTTTTTCGTGCAAACGTTGCAGGTCCTCCCGTGCCTCAGGTGTATCTTTTGTCTTCCCATACACGCCCAAGAAGCCTAGCAGGTTCACGCAAAGGTTCTTCGTCACGTGCATCACATCGATTGAGGAGCGGACCTCTAGGTCTTTCCAGTAGGGTAGGTCCCAAAATATAGATTTCTTCTTCAACATGGGTGCGTGTCCCTCAGCGTCATTCGGAACAGCTAGTCCACCGGGACCCTTTCCAAAGATTACGTAGTGTAAATCATTGACCATAGCAAGCACGTGATCACCGGTGCGCATGGTGGGCTTCTTCCGGTGATCTGCCTCGCCTTTGAAATGCTTGCCTTTCTTTCGACATTGATGGTTGGTCGGAAGAAATCGACGATGGCCCAGGTACACATTCTTCCTGCATTTGTCCAGGTATATACTTTTAGTGTCATCTAAACAGTGCGTGCATGCGTGGTATCCTTTGTTTGTCTGTCTTAAAAGGTTACTGAGAGCGGGCCAATCGTTGATGGTCATGAACATCAACGCCTTAAGGTTAAATTCCTCCTGTCTGTGCTCATCCCACGTACGTACACCGTTTTCATTCCACAGCTGTAAAAGTTCTTCAACTAATGGCCTTAGGTACACATCAATTTCGTTGCCGGGTTGCTTAGGGCCTTGGATGAGAACTGGCATCATAATGAACTTCCGCTTCATGCACATCCAAGGAGGAAGGTTATACATACATAGAGTCACGGGCCAGGTGCTATGATTGCTGCTTTGCTCCCCGAAAGGATTAATGCCATCTGCGCTTAAAGCAAACCATACATTCCTTGGGTCCTTTGCAAACTCATCCCAGTACTTTCTTTCAATTTTTCTCCACTGCGACCCGTCAGCGGGTGCTCTCAACTTCCCATCTTTCTTTCGGTTCTCACTGTGCCATCGCATCAACTTGGCATGCTCTTCGTTTTTGAACAGACGTTTCAACCGTGGTATTATAGGAGCATACCACATCACCTTCGCAGGAACCCTCTTCCTGGGGGGCTCGCCGTCAACATCACCAGGGTCATCTCGTCTGATCTTATACCGCAATGCACCGCATACCGGGCATGCATTCAGATCCTTGTATGCACCGCGGTAGAGGATGCAGTCATTAGGGCATGCATGTATCTTCTCCACCTCCAATCCTAGAGGGCATACGACCTTCTTTGCTGCGTATGTACTGTCGGGCAATTCGTTATCCTTTGGAAGCTTCTTCTTCAATATTTTCAGTAGCTTCTCAAATCCTTTGTCAGCCACAGCATTCTCTGCCTTCCACTGCAGCAATTCCAGTATGGTACCGAGCTTTGTGTTGCCATCTTCGCAATTGGGGTATAACCCTTTTTTGTGATCCTCTAACATGCGATCGAACTTCAGCTTCTCCTTTTGACTAATGCATTGCGTCCTTGCATCGACAATGACCCGGCGGAGATCATCATCATCGGGCACATCGTCTGGTTCCTCTTGATCTTCAGCAGTTTCACCCGTTGCAGCATCATTGGGCACATCGTCTGGTTCCTCTTGATCTTCACCAGCTCCCCCTGTTGCAGCATCACCGTATTCAGGGGGCACATAGTTGTCATCGTAGTCTTCTTCTTCGCCGTCTTCCATCATAACCCCTATTTCTCCGTGCCTCGTCCAAACATTATAGTGTGGCATGAAACCCTTGTAAAGCAGGTGGGAGTGAAGGATTTTCCGGTTAGAGTAAGACCTCGTATTCCCACATTCAGTGCATGGACAACACATAAAACCATTCTGCTTGTTTGCCTCAGCCGCATCGAGAAACTCATGCACGCCCTTGATGTACTCGCGGGTGTGTCTATCACCATACATCCATTGTCGGTTCATCTGCGTGCATTATATATAATTAAGTGTCCAAATTAATAGAAGTTCATCATCACATTAAAACCAAAGTGCATACATAGTTCTCATCTAACAACATATAGCTCTCCAGAGCATCTAATTAATTAAACCATACATTGAAACTATGTAAAACATTTCAATGCGAAAACAAATGCGATCATAATCGCAACCAAGGTAACAATTGATCCAACGGCATAATGATACCAAGCCTCGGTATGAATGGCATATTTTCTAATCTTTCTAATCTTCAAGCGCATTGCATCCATCTTGATCTTGTGATCATCGACGACATCCGCAACATGCAACTCCAATATCATCTTCTCCTCCTCAATTTTTTTATTTTTTCCTTCAACAAATTGTTTTCTTCTTCAACTAAATTTAACCTCTCGACAATAGGGTCAGTTGGCATTTCCGATTCACATACATCCTAGATAAATAAAATCTATGTCACGTTGGTCAGCATAATTTTCATAAACAATAAATGAACCAATAGTTATAAAGATAATATACATACCACATCCGAATCATAGACAGGACGAGGGCCGACGGGGGCGGATACCAAAACCATCGCACTATATAAGATGCAATAATAAATGTAAGAAAATGATACAAGTATCTATCTAAACATACAAGTAAGAATATTTTTCCTTTCAGAAAGAAGATAAGAACAAGAGGCTCACCACGGTGGTGTCGGTGATGAGATAGGCGCGGGTGATCGACGGCGGTGAAGACGGGGACGGGGCGTGACGGACCGCTAAATCTAAACAAATCTCGAGGAAAATGGAGCTTGGAGGTCGAGCTTCGAGAGGAGAAAGCTTAAGTAGTGTGGCTCGGGCATTCCATCGAACACCTCATGTGCATAGGAGGTGAGCTAGAGCACCACAAAGCCCTCTCCCCCTCGGCCAGAGAAAAATAGAGCACTGGGGTGCTCTGCTCGCGAGCGAGGGGTATATATAGGCACCTCATTGGTCCCGGTTGGTGACATGAGCCGGGACTAAAGGGGAGCCTTTGGTCCCGGTTCAAGCCACCAACCGGGACCAATGGTGGTGGGCCAGGAGCGAGGCCCATTGGTCCCGATTCATCCCACCAACCGGGACCAAAAGGTCCAGATGAACCGGGACCAATGGCCCACGTGGCCCGGCCGGCCCCCTGGGCTCACGAACCGGGACCAATGCCCACATTGGTCCCGGTTCTGGACTGAGCCGGGACTAATGGGCTGACCCGGCCTGGACCAAAGCCCTGTTTTCTACTAGTGTCACCGGCGAGTTGGAGAAGCTAGCCGTCCTTGATCGCTACACCGGCACCAAATTCACACGGCAAGTGGGCAAGGTATGGACATAGCGCATATTGGTCATTCAGTATTATCTACTCCCTCTGGTTCCTTACATCTCAACAACATCCTTCATGCTCCTAGTGCCGACCAAAGCCTTCTTTCTGCCTATAATCTTATGCGAGATAATGATGTATTCATTGAGCTTCATCCTGAATTCTTTCTTGTTAAGGATCAGGCTACCCAGAGAACAATTCTGCAAAACAAGAGTAGATGGGGCTTGTTCCCCGTGACCGGACGGCAAAGTGCACCTCCACGCCAAGTTCTTGCTGCCATCAAGCCTTCCACCTCTCGGTGGCACAAGCGCCTAGGGCACCCTGCCCTTCCGGTAGTTCAAAAGATTCTACGTGATTTCAATCTTCCTGTCTCGAATAAACAAGACCACCTTCTGTTGTGTGATGCATGTCAGATGACCAAGAGCCATCAGTTACCTTACTCTCGTTCAACTAGTGAATCCACAGCTCCTTTAGAGCTGATTCTTTCAAATGTTTGGGGTCCTGGACCCGTCTCTGTAGGAAGGCAGAAATACTATGTCAGTTTTATTGATGATTTTAGCAAGTTTAGCTGGATATATTTGCTCAAAAATAAATCTGATGTCTTCAAAAAATTTCGCCTTTTCCAAGCTCATGTTGAACGTCTCTTTGATCCTAAAATCATTTCCATGCAAACCGACTGGGGTGGGGAGTACCAACGGTTGAGCTCATTTTTTGAACGCATTGGCATCACACACCACGTTTCTTGTCCGCATGCTCATCAGCAGAACGGCTCCGCAGAAAGAAAACATAGGCACATCGTAGAAGTTGGTCTCTTTTTACTTGCTCATGCATTTATGCCACTTAAATTTTGGGATGAAACATTTCTCGCTGCGGTCTATCTTATTAACTGTATCCCCAGCAGAGTTATCAAGAACCAAACACCTCTAGAACGACTCTTTGGCACCAAGCCCAACTACTCTTTTCTCCGCATTTTTGGGTGTGTCCTACGTCTGGCCAAACTTGCGCCCTTTTAACAAGCACAAGCTTGAATTTAGGTCCAAGCAATGCGCCTTCCTAGGGTACAGTACCCTTCATAAAGGTTACAAATCCCTTGATATCTCTTCTGGTCGTGTGTATGTGTCCCGTGATGTCATTTTTGATGAGCAAGTTTTTCCCTTCGCAAGTCTCCACTCAAATGCCGGTGCTCAACTTCGCAAAGAATTGCTTCTCCTGCCCTCTCATCTCTTGTTGTCTCCTTTTTTTGCTCAAAGGGGAGCTGATTTTAGTGCTGATAATATGTCCTTGTCCAATGCTAATGACCCAGGTGAAAGTGTGCAGGAAATAGGGCAGCCAAACATTGAAGACTTTGGTGAAAATTCTTATGATTTTATGCAGCACCCTGAGGATTCTGATACAACCACAGAAGATCCGGCGGCCTCGGGATCCGCGGCTGCAGCCGCGCCAGGCGAATCGGCAGCGGGATCCGCGCCCACAGCAGCGTCAGGCGAATCCTCACCGGGATCCGCGCCAATAGACTGGCAGCCAGGCGGGCGCCCTGTCCCGCTCTCCTCTAGTGGGCCCGCCAGGCGCACTACCGCGATGTCCCCGGCCTGGGAGGGCGTGCAGTCTCCTGGTGGGTCGGCCAGCCCGGCTGGGCGCGGTCCACCTGGCCCTCACAAGGCGAGGCGCATGGACTCTGACGCGGCGCGACCTTCCTCGAGGGATGTGGCCGCTCCAGAACTGCCAAGTGGCAGTTCGCCATCGGCTGCCGCACCGGATCAGCCTGGGTCGCCGCAAGAGGGAGCTTCGGGATTTTCTGCGTCTGACTCCATGGTCTCTTCCATGCAAAATCGTCTACAACTTCAGCAAACTCAACCAGCTCAGCCGCCTCCTGCCCAATCACATACTCGGTCACAAAGTGGTATTACCAGGCCTAAGGTATATAAAGATGGTTGTGTTCGTTGGATTTCTTTTTGTGCCACAGGTGAACCCAAGAATCTGCATGATGCTCTTGCTGACTCCAAGTGGAAGCAGGCTATGGACAAAGAATTTTCAGCCCTCATAGCAAACAAGATATGGCACTTGGTTCCACCGGTCAAAGGAAGAAATGTGACCGATTGCAAGTGGGTGTACAAGGTAAAACGCAAGTCTGATGGCACGATTGACAGGTACAAGGCATGCCTTGTGGCAAAAGGCTTTAAGCAAAGGTACGGGATTGATTACGAGGATACTTTTAGCCCTGTGGTAAAAGCTGCTACTATTAGGTTGATTCTTTCACTTGCAATATCTAGAAACTGGTGCATGCGACAACTAGATGTAAAGAACGCGTTTTTGCACGGTGTTTTGAAAGAAGAGGTGTTTATGAGGCAGCCTCCTGGGTATGAAAATTCAGCTTTGCCACGACATGTCTGCAAGCTTGACAAAGCAATCTATTGTTTGAAACAAGCACCCAGAGCCTGGTATTATCGCCTGTACTCCAAGTTATAGTCTCTTGGTTTTGCTGCTTCCAAGGGGGATACCTCACTGTTTTTTATCATGGGCATGGAGTGACCATTTCTATGCTTATTTATGTTGATGATATTATTGTCACCAGCTCCTCCGTTAGGGCACTTGATGCTCTTCTTCAGGATCTGCGCATGGATTTTTCTCTCAAGGATTTGGGTAATCTTCATTTTTTTCTTGGCATCGAGGTGAAGCATGTGGCTCGTGGAATCATTCTGTCCCAAGAAAAATATGTACAAGATATCCTTGAGCGAGTAGGCATGAAAGGTTGCAAACCCTCTCCAACCCCGTTGTCCACTTCAGAGAAGTTGTCTCTTTATGATGGAGAGGCACTTGGAGCCGAGGACTCCAACAGATACAGAAGTGTGGTAGGAGCTTTGCAATATTTGACTTTAACCAGGCCAGATATATGTTTTTCAGTCAACAAAGTCTGCCAGTTTCTCCATGCACCCACTAGCACTCATTGGACAGCAATAAAAAGAATTCTTCGGTACCTTCAGGCAACCAAGAGTCATGGTCTCAAACTTGCCAAGTAAGACTCTACACTTGTTAGTGCATTTTCAGATGCAGACTGGCCAGGTTGTCCTGATGATCGGCGGTCTACTGGAGGTTTTGCAGTATTTTTTGGTGGCAATCTGGTTTCTTGGAGTGCACGTAAGCAAGCCACTGTGTCCAGATCAAGTACAGAAGCTGAGTACAAGGCCTTAGCAAATGCCATTGCTGAAATTATTTGGGTTCAAAATATGTTGACAGAATTGGGTATTCATCATTTGCCTGCCGCCTCACTGTGGTGTGACAATCTTGGAGCTACTTATCTCTCTGCCAATCCTGTCTTTCATCCTAGAACAAAGCACATTGAGATTGATTATCATTTTGTTCGCGAAAGAGTTGCTAACAAGCTTTTGAATATTCAATTTGTACCTACTGGTGATCAAGTAGCAGATGGCTTTACTAAGTCATTATCGCTGCGGCAGCTGGAGGTCTTTCAACGCAATCTTAACTTAGATAGTTGTGATTGAGGGGAGTGTTAAACATCATTGTATGCCTTGCCACGGTATTGTTATAAACCGTGCTGGTTAGATATGTGGTGTGCGTGTTGTAGTTAGGATAGGTTAGGTTGTTGTGATTAGATCTTGGTAGTTAGCTTAGCTTGGAGATCAATCCACACCAAACCTATCCCTAACCTCTTTTGTAATCTTAGCCACATGTCTGGCCTATGTAAACACGCAATGCGCCCCTGCCCCGGCATGCGCTTCCAGCCTCTTGTTTCACATGCACCTGGCTATGATCCCGAGCACGTCGCTGCTCTCGGAGAGGCGCAGCATGAACCTCGAGCTGAAGCTCTTGGCAGGCGCCCTGAAGTCCTGGAGGACGAAGCCGACCAAGAGACTATAACTTGGTTCCACCGGTCAAAGGGAGAAATGTGATCGATTGCAAGTGGGTGTACAAGGTAAAACGCAAGTCTGATGGCACGATTGACAGGTACAAGGCATGCCTTGTGGCAAAAGGCTTTAAGCAAAGGTACGGGATTGATTACGAGGATACTTTTAGCCCTGTGGTAAAAGCTGCTACTATTAGGTTGATTCTTTCACTTGCAATATCTAGAAACTGGTGCATGCGACAACTAGATGTAAAGAACGCGTTTTTGCACGGTGTTCTGAAAGAAGAGGTGTTTATGAGGCAGCCTCCTGGGTATGAAAATTCAGCTTTGCCACGACATGTCTGCAAGCTTGACAAAGCAATCTATTGTTTGAAACAAGCACCCAGAGCCTGGTATTATCGCCTGTACTCCAAGTTATAGTCTCTTGGTTTTGCTGCTTCCAAGGGGGATACCTCACTGTTTTTTATCATGGGCATGGAGTGACCATTTCTATGCTTATTTATGTTGATGATATTATTGTCACCAGCTCCTCCGTTAGGGCACTTGATGCTCTTCTTCAGGATCTGCGCATGGATTTTGCTCTCAAGGATTTGGGTAATCTTCATTTTTTTCTTGGCATCGAGGTGAAGCATGTGGCTCGTGGAATCATTCTGTCCCAAGAAAAATATGTACAAGATATCCTTGAGCGAGTAGGCATGAAAGGTTGCAAACCCTCTCCAACCCCGTTGTCCACTTCAGAGAAGTTGTCTCTTTATGATGGAGAGGCACTTGGAGCCGAGGACTCCAACAGATACAGAAGTGTGGTAGGAGCTTTGCAATATTTGACTTTAACCAGGCCAGATATATGTTTTTCAGTCAACAAAGTCTGCCAGTTTCTCCATGCACCCACTAGCACTCATTGGACAGCAATAAAAAGAATTCTTCGGTACCTTCAGGCAACCAAGAGTCATGGTCTCAAACTTGCCAAGTAAGACTCTACACTTGTTAGTGCATTTTCAGATGCAGACTGGCCAGGTTGTCCTGATGATCGGCGGTCTACTGGAGGTTTTGCAGTATTTTTTGGTGGCAATCTGGTTTCTTGGAGTGCACGTAAGCAAGCCACTGTGTCCAGATCAAGTACAGAAGCTGAGTACAAGGCCTTAGCGAATGCCACTGCTGAAATTATTTGGGTTCAAAATATGCTGACAGAATTGGGTATTCATCATTTGCCTGCCGCCTCACTGTGGTGTGACAATCTTGGAGCTACTTATCTCTCTGCCAATCCTGTCTTTCATCCTAGAACAAAGCAGATTGAGATTGATTATCATTTTGTTCGCGAAAGAGTTGCTAACAAGCTTTTGAATATTCAATTTGTACCTACTGGTGATCAAGTAGCAGATGGCTTTACTAAGTCATTATCGCTGCGGCAGCTGGAGGTCTTTCAACGCAATCTTAACTTAGATAGTTGTGATTGAGGGGAGTGTTAAACATCATTGTATGCCTTGCCACGGTATTGTTATAAACCGTGCTGGTTAGACATGTGGTGTGCGTGTTGTAGTTAGGATAGGTTAGGTTGTTGTGATTAGATCTTGATAGTTAGCTTAGCTTGGAGATCAATCCACACCAAACCTATCCCTAACCTCTTTTGTAATCTTAGCCACATGTCTGGCCTATGTAAACACGCAATGCGCCCCTGCCCCGGCATGCGCTTCCAGCCTCTTGTTTCACATGCACCTGGCTATGATCCCGAGCACGTCGCTGCTCTCGGAGAGGCGCAGCATGAACCTCGAGCTGAAGCTCTTGGCAGGCGCCCTGAAGTCCTGGAGGACGAAGCCGACCAAGAGACTATAACTTGGTTCCACCGGTCAAAGGGAGAAATGTGATCGATTGCAAGTGGGTGTACAAGGTAAAACGCAAGTCTGATGGCACGATTGACAGGTACAAGGCATAACTTGTGGCAAAAGGCTTTAAGCAAAGGTACGGGATTGATTACGAGGATACTTTTAGCCCTGTGGTAAAAGCTGCTACTATTAGGTTGATTCTTTCACTTGCAATATCTAGAAACTGGTGCATGCGACAACTAGATGTAAAGAACGCGTTTTTGCACGGTGTTCTGAAAGAAGAGGTGTTTATGAGGCAGCCTCCTGGGTATGAAAATTCAGCTTTGCCACGACATGTCTGCAAGCTTGACAAAGCAATCTATTGTTTGAAACAAGCACCCAGAGCCTGGTATTATCGCCTGTACTCCAAGTTATAGTCTCTTGGTTTTGCTGCTTCCAAGGGGGATACCTCACTGTTTTTTATCATGGGCATGGAGTGACCATTTCTATGCTTATTTATGTTGATGATATTATTGTCACCAGCTCCTCCGTTAGGGCACTTGATGCTCTTCTTCAGGATCTGCGCATGGATTTTGCTCTCAAGGATTTGGGTAATCTTCATTTTTTTCTTGGCATCGAGGTGAAGCATGTGGCTCGTGGAATCATTCTGTCCCAAGAAAAATATGTACAAGATATCCTTGAGCGAGTAGGCATGAAAGGTTGCAAACCCTCTCCAACCCCGTTGTCCACTTCAGAGAAGTTGTCTCTTTATGATGGAGAGGCACTTGGAGCCGAGGACTCCAACAGATACAGAAGTGTGGTAGGAGCTTTGCAATATTTGACTTTAACCAGGCCAGATATATGTTTTTCAGTCAACAAAGTCTGCCAGTTTCTCCATGCACCCACTAGCACTCATTGGACAGCAATAAAAAGAATTCTTCGGTACCTTCAGGCAACCAAGAGTCATGGTCTCAAACTTGCCAAGTAAGACTCTACACTTGTTAGTGCATTTTCAGATGCAGACTGGCCAGGTTGTCCTGATGATCGGCGGTCTACTGGAGGTTTTGCAGTATTTTTTGGTGGCAATCTGGTTTCTTGGAGTGCACGTAAGCAAGCCACTGTGTCCAGATCAAGTACAGAAGCTGAGTACAAGGCCTTAGCGAATGCCACTGCTGAAATTATTTGGGTTCAAAATATGCTGACAGAATTGGGTATTCATCATTTGCCTGCCGCCTCACTGTGGTGTGACAATCTTGGAGCTACTTATCTCTCTGCCAATCCTGTCTTTCATCCTAGAACAAAGCACATTGAGATTGATTATCATTTTGTTCGCGAAAGAGTTGCTAACAAGCTTTTGAATATTCAATTTGTACCTACTGGTGATCAAGTAGCAGATGGCTTTACTAAGTCATTATCGCTGCGGCAGCTGGAGGTCTTTCAACGCAATCTTAACTTAGATAGTTGTGATTGAGGGGAGTGTTAAACATCATTGTATGCCTTGCCACGGTATTGTTATAAACCGTGCTGGTTAGACATGTGGTGTGCGTGTTGTAGTTAGGATAGGTTAGGTTGTTGTGATTAGATCTTGATAGTTAGCTTAGCTTGGAGATCAATCCACACCAAACCTATCCCTAACCTCTTTTGTAATCTTAGCCACATGTCTGGCCTATATAAACACGCAATGCGCCCCTGCCCCGGCATGCGCTTCCAGCCTCTTGTTTCACATGCACCTGGCTATGATCCCGAGCACGTCGCTGCTCTCGGAGAGGCGCAGCATGAACCTCGAGCTGAAGCTCTTGGCAGGCGCCCTGAAGTCCTGGAGGACGAAGCCGACCATGGCCTCCACCCCGCGCTCCGCGAAGCTCATGGGCCGGATGCCGAGGTAGTAGAACCTGCCGCCCTGCAGCGCCTGGTACCGCGCCGTCTTGCCCGCGAGGAGGTGGCCGATGAGCGGGTCGAAGAAGAGGTGCTGCCGCGGGGTCCCGCCCAGCTCCACGAACCTGACGAACTCGCCGGCGCCCTCCGCGAACCTCTCGAAGCTCCGGACGGGGACCGGTTCGCCGACGTCCTTGCCGCGGCTGACGAGAGATGACACGAGCGACTTGGCCGCGTGGGCGATGCGCGTGGGGAGCGAGGACGCCTGCCGCCTGAGCTCTTCATCTACCACGGCGCGCTGGCGCTGCCTGCAGAGGCGCAGCGTGTCGTCGCACTCCTGGGCGGCACGCTTCAGCTTGCTCCGCCAGAGGAGCACCGGCGCGGCGGTGATCTGCCACCGGTCGGACAGCTGCAGCGCGGCCTCCATCTTGATGTGCGCCATCTCCAGCCTCTCCATCTCGTCTCTGTCGCATGGCCGCTTGCCAGCAGGCTTGTCGATGATGAAGCTGGAGATCCTTGTAAGCGTCTCGCCGACCACCGCGGAAGCAACAATCTCCGCCATTAAACGTGATAGTGAACTACTGAAGACTGGCCAGGTTGCTTGTATTACATAGAGCGAGAGGAATCTGGAGTCCATTTCCACGCGTTCTGCTTCGATCAAGAGAGACTTGGAGTCTTTTCTCTCTCTCTCTCTCTCTGTGTGTGTGTGTGTTTTCTGAGTCTTCCAAGCGTGAAGTCTTCCTCGATCGTAGTGGAAGAGTCAATCAAACGAACCACGCGTACACGCTTGGCTTCGGTGGATTCAATTTTTGGATACTATGCAATTGCACCAACTGAAACATGACATTCTTTTTCAACATATGGTGAATTTTATTAACTCAAATGAAGCATCAAGAGGATACGAACATAATGAGTACACACCCGGCTTCTGCATAGTTAGGATGCACACAGCCAATATCAATGCACGCACACAAAAACACCAACAAATAGCAAAGTCATATACAACCAAAGCTATGTGTTGGCGAGGAAAAAAACCAGAGCGACCAGATCCGCCTTCGACAAATTATAGCAGTGATCATATTTGCACCAATCATTTCAAGACACCACACGGACGATGAGGTTTTCTTCAACAGCAACGCCTTCACGAAGGGAGGGACGCTCAAACGTCGTCGTCATCGGATCCAACCACACAAGGCCAGAATCTGGTTTTCACCCTGACATTCTTGGAATAACTTTTTTGAGGGAATAACTTTGTTGAATAACTTTGTGGCACGCCGGCATGGATCCCTCTTCGCTCTATGGGTTGCATGATGCGGACAGGCTTTGATCGGTGTGTACCACTTGAATGGATCCTGTTTCGCTGTGGTGATTTCGCAAAACAGTTTTGCTAAGTGTGAGTGGACCGAGATATGTCTCAGTCGATGCTATATTTCTTTGATTTTACATGAAGATTCATACATAATTTTTTTTCTTCAGTTTTTCCCTTTGTATAATATATCACTTGACTAAGACTTGATTAAGTCTCAGTTGACGGAGACCTAGTCACACCCTTTCCAAAAGGACTTTACTTTGGATGGCTATGAAAAAATAGGTTTTATTTCTTTCATGATGTTTTTTCTTTTGGAAAGGAGGTGACCCCAGCCTCTGCGTCAGGACGATGCATACATCTATTTTATTAATTATTCAACAAGACCTTACTAAATAACACATCAATGTCCGAAGTAAGGATGGCAATGGGTAGGAGATGGAGCGGGTAGAGTAATACTATACCCATACATGTATAGTCAATGGGTAAAAAATTCTACCCATACCCGTACCTATGGGTATGAAACTTTACTTGTACCCATACCTATAGTACACAAGTTGTTCACAATTTCACATTCATTGATAGCACCTTTGACAAAAAAAACATTTGATGGAGACGACGGAATTTCGTGTGATGGTGTGAGACTTAATTATGGGAGTAGTTAGGTCACCCAGCTTCTTTGTCGTTACCGACCCTTGCGCATATGTTGGACCTCCACGGGTAAGGTCCATATATCAGTATAAACAGGTACAAGGCTATACCCATGCCTTACCCATGCCCTACCCATGACTTAACGAGTAAGATATGGGTACTACTCATGGGTATAAAATTGTTACCATATCCTGGTCATGTAGGTACTGTATCCGCGGGTACCCATGCCATAGGTAAAATTGCCATCCTTAGTCTGAAGCCATCATCTTGATAACATCTGTCGCTATTCCTATCCACTTAATGAAGGGGTGCAGATTGTTGGGCTGCATACCCAACCAAAGCACAACATATAAAGCCAGAGACCCCAACCAAGCCAAATTGCTAGTTCTGGGTCACGCACTGGTTCGACACACTCTTAGCGGGCACCATATGCATACGCTACAGAGGCCGTCATCACCGTCTTCCATAATAATTGCACACCAACAAAAGCATATGAATCGAAGTAGCATGCCTAGTTGAATCATTGGAGTTTTTGAAAGTGGAAAAATTGTATTTAATTTTACCGTCGTTGTTTGGGTGGTTTACGGGAGTAAAAAAGAAATTAGAGATGCAAACGCTCATACATGCGGACATACACTTATCACTTTAAACGCATGCATGCACACCCTACTTTTATGAGCACCTTCGAGAATGAGCCAGCACATCATCTTGAGATTGACGAACTCGCCACAGACGCCTTAGTAGTCGACGAGAATGGCTTCTTCCATTGAACGCACATCGCCAGAAGGCCTAAGAAAAATTCAAAAAAATACGAGCACGAATGTCAATTCTAGAAATTGAAGCCTAATGGGCTCGGGATACGCTCTGAAGATATATAATGGCACAAAGAAAAATATATGTGAGGTTGGACCTCAGGTAAGAACCTATTCAGATTCTCTCCACTCCGCAACTCCGCTCCTAGAATGGGTGGAGGAGCCCTAATGCTCTAACAACTTCTGGGCTATATGGATGCACCAGCCCAAACAAATAGCCAAAATCGGGTCTCCTCCTTCAGAAGGAGCCCTCCAAATAATTGTGCATCGATCCAACAGCTTGTTTAGGCTTATTCCACTCGTACTCGTTCCAAAACGGCCAGTTCACCTATTTTCCTACCCACCGATTTCCATTTTACAACAGAAATACCACACACTAGTATGTTTATTTTTTCCTTCTTCCTCCTCGAAATAAACCAATCCCCATTTCCCCATCTGGTGATAGTTTCATGCGATAGGGCCACCGCCATCTGTCCCATCTTTGTCTTCTGCCATGTGCCACAATTGCTACTCCACTACCCCGAGCTTCACACAAACGTCACCCAGTGTCCCACACCGAGGCCATGGTTGTCTACTCGCTGCCCTAGGTTGCACACAAAAAATTTATCTTAAAGAACACCCGTTCGGCAATTATTCCCAATCAAACCAATCCCATAATTTTTTGGATTTTTTTATTTCTTGGTCAACTTGGCAAGCTTAGACATAGGTTTAACCTAAATTTTCCATCAACACACACAAGAAACATGTTAACCCATAGCTTCAATCCATCACATATGAGTGCAAAATCGACACAGACAAGCATCCATGACAACGAACTTTGGATTACACGGGTGAGCTCTGGACACTACGGAAGAAGGAGCAAGAGGATGATGGGGGCTTGATTGGGAGAATGAGTAGGGCAAGGCAATGCGACCTTAGCCCTCGTCTTATTCGCGAGAGAGTTGCAACATGGGTGAGGTCTGGACACTGCGGAAGAGGGAGCAAGAGGATGATGGGGGTTGATTGGGAGAATGAGTAGGGCAAGGCAATACGATGTTAGCCCTAGTCTTATTCGCGAGAGAGTTACAAGGTGGCGGCGAGAATCACGATGATGGCGGATGGGTGGGATGCTTCCGGCGATGATCCCGACCGACGAGGTTACCCATTAAGGGTAGGCCCATGAAGGTCCAAGGTATAATAAACCATAGAGTCCATATGTGAGACCAACCTCGGTGATTGAAGAAGTTACTCGACTAACGTTGGCGTTCTCGTTACTCGGACGCATATGTTCACCGGGTACTCGGATGATTGAACATACTAAGGTTACTAAGCTACTCAGATAGGAGAAGATGAACAAACAACATGGATATCTAAAGCGCCAGGACGGTTCGGGTGGCATGTGTTACTAGCATTTATTGCGTCAGTTACCACTTACAATGGATTTATTCAATGTAACCTTTAATTCCTTTGCAGCGGCAAAGGCCAGGGGTCAGGCACATGTATAAGCCGCCCCTTGTTCATAGACAGAGGTTCGCACTCCTTGTAATCAGTTTGAGACACAGAAAAAGAAGAAAGCTCCTAGATCTCGAGACATAGGGTTGTTAGATACTGTGTCACTCCTAGCCCTCTCTCTCTCTCTCTCTCTCATTGTCGAAATCATCCCCATGACACCAAAAACTCTAGTGCACGAATTAGAATGCACATAATGGCGGAAGGCACGACAAAGCTCAGAGTTGAACCTATAGGGTTGAAGCCTGCAACGATGGCTAGCAAGAGGTGGCACGTGATGACAATGCATGCTCGATGCGCAGGACGTCTACTCACAAGAGGTGGAATACAACACACGAGTTTGGATGAGAGAGAGAGAGATGGGGGAGAGAGAGATAGAGAGCTAGAGAGAGAGAGAGAGAGTTGGTCCCGGGCTGGGTTGCACCCTTCGGCTGGTTCTGGGACTTGCCGCTGAGGTGGGCCCAAAAGGTAAGGGGAGGGTGATTTATTTCTTTATGTTTATTATTTTGTTTTTTGATCCATCTGAACAACTTTTAGATTATTTGAAGATTCAAACCGTGTGCAAAGATTTAGGAGGCTTGGCTTCCCTGGATCATTATAGGATCAAATAAAATATTTGCAAGTTTCTTTAGTTTATATATGCACCTCTAAAAATATAAAGTCAGTTTTGATTCAAATTGAGTTTTGAACTACAAGATGTTATTTGACTTTCCAAATTTAATTGAAATTTTCTTATACATTTCTAATATTACTGGAAGACTGTTCACAACTTTTCAAGAGTGCTCACAAAGTAAAATTCCCTCAATTCAGTAGACTTTTGATCTACCAACTACTTGCATATTAGGGTTAATAATTTATATGGGAAGTTTTGTCCATCGAAATTTCATGAAACTACGCATATATATTTGTGCATGGTTTTCTGGATGTATTTTATAGCATTTTATGAGATTTGAAATATCTTCATTTTCACAGTTGAAAAAAAAAAGATATTATGAAATGATCGTGATGCACATTACAAGTTTACAACTCATTACTAATTACTAAACTAGTGATGTTACATCTTTGTTGGAATTCATTTCTTTAAGGAAAAAGAATCAAACTTTTAACCAGTGCGATTCAGCTGGTGTGGTGGTTGACACCGCATTCACACACAAAAAAAACCAACATGCTCTCCCGGGGATCTTCATTCTTCAGTTCATGATACAATGGATATTGTGAACTTCGTGCCTTCTACTCGTAAGACTCAAGAACATAAGGAAATTGTGCATCCAAGTAAATGAACATGTCAGAGCTACTATTTCTTTTATTGATGGATCATAGAGCACAAAAACCCTACTCCTACTATTGTTTTGAACTCCCTGGGCCATACAAGGTGACAATTTGGGGTGCTATCCTATGGAAAGCGAGGATGGAATCAGAGAAAGCAATTGCAAAAGCTATTCTAAGAAAAGGTAATTGCAAAAGCTGCAAAGATCACTAAAAGTGTGCCACATTGAAGGTTTGGCCTAGAGGAACTGCATACCCATTATAAATATGATTTGATCCGATTATCCGTTGCCGGCAATACTGCTTCAGCCTTTAACCCAGTCACTTAGTTCGGGCCATGTCATTGGTGATCTGATTTTGTGCTTATTAGGACTTCATACTGACTGAACATAATTATTTTACTTTATAAGCAGAAGATATTTCACTATAAGTTTTATATAATTTACTAGAACAACAACACTTCCTCAAACTTTGTTTTAACGAAAGCACAGCAAGACGCCCTGTAGTTCATTCATTAAGAAGGAGAAGTAAGAGAGTCACAGAGCTAGGGAAGGAAAAATAAAAAGAAAAGCCAATACTGGCGATCGGCCTGCACATCCTGCTCTAAGTACACTCATGGCGGTTTGAAAAGCAGGCTGCACTTCGTCTAACTTGCTTAACAATTTTTGTAAAGATAATTTGTTGGAGGAAAAAGCTTGAACGGCGGGAACGGCTCGATAGGTTCAGCAGGTTTGAGCAAAGCTCTATGACCCGTTCAGTGATCTCTACATCTTAGACTAGAGCAGCTATTCACTGTGGACATTTTGTGCCAAAAGGGGATCACGTCAACTTCCTCGAGCCTCCTATCCGATGAAAGAAATTACATTTGATATTTCCTCAGCTGTTTCAACTACGATTCAACAATTTCTTACTGGCACACCATGAAAGCTTGGAAGAAACAATATCTATATTTTTTGGCCTCGCTGTAGCGTAGTACAAGGTTTGTGCGTTGGGTACCCTATTGGTGAGGAAGTAGAAGAGGGGTGCCTTTTAAAGACATGGTTGGTACGAGTTTGCAGGAGGATGTTAATTTTTAGCCACATCATCACGATCCCATTAATCATGCTCGCACTAGAGTGGTAACTAAAGCCGACTACACCATGGCTTATTTGCTCCTACATGCATATTTTGAGCCGTTGGTATGACAAGGTCACTATATTGACCAGACCAAGGAAATGATAT
>NC_041384.1:30597649-30605089 GCF_002162155.2 Triticum dicoccoides | reverse complement strand
CCCCAAAAGAGTGGATTAGTTCCAGCCAAGGGGGTTAGGTGGTTTGGTGCTGGGCGACTTCAATCAAATTTACACAGCTAGAGATAAAAATAAGCGCAGCGTGAGCATGAGCCGTATAAACTGTTTTCGTGCAACTCTGAATTCTTGTTGGCATAGAGATATCCACCAATAGAATCGGCGCTTTGCTCCACGTGCTTCACGCCTTGTCTCTATGTCACTCTCGGATCAGTGCCTAATTTTTCTCGTCGGCGATAGCTGCCAGCAACAGCCTCGCGCATTCAAGTTGAAGAACTTCTAGATTGCCATCCCTGGTTCTCAGGAAGTTGTGAAAGGTGCTTGGCAAGAGGAGTAAAGCGACGGTATCATCGACGAGAAAAAAGAAGGAAGCGATTTTGCTCCCCACAGAAAAGCATTCCATGGTGCCTTTCTGTGTGGAGCAAATCGCTTTTCCAAAACCTAAATACACTTGCATGCTGCTCTCGCCGTCATTCTCATTTTCTCAGATTGGATGTGGCCCAGGAATCTAAAATACTTGCATCTAAAGAACTTGAGTGCTATGCTATGTTACCAGTTTGTCGGTGCTTGAGAGCTCTAGGAAAAATCAATGCTCCAGGATCGCTAGTTTGAGCGCTCGAGGAGTCCCGAGGCCGCCTACCTCCGTGAGAATTCCGCCACCTACAAGGCAGGGCGAAGTGCCCATGACGACACGCGAGATGACATGCATGATAACATCTTTGACGACGAGGTGGAGGATGTGGCAGTAGAGGAGGAGGCAGCTGCTGGTCGGGAGGAGTCCTCGACGATGGCAGTTGGCACCCGCAGGGCCCGATGACATCCTCTTCATCTTTCGAAACTGACACAACAATTATTTTAAAAAAGTCCTCAAATTTAGAAATTGTCAAAACAAATCTCGTTTTCTTTTAAAATAAAAAACTGGAAATTGTTTTGGAACTTCAAAAATTGTTAATGAATTGTTAGAAGTTAAAAGAACAAAAAGGAAAGGACAAAAGAGAAAGTAAAATACCAAAAAAGACCACAAAAATCTAAAATAGCTTTTTATCCATGGCGCTAGCTTCTAAGAAAACAGTGGCTATGGGCTTAAAACCATCCGTTGCTGGCTTAAAATAAAACCAGCTCTTAGTTTTTTGACAAACTAAAAAATAAATTTTCGAACTTTGGCAAATATTCAAGAATTTCAAAAATGTTCTTGAATTTAAAAATGTACACAATTTGAAAAACTCTTCATGAAATAAAAATGTTCATAAACTTTATTTCTTTTTTTGAATTTGTTAAAAAGATCTTAATCTGAAAAGTTCTTCAATTTTTTTTAATTTATAAAAATGACTGTGGAATTTCAAAACATCACTATTCAAGAATTCGTTCAATTAACCAGTTAACTTGCCGATTAATCCCTACGCATAGAGTCATCGACTAGCTGATAAACTTATAAATCATTAGATTCATTGATTAGCTGGTCAATTTACTTGCCGACTAGGCTATTAATTCCCTACTCGCCAGCCAACCGAGCAGCTACCAGTTAACGATTTCCTCAACAATGTGTTACATTATCAAATTAGGAAAAATATTCATGAATTTGAGAAAGTGTATGGAATTTAAAATCTTCATGAATTTTAAATGCATTTTAAAAATTCTCAAAAAAAGTTTGAAAATTAGCAAAAATGTTCACACATTTGAGAAATTGTTCGCATATTTAATTTATTCAGAAAATTGAAAACTCTCTAAGTTTTAAAGGATGTTCACAAATTTAAAAAAATATGCATGAATTTCGAGGAAAAACTTCAAAAATAAAAGTAACAATAGAAGTAAAAAAGGAACAGAAATAATCTAGAAAAGAAAACTTTGAAACCAGGAGGTAAAAACCCCGAACGCAGGAACCTTCTAGAATGTTCCCAAAACCAAGATAACCCACATTTTGTGCCTTTATGTTTTACTACATTACTAGCGAAAGTGTCTATGCGTTGCAACGGGAGAAAAAAAATAACCACACATCCCTAACACAATAATCATGACTCAATACCCTAATAGGTCCACGTGCATCCCATCTATGTTGCCACTTACCCTTCTTCCCACACTTGTCGATGGTGGCCTCAGTGCTCACACAATCACAACACATTTGAATGTGATCAATTCTAAGGTGTCTCTCTTTCTCCCAGCATAAGATAAGGAAATTTATTTTTCACCTTGGTGTTTGCCGAGGAGTGCATGCCTGATTATAGATATTTTTTGTCTCAAAACTAATTTTTGCTGAGGTGTTGATTTCCAATTCATATCTACATCGGTATGAAAGAAAGATGGATCATGTGCTATTGATTGAGGTTGTCCACTAAATAGCATTTTTAAAATGTTTAACAGGTAAACGGACATCATATTCAGATTCTGCATATTTTTTAATCTATTTTCATATATAACACGTCAAAATTGGAGTTAGGGTTTGACAGGTATCGATATTTTCTTAAAGAATATGAATCTACCTAAAAAATAATAGATGGACTGCAGGTTGATTAACCAAACGATCAGGGTGTTTTTCTGAAAAAAGTGAATTGTTTTTTCTCACTTAAAATAAAACCACGGGACGATTTACCAAAATACCAAGGGGTTTTCTAAAAAATCATATCATTTTTTCTCACTTAAGATAGGACCGTGGTTGATTTCAAAGAAGAGTCATGGGTTTTCTGCAAAAGTTTCAACGCACAGAAAAAACACTTCTTTCTTTATCTATACCTACATACTAATAAAAGTATTAGTGCTTCTGCCCGTCCATCATCAAATTACCCCTGTAATTGTCAATGATTACCCTTCATGTCACAAATAAGTGAAAAAGAACGATTGGCTTTTTGTAAGTTGTTGCATCCTTTGTTGCCTTAGCTTAACATGTAGCAATCCCCTAATGTATCATGACCACCCCCCCGGCTGGAGCCTTGGCCTTTCATCCGGGAGATTGTGGGTTTCATCCCACCTTCTCCACTTGTTCTTCCTTTTTTCTCTCTAAATTTCCGCTTGGAGTAAAATATAGCTGCTTCGCCCAAGCGTTGCTTACCTAAAGGGTTACATAATTGTAATTTTGGCCTAGCTACTCTCTGTTTGACCTTGCTCTTTTCTTTTTTTCAGGCGGATCAATGCTTTTTAAAGTATTCATATCTTTCAAACCCTAACTCCAAATCTAACATGTTATATACGAAAATCCCTCACAAAAATTTGTAGATTCCAAGTATGCTATTGTCTTGCATGGTAATCAGTCTTAAATTTATGTTTTGGGTGCAACCTTAACTAATACCTTCCTTATATGGAGTATTTTGGAAATGTCTATTATATATGTGGGGTAAATTTTTTCTGTTGCAACGCATGAACATGTTTTCTAATTAGTAGGTATAGATATATGTTGGCCTGTGAGGGAAAAGCAGCGTGCGGGTGTGTGCGCTATCTACAGATATTGAAGAAGGATCCGGTGCTACAGGCCACGAATAGGATATTTTATGAGCGGCAAATAGGATTCTTCAGTCGAGAGAACAACAGCCGATCCTATTCGGTGTGCAGGTCACGGGTTAGCGACCTGGCGCGTACCATCCTTCTCCTGCACATACACATTTTGGGCCGGCCCAACTAGTCCTTTTTGGTTTTGGGAAGGTTCTAGATCCTTTGTAGACCATTTTTAGGTTTTTTATCCTATTTCCATTTTTCTATTTTCTTTCATACTTTCATTTTTTACTATGACTATTGATTTTTCGTATTGGTTTTTCCTTTTCTACTATTTTTTCATAATAGTTTTTTCTTTGCAAACATTTTTTCAAATTCATGATTTTTTTGGAATCTTGGGAATCTTTTGGAATAATGAACATATTTTGTTTACAAAAACATTTTTTATTAAATTGTGAGCATTTTCCAAATTCAAGAATATTTTTAATAAATTGTGAACATTTCTATAATTCATAAACATGTTTTGAAATTGTGAACACTTTCTAAATCAGTGGACATTTTTGAATTGACAAACATTTTGTGAACGTTAACTTTTTTATTTGACGAATATTTTTTAAATGCATGAACGTTTATCGTAATTAATGAATGTTTTATGAATCAGTAAACATTTTCTGAATCCACATTTTTTTTGTAATTGAAAATCATTTTTTGATTTGTGTGAATATTTGTTTTCAAACTCATGAACATTGTTTGGAAACGCAAGTATTTTTTTCAGTATCAGGAACATTTTTTTCAATCCATAAACATTTTATGATTTCTTGATCATTTTTAAAAATTCACATTTTTTATAATTTAAAACTTTTTGTCATCCTGAATTATTTTACATAATAAAAAACAGAAACAGAAAGCCAAAAAAATAAAATGAAAAAAAAAAAACAGGGCGCTGCTCGTCCCGTGCATGGGCCAGCCCAAATGTGGGCGCGGGGAAGGAGGGTGCGCGCTAGCTAGATGGACAGCGCATAGCGCATCAAATAGGAGCCCTCGAGAATAATGACTTGCCAACGTGCTCCGATTTTTCTCAAGTAAAGTCTATTTTAAACCTTGAATTCATACGGCTTGTCGGAAATGAACCCAAGCTCTCAATCCCTGAAATCAGTGCCCTGTACTCAATTCCTGAAGCGATAGATATGACATGTGGGTCCATCTAGTCAGTGAGACTAGAGCCTTATTTCGGTGGGATTAATTATTTTTCATGTGTGTCAAATTGATTTAAACTGGTATAGGGTTGAGATCAAATAGGATTGATGAACAGTAAAAATAATAGTAAAACCACTCAAAATTCCAGTTTTTTTGGTGGTGCAAGATGCTTAAATGCGTGAGGTTCATGCAAATTTTCAGCTTGTTTGGACATTTGAGGAGCTCGTGGCAAATAAGACAAATTTTGGGTGTCTGGCAAACTTTTGAAATCAACACTGTTCACACTGGAGTTTGTCCTTTTTTCCACAAGCTCCTCGAATGTCCAAACAAACTAAAACTTTGCACGGACATCACGCATTTGAGCATCTTGCACAATAAAAAAATTCAGTTTTTTTTAAAAAAATTTGTAGATTCTACTATTCACCTGGTGTACATGAGCTTGGGCACTGAATTGAATTTTCGGTTTTAATCAGACTTCACTCATTTTTCTCTGGAAAAGCGGCCGAGTGGGACTTCTCGCCCACGTCTCGGATCCACGAGTGAAATCCAACCGGGACAGCGCTGGAGGACATGCGCCACCGAGCAGTTGTTACAAAACAATACTCCCTCCGACCTTCAAAGAATGTACTTCCAACTTTCTTGGAAAGTCAAACTTTTTTATATTTGATTGTATTTATACAATAATACACTAATATTTATGTTGTTAAATTAGTAGCATTCGATTCTTGATATAATATTTTTTCATCATATACCTATTTGGTTTCACAAACATTGATATATTTTTGCACAAATTCGGTCAAACTTTTAAATAGTTTGACTCTCCAACAAAGTTGGAAGTATACTCTTTCAAAGACGGAGGGAGTATCATTCGTTGCTTTCCAAAGTTCCCAAACCGCCGTGGATTTGGAGCAAAACAGCCGCAGCCTCCCCCCCTAAGAGGCGACGCTTTGGAGGCGATGGATATTTTCACTTCCTTTTTCTTGTTTCTTTTGTCCTTTTAACTCACAGCGGTCAACAGTGTACTGGTGCAATGTATGCATGCAACCACCGATGTCAGCCATTCGTCGCAAACTCCCCATGTCCAAGAACCATGATTGGATTGGAGGCATCAGTTGTCACGTTAACTACATAGAAGCCAGCTAAGTGATCATATATCTAAACCCCCGGTTTGCCCGCCCCCCGCCCCCCCGCGTCGCCCCCGCCCGGGCGACTCGGGCGGGATCCCAACCCTAGCCGCCGGGGCTCCCCCTCCTTCCATCCCTCCCTCCGCCGCCGCCGAAGGACGCCGCCGGCCTTTTGCCCGGGGGCTGACGGTGGTGGCGGGGGCCTTTCCTCTCTCCCGCGCCATGGGGACGGTGCGGAGCTCCGCGGCGTGAGGTGGAACGGCCGATCTGGCCTCCGTGGCGTGGCGGGCCTGCCTTGACCGGCGGCAGCGCGGCGGCGGCCTCGTCCTAGGGCGGTGGTGGTGGCGGTTGCGGCGGCCGGCCCTGCGTCGGGCAGCGGCCTTGGCTGCGTTCGGCGGTGGTGGCCGGATCTGCAGCGGCGGACCATCTGTCCTCGGATCGGCGGTGGCGGTATGGAGGGCCTGGTGGTTGGGTCGGCGCCATGTGTGGTTTGCCCTCCGGAAAGATCCGATCTGCCCGGTACGGCTTGCTCGATGTGCGGCGGCACAGATCGGCGGCGACCCGTGCGCACAATACGTGATGGAGGTTCTTCGAGCGGATCCGGGTGAAAACCTTGTGCTCGGCTTGTTGCCAAGACCGGCGTTGGTGGCACCCTGTGGTGTCATTACCTTCTTGAAGGCATCGTCGTGGAGAAGCTCTAGACCTCTATCCGCTACCTCCGGGGGAAACCCGAGATCAGTTGATCGGATGACGGCGACGCGTTGGTGTCGTTTCCTCCTTGGGGGCGTCATTCTTGGAGGCGTACACGGGATCGAGGGACCAGCGGGTGCCTTATTGGTGGAGTGGTACTTCATCCTTCACATTGATGACGGCGAATCTCGGCGGCGTGGTGCAGTGGAGACTCGGCGCCCGATGCGCGGGGATGGACTCGCGCAGGTGGAGGTAGTTGTTTGGCGTCAAGGTGGCGTCGGTGACGGAGTGGCCTGACAAGGTAGAAGTCTCAATATCTGCTCTGAAGACGGACCTGTGAAAGATGGCGGCGACGACACATGTGAGTGCGTCAGACCAGTTTATGCCCCAGACCCGGTATGTGGCTAGGCTGGAGCTTCTGGCTTTTGATGATAGGTTTAGGTGAGTAGACCGGGTATGTGGCCCAGGTAGCACCCCTTCATCATATGGATAGGAGTAGTGGCATATGTTGCCAAGATGACGGATTCAGGCATATTGTTGTAATACTTTGTAAGGTCCTCGAGAATAATCAATAAAGTGGCCGTATGCATCTCCCAGATGCAGAGGCCGGGGGTCATCCTCCTTTTCTAAAAAAGAAAAAAGAAAAATCTAAACCTTGATGTTCCATCAAGAAAGGGACATCAGCCAGTATGATAGATACTACCTTTCCTGAAAAAGGAAAAAAAGGACCATAGATGCTACCTCACCTAGGCCCGCCCTGTTTCGTTCTTATCAACAAAATGGGTTTTCCATGCATGTTGACACAAGCAGCATCGCTTGGTAGGTAGTGTTGCCCCGTGTTGTTCACGTTCTTCTGATTCATAGGATTCTGAAAACTCCATGGTGTTTTATGAACTATGCAAAACAAATGGATCTGATGCGCGGAATCTTCCCAAAATATTTGGGTGGATGTAAACTTTTCTACGAAATGTAATATGAAAAATATGCAGAGAAA
>NC_041384.1:30550779-30597319 GCF_002162155.2 Triticum dicoccoides | reverse complement strand
GGGGGGATTCCCTAATAATTGTAATAATCCAAAATTCCTATGTAAAACTTTTGAATCAAAGAAGCCTTAAAGTCGTTGGTTTCCCTCTCTTTCAACATTATTGCGTAGCGCTGAAGCCACATAATTTAGTGCGCCAACTTGTAAAAATGTAAGTAAGCATGATGCTAGGTACTGAAATTTCTTTATTTGCGAGTGACTTTGTGGACGCGGATTTGGTGAACATGCATGCGTGCGCACCCTTTATGAATAGTAAATTCAAAAAAAATGCTAGAAAAAAAATAAAAAAATCTGAATTTATTTTTTTCATATACATAGTCAACCGGTATACTCGCATACGAAGTTTCACGAAGAAATCACATCCATGGTAATCTGAGCAAACAAAATTGAAGCTATATTAAAAAAGATTGTTTAATGCATAGTATGATCGCATTTGTATTTTCTTTACTAAGAATACCATGGGTGTCAATACATCATGAAACTTCACATGTGAGTACAATGATCGAGTAAGGTTCATACTGCGAAATTTCAGAATTTCATTATTTTTCTATTATTTTTTATGAATTTACTATTCACATGGGTGCGCGCGCACCCATGTTCATCTTTGTATTTTCGGTGACTTTGCTTCTTTATTTGCAAGTGACTTTGCTTTCTGGAAGGGGTCCATCGTCCACGCTGGCGAATCTATCGACAAACTGTGCAGCCTTATCCCCATCGAAAGAAATTTAGTTCGTTTTGTCCAAATCTATGATCGCAATTACTTTATTTGGTTCACATCTATGATTAGCATTAAGAAGTACATAAACAACTGTCACTTGCACCACCCAACGAACACCATCACAAAAGAACAAGTGAACTGTCCGCATCACAGATGGGATGATTGGTTCATGAACAAACACTTGGCGGATATGCTTGGCATCAATCTTGTAGCTATCACCAGCAAAAGCATGCGTCTCGGAAAGGTTTTCGATTATATATACAGCAATCATGGCTAAGCCATGACATGTTAGCACTAAGATAGTCTATAACGGACGCTACAACATCAGAAGTTAGCATTCTAGAAATTGCACCTGACTGATCCCGAAACTGGCTGGCATTTGAGGAACTTAAATTCCTCATATCTATATGTACCTAGAGCTGTCCTGTGCTTCTGAGAGCTGAAGGAATTGTGTATATACATTTACAACACAATGCGGGACAGCGACAGGCATACCAGAAGCTGTTAGTTGCCAAATTTGCCATCATGAATGGGACTCTTCAGTTGCCGAAATGGTTATCAGATAGCCATCCTAAAGCAGCAAAAGTCACCAATGGCGATTCTTCAGTAAGCGAACATGGCTGCTCTGTTTCTCAGCGTCCCAATTTTCAACTGCTGACACTGTCAGCACTCAACAGCCAACTTGTCACCATCAATTACAAGTCTTGTGATGCTTAGTCTTCAACCGCGGTATTGAAAACAAAACTTGGGAACGCTGTTGTGACGTCTCTGATATAGAAATGGACAAAAAATCACTCAAGTAAACACTGACGAAATTTTGTAGAAGAAAATAAATGCCAAAGTATTTCTGACTAGTTCTAAACATATTTGGTGGAAGTTGCAGACAATATTTACAATTATTTGACTGCAGCTTTCAGAATCGAACCTTAGATATGGTAGGGTCATGTTCTTCAGTAGATTAGGATGGCGTAATACAAATTCCTTCCATTCTTCTTGGCAAATTTTCCCATCCCTATCGGTGTCAGCATCTTCAAATGTCTGAAACCAATTGAAACTTACGTTTATGTAAAATGTAAATAAGTAACCAAAGAATCCCACGGATATGATTGCGTACCTTGTCTAGGATAGCCTCAAGAAGTTCATCCGATAATTCCACATCAGATTCCATCAAAATGGCGATAACCATTTGCATAACCTAAAAAACAGAAGCACCAACAGATCACCTTGCTGAGGTGAAGAAACTACGTTCATGATACAGATAGAAATACAACATCCATCTGAACTAACCTCCTCGCGCTCAATAAAGCCAGTCTGTCTCAAATCATAGAGCCTAAATGCAACTGAAACAACTCAGAAGGGGAGCCCTAACCGTAAGTATATCGCAACATGTTCATGTCGAGCACACAGTTTTTGCAAGAATCGTACTTACAGTTGATCTTGTCTTCCACAGGTGCCAATGGATGGAAGACGCTGAGAGCATGAATAAACTCCTCAAACTCGATTACTCCATTTTTCTTCTCATCAAACAAATCAAAAACCTGGATCATAAAGGACAATTTCAGTCGGATGCTATCGCACAAAGCAAAATACAATTTGAGCGATTCTGAATTTTCCTTGTGACATGGTAAATAATGATCTTGAAGCATTTAAAAATAGTAAATTTGAAGTTGTCAACGCTTACCCTATCAAGAAAAAGATTCTGTCCACTAGGAGTCTTGAATAATGCTAGCTGAAGTTCTTCCTAAATAACAATTCAACAGAAAAGACAGATAGGTCAAAAAAAAAAATCTCTTTGACGGTTCAATCATCGAATAGAAAAGGGCATTCAAACTTTTCTAGATACCGTCTTTCATCCCTGCACGTCATATGTGCACTATAAACTTAATTAGTAATATCCTTTCGCAGAATTCGACTTGCACAGCAATCAAGTAACATGCAAAATTACTGCACCATTAGCTTTATAAAAAACTTGGTCACGCAACAAGGAACATGGCGACCAAACATTTGGAGATGCAGGCACTATACTATGGTCTAACTGCACACAGAAGCCAATAAAAATACAGGCCAATAATTCTGTGGGTGTCAAGCCAAATTTACTACTATTACGCCCTCTGTACAGCTCATATGGCAGTGTCTCTTTAATCCACATGCTGGGGAAAGAATCTATCACATGTGATGCAGTATTTTCAGATCGATCTACGAAGTAATCCGGATCTCACTCGTTAAGCCCAAACATTATCAGACATGTATTTCTGTCAAATTATGACTGCGTTAATTTGTTACAGATTACAGAAGAACAGAGCGATTTTGGTTTCGGTGGTAGTACCTTGTGGATGAGTCCGTCGTCGATGATGGAGCAGCTGATCTTCTTGTAGAGCTCGAACAGCGCCTCCACCTCGTTCACCGAGACTTGATTCGGCCGGCAAGGAAAGGGAGAATCGAATCAAACGACATTGCAATTAACGCCTGGTAAGAAGTAACAAGAAATCGAGGGACAAAAGAGAGATGGATGGTTTTCCATACAGCATCTGGACTCGTCGGCGAGGCGTGCGAGGTCGCGGAAGACCAGGGAGGTGCAGCCCGGCCCGACGCGACCGCGGCGGCGGTGGTGGCTCCCCTTCTTGGCGGTGAGGAAGAAGGACGGAGCGGAGGGATCTCTGCGCAGGTGGGTGGAGGAGTTCGAGGAAGGGGGACAGATGCCGCCCAGGCAGTCGGTGAGCGCGAAGAAGACGAACTCGGCGATGGCGACGCAGGGCAGGACCACCGCGCAGAGCCGCTCCCCCACCGTCAGCGAGCTCCCCGACCTCTGCGCGCGGCGACCAGAATCAAACAAGGCGGCAAGTCAGTCGCTGTTAAAGATTTAGATTTCATTCAAGGAAGGCGCGCGGAGGAAGAAGTAGACAGCCGCGGCCGGGTGAGCCACCCACCAGGTCCCCAGAGGAGATGCCGAAGCTGAAGCGTGAGGCCATGGCGGCGGAGCCCGACCCTCCCTGCTGCTGCCTAACGACTCGCCCGCGTGGTCGACGGCGGACCGTGTCTTTTTGGGGGCGCGCCCACAGTAATCAAAGGGAAAAGATATGGAGCTCCCCTGCTTCCAAAAGCGGCTCTGTTATGTCTTCAACACAGAATGAAGATGAAGATGATCTGCCCTGTCCACGTAGGCACAACTCACAAGTCACATTTCTCGGCGGCATTTATCAAACTCCTTCCTCCGTCTTTTCGACATTAGCGTAGTGTTAAAAATGTTCTTATATTATAAGACAGAAGAAGTACCTGATAAAGCCTCTTTTAATGCAGGGTGAATAGATGAGGTGCTCAGTACATTAAAGGACTCCGTAACTAAACTCCTCAATGTATAGGTGTTTAGTTTTTGGTTGCTTTCATTTAATTAGGTATAGATTCAGATTTGTGTTTTCACCTAGGTATACACCCTTAGCATTGTTTCTTCTAAAAGTCACCATATCACCCTCTCTTCTTTACTAGCATGCCACATCAGATTTTTCTTTACTTAGTTGGCAATGTTAGACTTGTACAAGATGAAGTATTGGGAGGGGCCTAACCACCAGAGGTCAGGTCTGCAGGCATACTGTCGCAAGGAAAAAGTGTTGTGAGGAGGCAGCATCGATGAAACGTTTTCGTTGGATCGGAAATCCCACCAGCGCGAACACGTCCAAGCTGGATCCCTCCTACTAGGCCACAAGCGGAAAGCTCAAGAACGCTATTCTCTGGATATAAAAAATAAAAATTATTGCAATTCACCTATGTGACCTATAGGACAAACAACAAAAATGTTGCCACTGTTAAAAAACAAAAAAATTGCCAAAAAGAAAAAACACATGGCAATTTTTTTGTTTTAAAATATTTACAAATATATTTGCCATGATAAAAGAATAGAAATTTTTCCATGGTTGCAAAAATTGCAATGATAAAAAAATCCCCTAACTTACCAGAAACAAAATTACCATGATAATTCCATTGGACTAGAAATATAAGAAAATTTACCAAATCTTATTTACAAAAGGTAGTTCGTTTGCTGAGTATGTTGAAGTGAAAAATGCCATGGCAAAAATGAAGCTTTATTTGCCATGTCAAATAAAGTTAAGTTTTCCATGACAATAAAGGTGAAGATGTCATCGCAAAAATAAAGGTGAAGATGCCATAGCAAAAATAAAAAGTGTGCCATGTATGTTGAAGTAAATTTGCCTTGACAGTAAAAGTAAATTTGCCATGGCAAACGAAAGTAAAAATTACCATGACAAAAATTAGAAAGGAAATTTTAGCAAAATGTATGTTAAAGTGAATTTGGCATGTCAAATGAATGAAAAAATTGCCATGGCAAAAAAAGTAAAAAAATGAAATACCAATGAATCCAAATTTGCCATGTAAAAAAAAGGAAAAAATTGCCATAGAAATAAATGTAAAAATTTGCCATAGAAATAAAGGTAAAATTGCCATGGTAATAAATGTAAAATTGCCATGCAAAAAAGAAAAAGAAAAATTTGTGATGGCGAAGAATATATGAATTTTTCCATGGCAATGATAGTTAATTAATCAGATTGTCATGTTCTCTAAAAGATAAAAATGATACGAAGATCAAATTGCCATAAATTTGTCATGTGACTATTTCATTATGTGCTAAATGTACTAAAACTTGTTGGTGGCTTAATAATAAACATGAACAATTTGCATGATAATAAATGAAATGAATGCAAGTTTGCCATGGCGAATGAAAGTAAAAATTTCCATGGAAAAAAAAATAGAAAGGATTTTTTTGCCATGTATGTTAAAATAATTTGCCATGGCAATAAAGGTATATTTTCCACGTGAAATGAATTTAAAAATGCCGAGGAAAAACAAAAGGTAAAATGCCTTGTCAATGAATGCAAAATTTCCATGGCAAAACAAAAGTAAAAATTGCCATGGCAAAGAAAAATAAATGAAAAATTTGCCATGTATGTTAAAGTAAACTTGCCATTACAAACAAAATAACTAAAACTTCCCATGTTTTTAAACACACAAAATTGATTATAAAACTTGACATGTAAAAGAACGCAAAATTGTTGTGATGTAAATAAAATTGACATGTTTGTGCAATTAAAATTATCGTGGTGATGAATGTAAATTTGCTACGGCAAGTG
Source organism: Triticum dicoccoides (assembly GCF_002162155.2). Lineage (NCBI taxonomy): Eukaryota > Viridiplantae > Streptophyta > Magnoliopsida > Poales > Poaceae > Triticum > Triticum dicoccoides. Next base: position 30,591,466 of record NC_041384.1, on the reverse strand, counting down.
AAAACTGCATTTTGCCATGGCAAATAACAACGAAGAAATTGCCATCCGCAGTGTACTTGAAGTAAAATTTCCATGGCAAAACATCCGTGGTCTCATGAAAAACAAAAAGTTGCCGTGAGCTAATAAATTGACATGTAAAAAGGTAAATTTGACATGGCAATATAGGTACTTTTTTGCTGTGAGAATGAATGTAAATTTGCCATGGCAAATGAAAACTATATTTTTTCCATGGCAATAAAAGTGTGGAATTTGCCGTGGTTGTGTAGTTATATTTGCCATGTCAACAAAGATAGAATTGCCATTGCAATATAAAAACATCAATTTTTCAAGAACTTGCCATGAGAGCATTACAAAAAAAGCTTTATAAAATAACAAATTTCAAGAGCTTGGAGGGGTCCCAGGAAGTAGGACAATGACGGGAATGGGGGGAGAGCATCAGTGGCGAGCCCCGCCTCCGCCGCGCTACGATGCTTTCGTCGGTGGAGCTCCTCTGTGTAGTAGCCCGCTCCCGGCTCCGCCATCGCTAGCCACGGGAACGGTTGCGCATGAGAGGTTATGATGGTGGGGCACGGTGCGCCTCCACCCGCTCAAGCACTCCACCATGCGCAAGTCTCCACATGGGCGTCGGTGTGCGCGCTGGGCCACACCCACCGCAGCCGACCTCGTGCTAGAAGCGTCGCATGCTTGGAAGGGTTGGCGCTCCCGCCATCGTCTGGTCGCATGGGTTGGTGCCGCTGACATTAGTGACCTCCTCCGCTAGAAGCTTCCCATGCATCGTCGGCTCGTCATCCACGATGCGCCGCTGAACCGAAGCGAAGGTGTGCTCACTCAATGCGGGGTGGGGGCAATGACACCCGGCCTCCCCCGCCAACCTCGCCGACGCAAAGGCGGTCGTTCGCCTCCATCCTGCCTGGCCGACGCCGACCACTCGCCTTCAGATATGGCGGCGAAGGGGAGAAGTTAGTGTGGGAGTGGGAGTGGTGATTGTTGAGAAGGGGTAAGGGGCAGGGGGGTTTGGATCTACGAGTCACTGTGAGCGGTGGGCTCGTTTGGTCGCTTTGACCCAAACACTTGCAGGTGATGACATGGCACGCAGGCACGTCGAGATTCGGGCGACGGCCAAAAGCGCGTTCGGGCCAAGACACAACATCGGACATGTGTCGGTTATCATTTGGGTTCATCAAATCGGGCCCGCATGCAAACTGAGTGTATAGTTAGTGGGAGAAGACGTTTCCATCAACTACAATGGTGTCTGTGGTGATATCATTAATCTTAAAATGACGTGTCTACTCAGTATCTCGGAGGTGCTCATAAAGATAGAGTATGCGTACATACGTTCATATGGATGAGTGTATTTTCTTATGTATGAGTGTCTACGTCGTACTGTGTTAAAAAACTCGGCCCCACACTTTTATCGGTGGGCACATCTGGGCGGATGTCCATAGATAAACGTCTCCAACTATGCAAACACACATGATCCACAACAGAACGAACTCACTAGCAATATTTATTTCTGAGCATTTAATATTTTTACATCATATTACACACATCCAACAATAATTCAACGATTAATGTTCAATCACAAACAATTCAAAGATAGCATGTAAATTGAACCGACTAAAACAATTATGACCACCATTTTCATGGCGCACATTGATATTGGTCTGCATCATGTGCGAGGCCACTTCTTGGCATCCCCATTCACGATACTAATGTCGACGAGCATGTTCTTCGGTTCCTCGGTGACGCTCTCTTTGCATTGAAGTTTACCATCTCTCTCGCGCGCTCTGTCTTCTCTCCCTCTCAAGTACAATGCTTTCCTTATGTTCCACTTCTTCATGTGCACCTCATGAAGCGCATGTATCTTTATTCCTTCATGTCCTCGGTTTTCTTCTCTTGTGACACTTGTCAACCTCTTTGTTGGACATGATCTTCACCCACGAGGGCGGCAATGACCTCGCCACTCTCCCACGCTTCACCCTTTCTTGCTTCCCCTTCCTTCTCCTCATTCTTGGCACACATATAGCTGATGCAATCCCGCTCCACTTCCCCCACCATCTTCATCGACCCTAATAATTGTTGTGTGCTTGAGCCATCATTTGTTTTTTGCTTCTTGAACACAAGATTGGGGTTCTACAGCGTGACGCAAATGCTATTTCTTGCTTGTTATATGAGTCATAATAGTTCTCGCCTACAGTGCGGCGCTACTAGGCTGGCCTAATACTGTAGCTGCACATGAGTTTTTTTCTTTCTTTTCATTGTTTTGCATAATTTTTTTGGGTTTTCTTTCATAATTTTCTAGTTTTCTTCCATTTTTTCAATCTCCTCTTTCTCTTGTTTCAGTTGGTTTTCTTTGTTTCTTTCTTTTGTTTTCTTCAATTTTTTATTTCTGATTTATATTTTTGATTTTTAACACATGTCTAATTTTATCATATACAGTGTCCATTTTTGATACATCAGAAATAATTTTATACATATTAACATTTTTCAAATGTATGATATTATTCCTTTTCAAATATTAGTTTTGATGTCTATGTCTTTCAATACATATTGTAAATTATTGGTATACATCTAAAACATTTTTATTTACCTATAAAATTTTATAAATACATGAAATTTTTAAATACCTTTCCTGCAAAAAAAGAGAAATTTTAAATACGTATTTAGCACATTTTTCCGAATCTGTGTTAAAATTATTTAAAACTATACAAGCATTTTTACATTGTATAAATAATAGTTTTAAATGTCACAAACATATTTTTGGAACACATGAACATTTTTTAAATGGAACTTACATTTTTAATGGTACGAAGCATTTTTTTTGAATTACACAAATATTTTACTTTACATAGTATAATATTTTGGAAAAATGTCACATACAATTGTTTATATGCTTGAACATTTTTTAAATGTCACACTTTTCTAGGCCAACATTTTCTAAAAGTTGAACGATTTTTTGACATTGAATGAATATTTTTAAAATTTGTGATGAACCCTTTTAAAAAATCAACTAAATTATATTTCACAATATATCTATTTAATATTTTAAAATATAAATAAATATGAAAAATACAGTTGTGTGATGTGAGCTTGACGAATCCACATGGTTACTGTGCCTGTCCACTATCGGCTCCCTGTAGGTGAATCTTCTTGCCTCTTGCTAAAAGGGATCCGACGTAGACTTGCCCGACTTATTACATTGTTGTATGGTGTTCAGATCAATAATTCTTTTTTATTACTTGTTTATGAGGAATCCCTGAGCTACTTTGTATTTGTAGTATGCAGATGTGAAATTCAACAATTATATGATCCATGTTGATTTTTCTATACACTTAGTGTTGAGTATGTATGCATAAGCGTGGCACTTTTTAAAACAATATGTGTATGTTTTTCTCGCGAATACCCAAAGGTTGCACCTCATTTCATTTATAGAGGAAATAAGAGCAAGCACAAATGAGGATGCAAGACATGGCACGAACGCAAGAAGGCATGAACATTTCCGCAAAACAAAAAAGAAAAAAGGCGTGAACATGGTGCCCAAATCAGAAAAAATATAAAGAAAACTAATAGAAAACTGTAGAGCGATACGTGAAAAGGTATATATAACTTGTCCTATGAGAGATCTTGTCATCTACCTTGTACATGGAGTGCACGTGAATCTTAAAAGGAAGTGGGCAGCCATGGGTGTAAATCAGAGGAGTTAATTACACTTTGGGTGCCTTAATTAGTGGTCAATTTGATGCCCAAACTTGAAAAATACACAGAAAATGATGCCGTAACTTACTCGGGCGTTCAAATACGGTCTCTGAACATATGCCGCCGTATCCAATGCTCGCGTGGCATGCTAGTGTGTCCTTGACCCACATGTCAGTGGGTGCGGGAAGCAAAATACACTGGAAGTTAACATGGAGGAAATTTCAACTTGGGACCTCCTCGTTGCATGATAAAGGAGCGGACCACCCAGCCATGCTTTGCTCTGCGTATAAATGATGAGATATATATTGATGATTACACGTACACTTTTTACCAGTCTTCTTTTTATTTCTTTTCAAGTTCCTATGTTTTTTATTCAACTAAAGTTCCTGTTTAATTTTCATGATACATAAATTGTCCTTTTTTTGCGGGGTATAAATTTTACTATTTGAAAAAACACAATGATTATCAATATGGAATTATTTTTTATTTTTTATTTTATTATATTATCATTATCGTGTACTTTGAAGAGATAAGCATGAACATTTTATAAAATTTATTTGGATTTTAAAAAACTGAATTTATAATAAGTATTGTTGTGTAAATTTATGTATATTGATGCAGGACCACAAGTGTGCTTAACAAGTTAGTCATTTCTAGAATTTAGTATTACTACACAATAATTTTAATACAAGTTGTACAGTTTTAAATTACATTATTGCCAATTTTTAATAATTGTACAATGAAGATACACAATAATTGTGCGTGCTTGTGCTCCTGAATGAAGATACAGAATAATTGTGCGTGCTTGTGCTCCTGAATGAAGATACACAAATATACACAATAATTTAATATATGTTTAATTTTTAAACCACATAAATTTTAGAAAAAGTTTAAGTTTATCCTTCAAAGATCACAATAATGACAAATACAATAAATATATAAAGCTGTCAGGACCTCGATTCTAAGTCACACCGATCTAGCATGTAACACATCATATCACTTTGCGGCTTCATGCACGGTATTCCCACGGGTGCCACCTTACCTAGCCCGGGACCGTTTGCGCCTTTTGGCTCACGTATACGATAGTATCGCTAGTATCCATATGACAGAGAACCCGGGCCGACATAACTAGTCATGAACCCAAAGTGACGCTAACTTACGGGGACAAACATACATGAACCAGCATCGAACGTGTCGGTCATCAGCGTGTGAATCCGGGCTGTAGCAACTAGGCTAGCAGGACTCCGGGAACCCGGGCTGTAGCAGGCTAGCAGGACTCCGGAAGTCATGCGTGACTTTTCCCTGAAGGGACAGACACAGGAACGAAGTGGATCACATGCCGGCCAATCTAAGTGTTCTGGACCAGTAGTAACTGGGCTAGCAGGACTCTGGAAAACCGGGCTGTAGCAGACTACCATGGCTCAGTGGAAGCACTAGACTACATTTCCCCATAAGAGAGGCTACCAAGGATAATAACTAGGTTGTCGGATCCCACACATACCAAGCATTTCAATCATACACACAATATGCCCGATATATGTGAATACAACATGGCATCATAACAAAACTCTACGACTCAAAGTATTTATTCATTAGGCTCCGAAGAGCCAGATATTACAAACATGGGTCTGATGACCCAGCATTCAAGTCATACAAGCAACAAGCACATGCGGACGCTTATCTTGTCTGAGTACATACAACTACAAAAGGAAAAGGCTAAGAAGCCTGACTATCTACAGGACCCTCCCAAGGGTACAAGATCGTATCTGAGGTAACAAGCTAAACGTCGAAGTCCACGCGAAACTACTAGCGAGACTGAAGTCTCTCTGCAAAAACATAAATTAAGCAAACGCGAGTACAAATGTATCCAGCAAGACTTACATCAGAACTAGCTACATATGCTTCAGTATCAACAAAGGGGTGGTGGAGTTTGACTGCAGCAAGCCAGTTTTGACTCGGTGGCTAGTCTGAACTACGACTGCAAGTAACTCTTTTGAGGTGGCGCACGCGAGTCCACATATTCACCATATCAATATACCACTATGGATCCGCTCCCGTCTCCCTACGAGAACGCCATCCATAGCACTCACGCTTATCTTGCGTATTTTAGAGTATCCACTTCCACTTGTCTATGAACTGTACAGGCAACCCAGAAGTCCTTTACCACAGATACAGCTATTCGAATAGATGATGTTAACCCTGCAGGGGTGTACTTCTTCACACACTCTCTCGCCACTTACCACCATGTACACGTCGTGTATCTCGGCAACCTTCAAGCGGAAGCCTGGTGAGGGAGTCGGCCATGACCTGACTAACCACACAAGTCTCTCGTCCAGATTTATCGCCTATTCGGGTTCCATCCGCAAGGATATCCGGCCGGGGTGTCGCTCACGGCCCCAAACAATGTGTACAGGGTTCCAAGCCCACCAAACGGGCGATGCTTGGCATACCCGGCCACGGTGCCTAGTATGTCCCAAGCCCACCTAAACAGTAGTCATAAGTTGTTCTAATATGCATGAAAATGATACAGATGGATAGATTGGTTTTTTCTGATCATTTTTCATATATAAAACTTTGCATTTGGAGTTACAGATTAATTTCTATGAATTTTAGAAGTTTTGGGCATTTTGTTAAAATAATAAATCATTTCTGATTTATTAAAACCCCAGAAAAACATTACCGCGTTAGCACCACGTCATGCTGACCTTAGCAGGTCAACAGCACCGGTCCAGGTCAAACCTGACCAGTGGGGCCCACTGGTCAGTGACTCAGTTAGTTAACCGAGTTGATTAGTGTTAAACTAATCCTGTCTAAAATGTTAGCAGGGCTGGGCCGACTTGTCGGTGGTTCATCTAATTAACTAAGTTAATTAATCCTAACCAAACTAACACTAATTAAGCAGGGGCCTCGGCCCACATGTCAGGGATCCAGGGGAGATCAAACCCCCTGGTCAGCGGGGTTAAACCTGCCGGCGATTAGCCGTCGACGAGGTCCGGGATGGCGGCGATGCGCGGAATCGCAGACAAGCCACGGTTCGAGGCACGGATGGCACAGTTGGAACGCTGAGCCTCGTCCACGTCGGCTGGTGCTAGTGGGGTCGCCGGAGACGACCTAGATCGACGACGGTGTCTGCTTCCGTGGCGGCCGGAGTTCGGGTGCAGACGGTGGCGATGCTACGGTGCACTAGAGGAGAAACCGAAGAGTGCTACGTGCTCCTGGGGGTGCGCCGAGCACGCTGATGAGCTCGGACGTGGGTGGCAATAGCTGTGGCCGCAGCGGCGCCATGGACAGCGGCATCGAGCTCTCTGGCGCGGCAGCGCTAGTGCTAGAGGGCGAGTTAGAGTGCGGGGAGAGAGGGGAAAGGCGCAGGTGCTCGCGGCGGTTCTTTTGTTGCAGCTGGGTGGCTCAGGGAAGCGCTGACGACAAACGAGCGATGGCGATTTCAGCGACCCGAGGAGGAAGAAGACGGTGGTGACGGCGAGGCAGGCTGCCCGGCGACGTGTAGCTGGATGGGGTCGAAGAAGAGGTCGTGGGGGAGTTCTGGGGCACGTCGAGCGGCCTAGGGGGAGGCAGTGGCCACGACTACGGCGAACGGTGACGACGGCGATGTTCGGTAGCGGCGGTGCAGAGGCGAGGGAGAGAGCAGGGAAGGATGGAGGGGGTCCAGAGAGGGAGGGAGAGGTGTAGAGTGTCGAGGCGGTCCTGGGCGGTGCAGCAGGACGAAGGGGGAGCAGCTCCGTGGCTAGCAGGAGGTGGCCGCGGCTCAGCTGTGCGCGCGCCACACACAGTGCCAATAGGCGCGGGGAAGACGACGCGCGAGGAGGTGGGTTGGGCCATCGGCCTGTCAAGGTAAAAGGCCCAGTTGGGTTTCTTTCTCTCTGTCTCTGTTTTATATTTTGTTTCTCTTTTCTATTTACGTGCAACTGTTTTGGCTTTAGTAAAAATACTAAAGCATTTTGTAAAATCCTGAAATAATTGTGGACACTCCGTGGATTATTCCAGTGGCCCACATTTAGTTTCAGAATGATTTGAGCATTTTAAATACTTATAGTAATTAAATGCTCAAATTCAAATACATAATGATTTAAATCAAAAATCCATAGATGACCTAGAAATATGTTCATCATTTTTGGCAGAGGTTTTCACCTTTATCAGAAGTCATGAACATTTTCAAAAGGCACTTTGGTTCATTGAAGATTATTTTAGGTTGAACCTATTTGAATTTCATTTGGTGCTAGGGTTTAACAGTCCCCAATTCAGGTTTAAATGAAATTTAGACATGATGCATAGCAAGGCTAGGGACGTGACAACTCACCCCCACTAAACAAGAATCTTGTCATGAGATTCAAGACGTGAGGTAAGAGGAAAGGGGTCACAAAACTATCACAATCTCCATGATCCATTTTCCCTTTTCGAAGATTTTGATTCATTTCTTCAAATTGATCTTGACGTCTTTGCTTTCGAGATCTTTATCCAAGACGATGACGACAGAAGAAAAATCCACCGAAAATGATCTCCTCGAAGATCAAACACTCAAGATCAACTCATGGAATGAGATGTTGGAGCATATCTTGAGCTAAGACACAACACATACATCCGAGTGATGGAGGGAAGTAGAAGACGAGGGTTTCAAATTGGTAGGCAACAATTCCACACTTGAGTAAGATGGTGCATAGGTTTCAAAGTAGCGAGGAGTTAATTGCCATGATTCCATAACGAGACACCTTGGGAAAGGTGACTCGTAGAGTTATTCCCTTAAGTGGCAAAAAGAATTACTTTTGATATCGTGATCATTGAAGCTCTCTATACCAGCCTAAGGCAAATCACAATCGATCATTTGAGTGGCATACTCAGACTACAGTGGATGATGTGGACTACCTTGTTGAAGACAACACAATGGATGATTTTTGCTTATCATTGGAAATGGATGGGACCCGTGGTAGGACCACTTTTAAAGATGATCCTGAACAACAATTACTAAGGAGGGCAGACCATGGGAAAATGGCACAATAGCGGTGCAAGCTAGGAACAAAATGCAAATGTTGGAATGTTCCAACCATCATATCTGCCTGAGCAGATCTGGTTAGTAACAGGATACTTCAGACTAAACATGTCTGAGAAGAAGAATTCCAACAAAAATCGACGAGATAACGTTGCGAGATTCTCAGGAAATGAACTATGATAGCAAGCTCCAAAACATGAGCTGGTTCTATTGCATACATGTGAACACGCTGTCCAAGACAAGCATGATCACGTAGAAGTCTTACAACAAACACTACCGAGTTCAGGTGGGGAACCATCATCGAGGATATTGGAATCTTGTGCATGAACTAGTATTCACACAGCAACTCTTTTCCTCGAACAAACTAATCAGTGGCTTGGTGTGCTAGGAACACATATGGAGTGGAGGCGGCCAACCTATCAAACCATAGAGTACTTCGCACATATGCGTGACTAACTTGGGATGATTCCAGGGGAAGCAAAAACAAACTTTCTCAAATTCATGGCGGCAACTTGCATCCATTGCACGTGAACTTAGAGGAAGTCACTACTTTCATCCAAACATATACTACATGAACGGAACATGAAGATAATACTTATAGAAGTTTCCAACACTAGCTTAGATGTTCAACATGAATCATGGACAAGATGAAATTGTTGTCAATGGGCTCAACAACAATCCATCCAGGCTCCCATCTTGGTGGAATTCCACAATTATGGGAACACGATGATAGTATTGGTCAGACCCAAAAGATATAATGAGGTATGCTCGAGGAAACGACCATGAGTAAGACAACATTACGAACATCATTGGTTCTGATTTGATTTGACGATAGCCCACACTCAAATCAAAGGATTGATAAGATAATAGGTCCAACAACTGATCACAGGGACCAATCGATGAAGATATCATCTTTCTTCAACGCACACTACACAAGAATATCCCTTTGGAACGAACTAAGTTTGGCAAGCTTTTATCTTCCAACTTGTTCTTAAGCTTAACCAACTAGCTCAAGGTATCCAACACAGAATCTTGGAGAATGGGTGGTTTAGAAGAAAACCAACGTGATCATGAGCTCAACATAAGAGTCAGGGAACAACCCGGTAATACCTCCGGGAAGATATTTGGAATATCACGAACCACCGATATGTTATTAAGCTCAAGAACAATCTTGCTTTTGAGGTAGGATGATGTGATCAATTAAGCAAGGATTGACACAATGCTAACTCTTGATCAAAGAGTGTACCAGGGAAAATGGACTAGGTGGCACGATCAACCTTAGGGTGATGATTCAACAACCAACACGCTAAGAATGAGATTATTGTCGATTAACTACCAAGCGACAGGGTTGCTGGGAGTATTGATTGCATACATTGTGATTCCCTTGTCGGTATTCCGATTACTACAACCGGGAATCGAGGAATGAATAATGATGGCAACAAGTATCACTGCGTCAAGAATTCATAAGAGGTGGTGCATTTCTCATGATATTCCTGACATAGAGTGGGTAATACTTCTGGGTAGAACAGAATCAAAAGCTGGATGGCATTTTGATCTGCGGAATACAACTACTTTGACCCAATCCTGGATATGGATGAAGTACTGGAGTTTGTTTCTCCTAGTCATTCTGAACCAGAACGGCTTGATGGACCACAAGAGTAAAAGGCATCGATGAACATGAATGCATACATGCTCTTGACTATCAACTGATAGACGGAGGTCAGAAAACAACTAAAGAGGGACAACTCAAGGAACATCTGATTTTCTTAGTTGTGGATGCATAGATTAGCATGTCGAACAAAGTTCAACACATTTCTTCCGGATAAACCACGCAGAAGGTAGATTTGGCGGAGTCACAATAAGAATGGAGAACTCATCAAGAGCACTTTTGTTGTGATCTTTTGGTTCAGAGAACTTCTGCCATAAGCAGTTCATGATATTTGGAAGAAGGAAATACCACGGACCTCGAGGACTATCGCAAAGGTTACTAATATCCTAAAGGAACTAGCAACACTATCAACATGAAGTAAGTAGGGTGAATCTCGGGTTCAAGAACCCAGGACTAGAATGCCTACTAACTAAATGGCATCACGGGATGCTTTCGAGAATGGTGGCCAGAATCATCACACTGGGGATTCAAAGCATTGCTAGATTTCTGGGTGGTTCTCTAAGATGCCTAGGGTCATAACACTAGCTCCAAAATATATGTCAAGGCAATGTAGTACCTCGACAAACCTTTTAGTGTGCTTAATCTGGCCCAAAGGGACATCGAGAACGGGAGGAAGGGATTTGCAAATGCATCAGACTAGTAAGAAACCTGGGATGACTCGGGCAACATAACGACTGTAAATGCTTAAAAAGATTTGAGACATCCGACAAAATGGTGGCATAACCACTCAACATCATAATATCAAGGTTCTGAGATTAACTAGCAACACACGTAAGTAGGTAGGAACTGAACTGGGGCTCGAAACCATCAATCCTATAAGTCTACGGATTAGTAACATGTGAACCTGATAGAAAGATGAGAAGCCTAGTTCTTAACCCCTGTAGAAAAGAAGAGGTTGACTCAGATCAGAAGGGCATAAGGTAAAGGAGTAAAAAGAGCCTTACGTTCCCTTCCACAATCAATTCCCTTATATAACTAAAGCATTTCTAGACTTGACTTCGACCAGTTTGGCATGGTAATCCTACAGGCAGTCAGGCTCTGATACCAAAGTTGTCATGACCCCGATTCTAAGTCACACCGATCTAGCATGTAACACATCATATCACTTTGCAGCCTCACGCACGGTATTCCCACGGGTGCCACCTTACCTGGCCCGGGACCGTTTGCGCCTTTTGGCTCACGTATATGATAGTGTCGCTAGTATCCATATGACAGAGAACCCGGGCCGACATTACTAGTCTTGAACCCAAAGTGGCGCTAACTTACAGGGACAGGCATACATGAACCAACATCGAACGTGTCGGTCATCAGCGTGTGAATCCGGGCTGTAGCAACTGGGCTAGCAGGACTTCGGGAACCCAGGCTGTAGCAGGCTAGCAGGACTCCGAAAGTCACCGCGTGACTTTTCCACGAAGGGACAGACACAGGAACGAAGTGGATCACATGCCGGCCAGTCTAAGTGTTCCGGAGCAGTAGTAACTGGGCTAGCAAGACTCCGGTAAACCGGGATGTAGTAGACTACCATGGCTCACTGGAAGCACTAGACTACATTTTCCCATAAGAGAGGCTACCAAGGATAAACAACTAGGTTATCGGATCCCACACACACCAAGCATTTCAATCATACACACAATATTCCCGATATATGTAAATACAACATGGCATCACAACAAAACTCTACAACTCAAAGTATTTATTCATTAGGCTCTGAAGAGCCAGATATTACAAACATGGGTCTGATGACCCAGCATTCAAGTCATACAAGAAACAAGCACATGCGGAAGCTTATCTTGTCTGAGTACAGACAACTACAAAAGGAAAAGGCTAAGAAGCCTGACTATCTACAAGACCCTCCCAAGGGTACAAGATCATAGCTGAGGTAACAAGCTAAACGTCGAAGTCCATGCGGAAACTAGCGAGACTGAAGTCTCTCTGCAAAAACATAAATTAAGCAAACGTGAGTACAAATGTACCCAACAAGGCTTACATCAGAACTAGCTACATATGCATCAGTATCAACAATGGGGTGGTGGAGTTTAGCTGCAGCAAGCCAACTTTGACTTGGTGGCTATCCTGAACTACGACTGCAAGTAACTCTTTTGAGGTGGCGCACGCGAGTCCACATATTCACCATATCAATACACCACTATGGATCCGCTCCCGTCTCCCTACGAGAACGCCATGCATAGCACTCACACTTATCTTGCGCACTTTAGAGTATCCGCTTCCACTTGTCTGTGAACTGTACATGCAACCCAGAAGTCCTTTACCGCGGACATGACTATTCGAATAGATGATGTTAACCCTGCAGGGGTGTACTTCTTCACACACGCTCTCGCCACTTACCACCATGTACACGTCGTTTATCTCGGCAACCTTCAAGCGGAAGCCTGGCGAGGGATTCGGCCACGACCTGACTAACCACACAAGTCTCTCTTCCAGGTTTATCACCTATTCGGGTTCCATCCGCAAGGAGATCTGGCCGGGGTGTTGCTCACGGCCCCAAACGATGTGTATAGGGTTCCAAGCCCACTAAACTGGTGACTCTTGGCATACCCGGCCACGGTGCCTAGTCTGTCCCAAGCCCACCTGTACCGGGTGCCACTTGGTAGACTACTAACACTATCTACAAACACCAGAAACTAGTTGCAACTCCTAGACAGAGATCGATTCGGTTAATAAGTTGAGAGGGGCACTTAAGCATTCCAATGCGTGGTAGTAACTGTTCATGGATCACAAACATAGAACTCAGTTCCTGAAGACGGTTTCAATGAGATAACCCACCATGTACTCCTACATGGCCTCTCACCGCTACCTTTACCAAATCATGTTCACACAGTTAGCTCTCAACAGCAGGACATGTTCACCACATTCCAATTCACCCTCGATGAACCAGACCTGAATCAACTCTAAGCAGTAGCAGACATGAAAAACAAGCATGAATGAGTAGGCACATCCGGGCTCAAACAACTCTTACTCATGCTAGTGGGTTTCATCTATTTACTGTGGCAATGACAGGTCATGCAAAGGAAAGGGGTTCAACTACCGCAGCGTGTAACAGTTGAATCGTTGTTGTCCTAATGTAGTAAAAGAGAGCAAGAGCGAGAGAGTGGGATTGTATCAGAATGAATAAGGAGGTTCTGCTTGCCTGGCACTTCTGAAGATAATATAGCTCTTCATCGGTGTCATCGAACTCATCGTCGGACCTACGTCCACTGAGAGGGGACAAACACCGGCAATAGAGAAGAAACACAATCAATGCACTGCAACAATATGATACATGATCATGACATGGCAACATGATGTGATTTGAGCTAATGCAACTAGCAGCAATTTAAATGGAGTTGGTTTGAACACAAGATTCAAATTCAAACCCCATATGTGGATATTCTAATGCCATTCATTTGATTTGCCCTAAACAGTAGTCATAAGTTGTTCTAACATGCATGAAAATGATACAGATGGATAGATTGGATTTTTCTGATCATTTTTCATATATAAAACTTTGCATTTGGAGTTACGGATAAATTTCTATGAATTTTAGAAGTTTTGGGAATTTTCTGAAAATAAAAAATCATTTTTGATTTACTAAAATCCCAGAAAAACATTACTACATCAGCACCATGTCATGCTGACCTCAGCAGGTCAGCAGCACCGGTCCAGGTCAAATCTGACGAGTGGGGCCCACTGGTCAGTGACTCAGTTAGTTAACCGAGTTGATTAGTGTTAAACTAATCCTATCTAAAATGTTAGCAGGGCTGGGCTCACTTGTCAGTGGTTCATCTAATTAACTAAGTTAATTAACCCTAACCAAACTAAAACTAATTAAGAAGGTTCCTAGGCCCACACGTCAGGGATCCAGGGGAGGTTAAACTCCCTAGTTAGCGGGGTCAAACCCGCTGGCGATTAGCCGTCGACGAGGTCCGGGATGGCGGCGATGCGCGGAATGGCAGCACAGGCCACGTACGAGGTGTGGATGGCACCGTTGGAACCCTGAGCCTCGTCCGCATCAGCTGGTGCTAGTGGGGTCGCAGGAGACGATCTAGATCGACGGTGGTGTCCGCTTCCGTGGCGGCCGGAGTTCAGGTGCAGACGGTGGCGATGCTACGGTGCACCAGAGGAGAAACCGAAGAGTGCTACGTGCTCCTAGGGGTGTGCTGAGCACGTTGATGAGCTCGGACGCGGGTGGCAGTAGCTGTGGCCGCGGCAGTGCCATGGACTGCGGCAGCGAGCTCTCGGGCGCGGCAGCGCTAGCGCTAGAGGGTGAGTTAGACTGCAGGGAGAGAGAGGAAAGGCGCAGGTGCTCACGTTAGTTCTTCTGGTGCAGCTGGGTGGCTCGGGGAAGCGTTGGCAACGACGAACGGGCGATGGCGATCTCGGCGACCCGAGGAGGAAGAAGACGGTGGCGACAACGAAGCAGGGCGCCCGGCGACGTGTAGCTGGATGGGGACGAAGAAGAGGTCATGCGGAGTTGTGGGGCACGTCGAGCGGCCGAGGGGGAGGTAGTGGCCACGACTACGGCGAACGTAGACGACGGCAGCGTTCTACTGCGGTAGTGCAGAGGCGAGGGAGTGAGCAGGGGAGGAGGGAGGGGGTCCAGAGAGGGAGGGGAGAGGTGTAGAGTGTCGAGGCGGTCCTGGGCGGTGCAACAGGACGAAGGGGGAGCAGCTGCGTGGCTAGCAGGAGGTGGCCGCGGCTCGGCTGTCCGCGCGCCATGCACAGTACCAGTAGGCGCGTGGAAGACGATGTGCGAGGAGGTGGGTTGGGTCGTCGGCCTTTCAAGGTAAAAGGCCCAGGTGGGTTTCTTTCTCTCTCTGTCTCTGTTTTATATTTTGTTTCTCTTTCCTATTTACCCACAACTGTTTTGGCTTTAGTAAAAATACTAAAGCATTTTGTAAAATCCTGAAATAATTTTTGGACACTCCGTGGATTATTCCAGTGGCCCACATTTAGTTTCAGAATTATTTGAGCATTTTAAATATTTATAGTAATTAAATGCTCAAATTCAAATACATAATGATTTAAATCAAAAATCTAGAGATGACCTAGAAATATGTTCATCATTTTTGGCAGAGGTTTTCACCTTTATCAGAAGTCATGAACATTTTCAAAAGGCACTTTGGGTTCATTGAAAATTATTTTAGGTTGAACCTATTTGAATTTCATTTGGTGCTAGGGTTTAACAGTCCCCAATTCAGGTTTAAATGAAATTTAGACATGATGCAACAACCAAGCTAGTCCAAGTGCATAGCAAGGCTAGGGACGTGACAACTCACCCCCACTAAACAAGAATCTCGTCCCGAGATTCAAGACGTGAGGTAAGAGGAAAGGGGGTCACAAAACTATCACAATCTCCATGATCCATTTTCCCTTTTCGAAGATGTTGATTCATTTCTTCAAATTGATCTTGACGTCTTTGCTTTCGATATCTTTATCCAACACGATGACGACAAAAGAAAAATCCACCGAAAACGATCTCCTCGAAGATCGAACACTCAAGATCAACTCATGGAATGAGATGTTGGAGCATATATTGAGCTGAGACACAACACATACATCCGAGTGATGGAGGGAAGTAGAAGACGAGGGTTTCAATTTGGTAGGCAACAATTCCACGCTTGAGTAAGATGGTGCATAGGTTTCAAAGTAGCGAGGAGTTAATTGCCATGATTCCATATATAACGGGACACCTTGGGAAAGGTGACTCGTAGAATTATTCCCTTAAGTGGCAAAAAGAATTACTTTTGATATCGTGATCATTGAAGCTCTCTATACCAGCCTAAGGCAAATCACAATCGATCATTTGACGGAGTTCGAAAGAGTGGCATACTCAGACTACAATGGATGATGTGGACAACCTTGTTGAAGACAACATAATGGATGATTTTTGCTTATCGTTGGAAATAGATGGGACCCTTGGTAGGACCATTTTTAAAGATGATCCTGAACAACAATTACTAAGGAGGGCAGACCATAGGAAAATGGCACAATAGCGGTGCAAGTTAGGAACAAAATGCAAATGTTGGAATGTTCCAACCATCATATCTGCCTGAGATTCAGATCTGGTTAGTAATAGGACACTTCAGACTCAACATGTGTGAGAAGAAGAATTCCAACACAAATCGATGAGATAACGTTGTGAGATTCTCGGGAAATGAACTACTACAAGAAATCTATTGATCCATGACGGATTTCGCATGACATTTTCGAAATTTGCCATGAATGGCCCGCTAGAGCCCCGCAAGCCCGCTAAAGCCCGCCTAACCATTCGCGTATAAAAAACCCAAACCCTAAGTGCCTCTCATCTCTCTGTCTCTCCCTTCGTCGCAGCCCCCCTCTCGATTCCCCATCTCCTCACACACATCGCCTGCACCCACCACCATATCGCCTCCTCCCACTGCTCGCCGCCAGCCCTTCCCCTCCTCTCACCTCGCTGCTTCCACAGCTGCTAGATCCGCCGCAACCCCCACCAATCCATCTCTCGCGCGACCCATCTCACCCTCTCCTGCGAATCATCGCGCCGCCACCAAGATTCGCTGATTCCGGCGACGTCCGCCACCGTGCAGCACACTCACGAGCTCGTCTCCGACCCCTCCGCCCTCCAGCCCAGCTGGATCCACCACTCCCAGCCCCCTGCGCTCGCACTCAACCCCTAGCCAATGTCTAGGGTTTCAGCTACGGCGACGCATCTGTCACTGGCGTGTCTCCAAAAGCACCACTTCGTTGTGCATCGCGCCCCCTCGTGCCTCTCCGCCTCCCCTAGCTCAGTGCGCTCGACTGCGTTGGGCTGGACGGCGGCGACCCCGACCCCCTCTTCAGCGTCTCCGGCGCAGCGGTGCGTCCTGTGGCAACCTCCTCTGTCACACGAGATGGTGTCTGACCTGCACTGCGACCATTGCATTGCTTACAAAGGTCTCTGGTGAGCACTTCGACCTCTACCTCCCTCTTCTTCTTGATTCAGCTTGATTTTGTATCTTTCCTCTCAAGAATTGATGCTTTAATATTTACAAACATTACTCCCTCTGTTATAGAATTTATAGTATAGTAGCAAGTTAGGCTCATAGTCAGTAAACTGTTTGATGCTTTCCTGATTTGATTAAACTGACTGTTGCAATCAGGTAGCTGTAGTTTTATTTGACTGTACTTTTTTAGCTTTATTCTGTGAAAGTAAACTCCAGAGTGCAAAATTGTATTTGTTGTGCATTTTTGTATCTTTTCAGAACCAAAAGAGATGAATTGAACCTCTTCTAGCTCCTAATAAAACGCAATGTGCAAACCTGTATGTGCTGTACATTTTTGTATCTTTCCAGAACGAAAAGAGATGGAGAATTGAACCTCTTCTTACTGCCTAATAAAAGGGAGTGTATTACTAGTTCAATCACTTCCAGAATGCTTCTTGATGTATCAGGAAAAGCGAGTTATCCACTTTATGAATTACTGGATGTTGCTTTACATTCCGCAGTAGCCTCCTTTTTGTCTTTCTGTATTGTGGAATTAGTGTTCCTTGTCTGGCATATTTCTATACTACTGTAAAGTGTATATATTAATGCAGTATTGTTATGCTTGTTATGATATCTTAAGCACTGTTCCTGGCTCAGGTCTCCACTTGATCAGTGACGAAGGTTGATGATTACAACTGAACGACTGAATCAGTCCACTGGCAGAATTAAATATACTTGAAGAACTATGCTGCATACAAAAGAACTTGGCGTGTCAATTCTTTAGGACCTCACACTACATTACCTAATCAATTATAACTACTTTATATTAGTTTAGATATACTTCCTTGAAGTGTTATGTGAACCATCGTTGGCTATATAGCTCTTCTGTTCATCATTGCTTCCATCTTGGTTATTTCCTATGGTACTGGTAGAGATCAGATTGCCATAGCCCATTATATAAGTTCTAGGTTTGATTGATTTCCTCTACCAATTCTAAATATAATAATCAAAAATTGCATTTGTTTAATGCAGGATCTGTTATCAAAATTGAGAGTTAGTGTTTCAAGTTTATTAAATCATGTTAAGTGCAGTGCAACTTTGAAAGTGACTCCACCTTGAACATTTCATTTATTCTTATTTTCTCTACCATTAATAGGTATTATTTATAATCTGCTTCCTCAATTCTGAAAAAATTTAATTTGATCAAGTTTATAAGTAAAAAAGAGGTCACTTGGCTGTTCTTGGTACTATAATATACCTATTATGTCTGTTCTCACACGTAGATAGGTGTATTTTTTACATAAGAAAAATGACACCAAGTTAGTTCATGATCATGGTTTAGGAAAAAAAGGGTGTGCACTATGGTAAAATGTACAATTTTGTTGCAAGTAGTTTTCCAGAAACAATAACTTATCTTGTTCCCCTATCCCTTTATTATTTTTCAACACCCCTCTAATCTTTGAGATGATAATTTTTCAAAGGTACCTACTGTTGCACAACAAGGTGGAGCTCCTCAGCGCTTTGGCATGGGTAAGCTCCTATGCCCTTCAGGATGATTTGAACTATTTGGCACTAGGTTACTCATGATTAGTCGTCGATGTTGTGTTGCTGCAATGAAACAATATTGTTGATTAATGAAAGACAAGCAATCTTGGCATAACTCTTAAGTATATAGGCCTCATGAGTGAGGTTCAAACCATGCGAAATAAAAATGGTGGTTCAGATGATAATAACTACACCTACTATTTATGTTGTTGCAATCAGCTTGCCATTTTGTAACAGAAGCGTATTGTCTGTTACATGTTTACTTGGTGGTCAGGGCAAAAGAGGAAGTTCGAGGTGTAGGCATGAACTTGATGATTAAGAGGGTCTGTATAATCTTGTATATTTGTTGATGTAATCTGGTGTAATTATTAATCTTGTATATTTGTTGATGTAATATGGTGTAACTATTACTAAGGGCCTATGATCTGATGTTGGATGTTTTATTGGCCACGTTTTAAAAGGGCTTTACTTAGTGAAATAATTGAATAGAAATTTGTGAAATGCTTCAAATTATGGGCCTGTTCAATAGAAATTAATTGTGTTGTGAAAGCTTGTTTGATTATGTGTAATGGGTGGCGCTTTAACTGGTTGGATGGAAATCATGGCTGGACTAAAATAAATGTTCTAAACTACCATGACAAAAAAAGTGGATGCCATGTCACATCCACGCTGGTGCCATGTAGATGCCACGTCAAGCCCATTTTTGTACAGCCTCGTCTAAATCCATGACGGACTAGTCTGTCATAGAGGACCGGGCCTAGGCGGGCCTAGGGAATGATCGGTGACGGCTAGGATCCGTCATGGTGGTACAGTTGTCAAATTATGACGCGATATACAAGACGAGTTATAAATCCATCACGGACAACCCTTCTTGACGGTTTTGCACTGTTCCATGAAAGATTGTATCCGTCATGGATTAACAAGATTCTTTTAGTACGATAGCAAGCTCCAAAACATGAGCTTGTTCTGCTGCATACATGTGAATAACACGATGTCCAAGACAAGCATGATCACATAGAAGTCTTACAACAAACACTACCGAGTTCAGGTGGGGAACCATCATCGAGGATATTGGAATCTTGTGCATGAACTAGTATTCACACAACAACTCTTTTCCTCAAACAAATTAATCAGTGGCTTGGTGTGCTAGGAACACATATGGAGTGGAGGCGGCCAACTTATCAAACCATAGAGTACTTCGCACATATGCATGACTAACTTGGGATGATTCCAGAGGAAGCAAAAACAAACTTTCTCGAATTCATGGCGGCAACTTGCATCAATTGCACGTGAACTTAGAGGAAGTCACTACTTTCATCCAAACATATACTTCATGAACGGAACATGAAGATAATACTTATAGAAGTTTCCAACACTAGCTTAGATGTTCAACATGAATCATGGACAAGATGAAATTGTTGTGAATGGGCTCAACAACAATCCATCCAGGCTTCCATCTAGGTGGAATTCCACAATTATGGGAACACGGTGATAGTATTGGTCAGACCCAAAGGATATAATGAGGTATGCTCGAGGAAACGACCACAAGTAAGACAACATTACGAACATCATTGGTTCTGATTTGATTTGACGATAACCCACACTCAAATAAAAGGATTGATAAGACAATAGGTCCAACAACTGATCATAGGGACCAATGGATGAAGCTATCATCTTTCTTCAACGCACACTACACAAGAATATCCCTTTGGAATGAACTAAGTTAGGCAAGCTTTTATCTTCCAACTCTCCAAGTTGTTGTACAACTTAACCAACTAGCTCAAGGTATCGACTAGGTGGCACGATCAACCTTAGGATGATGATTCAACAACCAACACGCTAAGAATGAGATTATTGTCCATTAACTACCAAGCAACGGGGTTGCTAGGAGTATTGATTGCACACATTACGATTCCCTTGTCAGTATTCCGGTTACTACAACCGGGAACCGATGAATGAATAATGATGGCAAGAAGTATCACTGCGTCAAGAATTCAATAAGAGGTGGTGCATTTCTCATGATATTCCTGACATAGAGTGGGTAATACTTCAGGGTAGAACAGAATCAAAAGCTGGATGGCATTTTGATCTGCGGAATACAACTACTTTGACCCAATCCTGGATATGGATGAGGTACTGGAGTTTGCTTCTCCTAGTCATTCTGAACCAGAACGGCTTGACGTACCACAAGAGTAAAAGGCATCAATGAACATGAATGCACACATGCTCTTGACTATCAACTGATAGATGGAGGTCAGAAAATAACTAAAGAGGGACAACTCAAGGAACATATGATTTTCTTAGTTGTTGATGCATAGATTAGCATGTCGAACAAAGTTCAACATATTTCTTCCGGATAAACCATGCAGAAGGTAGATTTGGCAGAGTCACAATAAAAATGGAGAACTCATCAAGAGCACTTTTGTTGTGATCTTTTGGTTCAGAGAACTTCTGCCATAAGCAGTTCATGCTATTTGGAAGAAGGAAATACCACAGACCTCGAGGACTATCGCAAAGGTTACTAATATCCTAAAGGAACTAGCAACACTATCAACATGAAGTAAGTAGGGTGAATCTCGGGTTCAAGAACCCAGGAATAGAATACCTACTAACAAAATGGCATCACGGGATGCTTTCGAGAATGGTGGCCAGAATCATCACACCGGGGATTCAAAGCATTGCTAGATTACTAGGTGGTTCTCTAAGATGCCTAGGGTCATAATACTAGCTCCAACATATATGTCAAGGCAATGTAGTACCTCAATAAACCTTTTAGTGTGCTTAATCTGGCCCAAAGGGACATCGAGAACAGGAGGAAGGGATTTGCAAATGCATCAGACTACTAAGAAACCTGGGATGAATCGGACATCATAACGGCTGTAAATGCTCAAAAAGATTTGAGACATCCGGCAAAATGGTGGCATAACCACTCAACATCATAATATCAAGGTACTGAGATTAACTAACAACACACGGAATTAGGTAGGAACTAAACTGGGGCTTGAAACCATCAATCCTATAAGTTTATGGATTAGTAACACGTGAACCTGATAGAAAGATGAGAAGCCTAGTTCTTAACCCCCGTAGAAAAGAAGAGGTTGACTCAGATTAGAAGGGCATAAGATAAAGGAGTAAAAAGAGCCTTACGTTCCCTTCCACAATCAATTCCCTTATATAACTAAAGCATTTCTAGACTTGACTTTGACCAGTTTGGCTTGGTAATCCTACATGCAGTCAGGCTCTGATACCAAAGCTGTCAGGACCCCGTTTCTAAGTCACACCGATCTAGCATGTAACACATCATATCACTTTGCGGCCTCACGCAAGGTATTCCCACGGGTGCCACCTTACCTGGCCCGGGACCGTTTGTGCCTTTTGGCTCACGTATATGATAGTGTCGCTAGTATCCATATGACAGAGAACCCGGGCCGACATAACTAGTCTTGAACACAAAGTGGCGCTAACTTACGGGGACATGCATACATGACCAGCATCGAACGTGTCGGTCATCAGCGTGTGAATCCGGGTTGTAGCAACTGGGCTAGTAGGACTTCGGGAACCCGGGCTGTAGCAGGCTAGCAGGACTCCGGAAGTCACCGCGTGAATTTTCCATGAAGGGACAGACACATGAACGAAGTGGATCACATGCCGACCAGTCTAAGTGTTCTGGAGCAGTAGTAACTAGGCTAGCAGGACTCCGGTAAACCGGGATGTAGCAGACTACCATGGCTCAGTGGAAGCACTAGACTACATTTCCCCAGAAGAGAGGCTACCAAGGATAAACAACTAGGTTGTCGAATCCCACACATACCAAGCATTTCAATCATACACACAATATGCCCGATATATGTAAATACAACATGGCATCACAACAAAACTCTACGACTCAAAGTATTTATTCATTAGACTCCGAAGAGCCAGATATTACAAACATGGGTCTGATGACCCAGCATTCAAGTCATACAAGCAACAAGTACATGCGGAAGCTTATCTTGTCTGAGTACAGACAACTACAAAAGGAAAAGGCTAAGAAGCCTGACTATCTACAAGACCCTCCCAAGGGTACAAGATCGTAGCTGAGGTAACAAGCTAAACGTCGAAGTCCACGTGGAAACTAGCAAGACTGAAGTCTCTTTGCAAAAACATAAATTAAGCAAACATGAGTACAAATGTACCCAGCAAGGATTACATCAGAACTAGCTACATATGCATCAGTACCAACAAAGGGGTGGTGGAGTTTGACTGCAGCAAGCCAGCTTTGACTCGGTGGCTATCCTGAACTACGACTGCAAGTAACTCTTTCGAGGTGGCGCACGCGAGTCCACATATTCACCATATCAATACAGCACTATGGATCGGCTCCCGTCTCCCTACGAGAACATCATCCATAGCACTCACGCTTATCTTGCACATTTTAGAGTATCCACTTCCACTTGTCTATGAACTGTACAGGCAACCCAGAAGTCCTTTACCACGGACATGACTATTCGAATATATGATGTTAACCCTGCAGGGGAGTACTTCTTCACACACGCTCTCGCCACTTACCACCATGTACACGTCGTGTATCTCGGCAACCTTCAAGCGGAAGCCTGGCGAGGGAGTCGGCCACGACCTGACTAACCACACAAGTCTCTCGTCCAGGTTTATCGCCTATTCGGGTTTCATCCGCAAGGAGATCCGGCCGGGGTGTCGCTCACGGCCCCAAACGATGTGTACAGGGTTCCAAGCCCACCAAATGGGCGACGCTTGGCATACCCGGCCACGGTGCCTAGTCTGTCCCAAGCCCACCTGTACCGGGTGCCACTTGGTAGACTACTAACACTACCTACAAACACCAGAAACTAGTTGCAACTCCTGGACAGAGATCGAGGCAGTTAATAAGCCGAGAGGGGCACTTAAGCATTCCAATGCGTGGTAGTAACTGTTCATGGATCACAAACACAGAACTCAGTTCCTGAGGACGGTTTCAACGAGACAACCCACCTTGTACTCCTACATGGCCTCTCACCCCTACCTTTACCAAATCGTGTTCACACACTTAGCTCTCAACAGTAGGACATGTTCACCACATTCCAATTCATCCCCGATGAATCAGACCCGACTCAACTCTAAGCAGTAGCAGGCATGACAAACAAGCATGAATGAGTAGGCACATCAGGGCTCAAACAACTCCTACGCATGCTAGTGGGTTTTATCCATTTACTGTGGCAATGATAGGTCATGCAGAGGAAAGGGGTTCAACTACCACAATATGTAATAGTTGAATCATTGTTGTCCTAATGCACAAAATGAACAAGGGGGTTCTGCTTGCCTGGCACTTCTGAAGATAATATAGCTCTTCATCGGTGTCATCGAACTCATCGTCGGAACTACGTCCACTGAGAGGGGATAAACACCGGCAACAGAGAAGAAACACAATCAATGCAATGCAACAATATGATGCATGATCATGACATGGCAACATGATGTGATTTGAGCCAATGCAACTAGCAGCAATTTAAATGGAGTTGGTTTGAACACAAGATTCAAATTCAAACCCAATATGTGGATATTCTAATGCCATTCATTTGATTTGCCTAAACAATAGTCATAAGTTGTTCTAACATGCATGAAAATGATACAGATGGATGGATTGGATTTTTTTGATCATTTTTCGTATATAAAACTTTGCATTTGGAGTTACAGGTTAATTTCTACGAATTTTAGAAGTTTTAGGAATTTTCTGAAAATAATAAATCATTTCTGATTTATTAAAATCCCAGAAAAACATTACTGCGTCAGCACCACGTCATGCTGACCTCAGCAGGTCAGCAGCACCGGTCCGGGTCAAACCTGACCAGTGGGGCCCACTGGTCAGTGACTCAGTTAGTTAACCGAGTTGATTAGTGTTAAACTAACCCTATCTAAAATGTTAGCAGGACTGGGCCCACTTGTCAGTGGTTCATCTAATTAACTAAGCTAATTAACCCTAACCAAACTAACACTAATTAAGCAGGGGCCTGGGCCCACACGTCAGGGATCCAGGGGAGGTCAAACCCCGTAGTCAGCGGGGTTGTAACATCCCAAATTTTCAATTTGGAATGTTATACATAGGTCATTCTTGCATATCATATTTTATTGCATTTTTGTCCAGCAATCCTCGAAATCGTAAGCAACTCAAGGACCCACGGAGATTTTGGTTTCCTTATTTGATTTTTATCAAATAGTGAAACGAGGATTTTGGTTTTAATTATTTTTCTCTCCGAAAATATTTCATAATTAAAAATTTATGAGAGGAGATAATATGACTTCTCCAAAATAAATGAAATATTGGAGGAAAAATATTAAAATAATTTATTTGATTTTATTTGGATTTTATTGCAATTTTGTTTGCATTAAAAAAATTGCACGTTTTTCAAAACTGCATTTAGGGCCAAGAAAATGTTCATCTTGTTCTAAATATTTTATTTAGATGGTGAAAATTTATTTTGGCATTTTTAGATTTTTATTTTATTTTCTATGATTTATTTTCTGTTTGGCAGAATTATTTAAAAAAAAGAACTCCCAAGCGCCGATTGGAGCAAACCCAGCCGGGCCGGCCCAACCGCTGCCGCCGCCGTCTCCCGCGCGGAGTCGCGCGTGCCGCCGCCCCGACTCGGACCAGAGTCCGAGCCGGACTCCTCCACCGCCGCCGCCTTGCCCCCTCCTCCAAGCTACCTCTCCCCCCTTATATACCGCGCCACCCCACCGCCACCACCACTAAACCCCGCCGCCCCGCAGCCCGAGCCGAGCCGCATTGCCTCGCCCAGCAAGCCCGCTGCCCCGCCGCCCGAGCCCCGCCTCGCAGGAGAGGTAACGCGCCGTTCACCGCCGCCCGGTTTTTCTTAAGAAAACCGATTCAGTTTTTTTTGAAAAACCCCTAGTTCGTTTTGTAGATCGGTTCGCCGGTTTTTCCTAGTTCTTCTATTTAGCGGACGTTCGTCCATACGTTTGTTTTAAAGAATGGTTTTTGCCCGTTAGTTACAGCTAACGAACGCTCGTTCATTAGTCTGTTTGTCAGTTTTCTTTTATCGGATTTTTCCGCGATTATTCTCGATCGTGATTTCTGATCCGATTTTCAATTTATCTTTTCGCTCGTTAGTCGGAATCAGGCGATTCAAACGCCTAGATCTTCGTCTTGAGACCCTCTTTCCGCATAACCAACTTGAACAAGATTTTGGTACTGTAAAATTTGACCTTAGTTGAGATTAGTAAATGGATCTTGTTTCTTTCGCCATTTGAGTTTCGTTGCTCCGTTTGGTTTGATTCTTTTTGCAAAACGGAGTTCTTAAGTTGAACTTTCATGTTAGATCTGCTTATTTGAGTTTTACCCATGCTTCTTTGTTAGTTGCTTATGTATGCTATTGTTTGTTTGCGTTAGAATTCTTGGAGTGCGAAGTGTGTTATTTGGAGTCTCTAGGTTACACGGATCATCAGCAAGGCAAGTAACACTTTGATTATATCCCTTTATCACCCAGTTTTTATGCATTAGCTCCAATCCCCAAACATTGCATGGTTAGGATGACATTAACTTGTGGGTTGGGAAGTAGATGATGAGATAGAACCTATTGCCCTGTTACATTCAAACCCTGGGGAGTTATTTCTACGCGTTGCTTATATTGCTATGCTATGCTCGTAGACGTGATTTGGGTGAGTGAAATCCATGACCGATGTGAGATTGTTAATTAATGGTTCAACTTAAGGTGGCAACTTAAATTTACATCTGGGTGGATTGAGGCACCTGGAGTACCCAGTGTTGCCTGTATTTTTTTGGAAATCCCAGAGTACCCGTGTGATCTTCCTATGGACCGCCACCCAGGCTCAAAGGGAACTGAGATTTTCCATGCTAGAAAGCAGCCACAAGCTATTATGGGCTCTAGCATAGTTGAGTAAGTTACGTGAAGCTCTTGAAGAGGTAGATCAACAGGTAGTGGGTTTGTATGTTTGGTATGGTCTACCCGGAGTAGAGAGTTAATGTTTCTGAAAGACTGTGTCTCGGTCATCCATTTCTCAAACATCATCTAGTGCGAGAAATCCAACGGAGGCGATCAAGTCTTGTGGAGAAAAGTGCGCAAACCTCTGCAGAGTGTATAAACTAATCATGGTTAGCCGTGTCCCCAGTTATGGACAATCTTGAGTATCTAGTACTTGGAGTATCTTAAGTATCTCACCACTCTTATTTAATATTGTTGGGTTGTTAATCAGTTTAATTGTGATTGAGTTGGAGAAACCTTCTCAATGATGTTTCAACTACCATGATAGTTAAATTAAAATCTATTCCTTTTTTGTAGGGAAAAATTGGCTTTTCGCAAAAATTGTAACCATAGAGCTTTCCACCAGCCAAATATGCATGTAGTGATAGCATTACTCTGTTCTTGCTCTATTGTGTTACTTTGCCAGCATATTCCGTGTGTTGACCCGTTTTCGGGCTGCAACGTATTATGTTGCAGACTTTTCAGACGAGGAGTAAGGTTCGTTAGGTCGTTGCCGTGCAGCTCAGCTATGCCGTTGGAGTTGATGGACTCACTTTATCTTCCAAGCATTCCGTTGTTATCGTGTTAGATGGCCTTAAGCCATATTTATTCTAATCAGATCTCTTTTGAGACATCCGATGTAATAAGTGTGTGATTGCTACTCTGTTATAAATCCTTCGAGTACTGTGTGTGTCAGCATTACCGATCCAGGGATGACACTGAAGCATGGAGACTTGACCGTTTGAGGTCGGGTCACTACAAAGATGGTATCAGAGCACACGCTGAGTGTAGGACACGACCACTAAGCTAAAGCCCTAGATCACTATTCTCTTCTTATTTCTGACTCCTCTCCATTTTCTACTCTTTAGGATGGCGGAGATGAAGAACAAGTTTGCACAACCGGATGAAGACGCACCTTTTGGACGACACTTGAAGGAAGTCACTAGGCACTTGAATATAGGAATACCAAGCTTCACCGGGACAAACAATGCCACTTTACCAGAAGAGGAGCGATGGATGATTCAAGTTCAAGTTCCAGGAAGGACATTCACGCCAGTCACTAAGCCCATAGAATTTTCCTTCAACGCACCAACCTGGAGTTTAGGAAAGAGTATGGCAGCTCACATCACCATGGGACGCATTGGAGAAGTATATCACAAGGATCTTAAGGGCACTATCTACCAGATATGTGGGCGCCGAGACAAGCAATGGGAAATGATCAGCACCAGGATGGATAGATCAATTGCAGCTTTCATCCAGGAACTAAACCAACACATTCGACGCCAGGAGAATCATATGTGCGCAGACATGATAGATTTGAAGAAGGTGAAGACAAGGATCATCGAGCTGGAAGAAGAACTTCAGTCTACACGCGATGGATAGGAGGAGGAAATTGCAACACTATTGGAGAAGAATGACGACCTGATTAAGAAGACCGGAATATTCATGGGAGACCCCACTCCAGCAGAAGAAGATGAAGAACCCAAGGAGATTCGACCGGAGGACTACATCATCATCGACGACACTGACTCCGACCTTAGCGATGATGACTTTGAAGACGAAGCTGGAGCAGACATCATGGAGTCTGCAACCGAGGAATATTTTTAGTAGACCACCATATCAGTAGTAGTATTCCACCATGTAAATAAAGTAGTTCGAGCACTTTTGCGATAGTTAGATCGATTGTATGCCTTCCTTGATTGATTGAGTGAAATGATTGTGTTTGTCTCATGTGCATATGGGTACTGCCTTCTCATTAGACCTCATTCTATTCTAATCTCTTCCATCTAAACCCATAAGATGCCTCTGAGACGTCACCCCAAATTTGCCTTCCCGCTTGAGCTCACTCAGTTGATCCAGCAGCAGAATACCCTGATGCAATTGTTAGTTCAGAATCAGGGCAACAACAACAACAACAACAACAATCCACCACCACCACCACCACCAGTTGACAACTTAGCCTGTTTTCTGAGATTTCAGCCGCCGGTGTTTTCCAGTAGCACCGATCCTATAGTAACAGATGATTGGCCCCGCAAGATTGGAAGGGAGTTGACCACTGCAGGATGTACTGATGCTAAGAAGGTGCGTTTTGCCGCACATCAGTTTGATGGATCAGTAGCATCGTGGTGGGAGAACTACACTGTCACCTACCCTATAGCCACAGTGACTTGGGACCAGTTTCAGCGAGCTTTCCGCACATCCCATGTCTCAACTGGAGCTATGAGTATGAAGAAGCATGAGTTTCACAACTTACGCCAGGGGAACCATATTGTGGCTTAGTACATGGATGAGTTTAGCAAGCTATCGCGCTATGCTCCTGACGATGGGGCCACAGATGCCGCGAAGCAGGAGAAGTTTATGGAAGGGCTGAATGATGAGATGAGTATGCAATTGATGGTAGCCACCTTCAACAACTACCAGGAGTTGGTAGATAAGGCTCTTATGATTAAAGGGAAGCAACGTCAGATTGAGAGCCGTAAGAGAAAGTATGGACAAGGGAGGTATAACTCAGGATCTCAGCAGAAGCCTCGCCTAACGCCGAACTCGGGAGGACTTGTTCATAACCATGGAGGTCATAACCACACCAGAGGAGGATCGCATAATCACAATGGTACTAAGAATGGGAATGGGAACGGAGCCAATAACAATCAGAACCGCCCCAATCCAGCCATACACGCCAAAAGAGATCTAAGTCATGTTACTTGTTTCAAGTGCGGGAAGACTGGACACTATGCCACGGAGTGCCTTGAAGGAAAGAATGGAAATGGAAATGGGAGCGCTGGGAAAGAAGCCCAATCCATTCAACAAAGGACAAGTGAACCATGTTAACATGGAGGAGGTTGAAGAGCAGCCAGACGCGGTAATAGGTAAGTTTTTGGTTAAGTCATTTACCGCTCTTGTTCTATTTGATACTGGTGCATCGCATTTATACATATCAAGGGGATTTGTGGATAAGTTTAAACTACCAACCCAAACCTTAGGACCCCTCTCTTAGTGAGTTCACCTGGAGTAGAGTATATGGCTAGTCGATGGTGCGACCAGATACCCCTGACCATTGGCACCCATGTTTTTCCGCCCGACCTAATTATCTTGGAGTCACAAGGATTGGATGTGATATTAGGTATGGACTGGATGTCAAAGTATGGAGGAAGCATTGACTGTGCTAGTAAGTTGATTTATCTCACCACCCCGGAGGGAAAAAGGATTAAGTATGTATCTAGGCATGTGCCTAGGAGGAGTCATGTGAATACTCTCACGGGAGTTGTTCAGGAGGAAGTGCCTGTAGTGAAGGATTACCCGGATGTTCTTCCAGAGGAGTTACCAGGCATGCCACCGGATCGGGATATCGAGTTTTTGATAGAGCTACTACCAGGTACCGGGCCAATATCCAAGAGACCCTATCGGATGCCCGCGAATGATCTGTAGGAAATTAAGAAACAGATCAAGGAGTTGTTGGAGAAAGGATACATTCAAAGGAGTTCATCACCTTGGGGAGCCCTAGTGCTTTTGGTGGAGAAGAAGGATAAATCCCTAAGAATGGTTGTTGATTATCGGGCCTTGAATGAAGTGACGATCAAGAACAAGTACCCGTTGCCGATGATCAATGATCTGTTTGATCAGCTGCAAGGAGCTAAGGTGTTTTCGAAGATCGATTTGCGATCGGGATACCATCAGTTGAAGATTCGAGAGAAAGATATACCAAAGACAACATTCACCACGCGTTACGGATTATATGAGTATACGGTCATGTTGTTTGGACTGACTAACGCCCCTGCCTATTTCATGAGCATGATGAACAAGGTGTTCATGGAGTGTTTGGACAAGTTTGTTGTGGTGTTCATTGATGACATTATGGTATACTCGAAGAATGAAGAGGAGCACAAGGAGCATTTGCGACTAGTTCTCGAGTAACTCAGGGAACACCAGTTGTATGCCAAGTTCAGCAAATGCGAGTTTTGGTTGAAGGAAGTCGGATTCCTTGGACATGTTATATCAGGAGAAGGTATAGCAGTAGACCCCTGCAAGGTTCAGTCAGTCACTGAATGGATAGCACCCACTTGAATTAGCGAGAACCGCAGTTTTCTTGGTCTCGCCGGATACTATCGGAGATTCATTGAGAATTTTTCCAAGATTGCAAAGCCAATGACGGAGTTATTGAAGAAGGATACCAAGTTTAAATGGGCAGAAGACTGCGAGGCAAGTTTTCAGGAGTTGAAGAAACGTTTGACTATAGCCCCAATGCTGACGCTGCCAGATATACATAAGATTTCCAAGTGTATTGCGACGCCTCTTGCTTAGGACTTGGATGTGTGCTTATGCAGGACGGAAGAGTTGTTTCGTATGCCTCGCGACAACTAAAACCTCACGAGTTGAATTATGCCACGCATGATTTGGAGTTAGCAGCCGTAGTGCATGCATTGAAGACTTGTAGACATTACCTTATTGGACACCGTTGTGATGTGTACACGGATCATAAGATTTTGAAGTACATCTTCACACAGAAGGAACTGAACCTTAGGCAAAGGAGATGGTTGGAGTTTATAAAGGATTATGACATGAAGCTGCACTATCATCCAGGAAAGGCCAATGTCGTAGCAGACGCTTTAATCCGGAAGAGTTATGCTAATATCCTTGTGAGTAAGGGAGTGCCAAAGGAGTTAGCAGAGGATATCATGTAACTTCGATTACAAATTGTTCCTAGAGGTTTTGTGGCAACAATGGAGGTTTAGTCTACATTGTTGGGAAAGATTCGAGAAGCTCAGAAGGATGACAGAGAGATTGCCGAGATAAAGGAGAAGACGAGCAAACGAAAGGCCAAACGTTTTTATGAGGATGAGCACGATACCTTATGGTTTGAGGACCGGATATACATGCCCAATAACACAGAGATCAGAAAGTTAATACTATAGGAGGCTCATGAATCACCATACTCGATACACCCCAGAAACACCAAAATGTATGTATTTGGATTTGAAGGAACGTTTCTGGTGGACAGATATGAAGAAGGATATTGCCGAGTATGTAGCCGTATGTGAGGTATGTCAGAGAGTGAAGGCAAAGCATCAAAAGCCGGTAGAATTGTTACAGCCTATGCCGATACCCGAATGGAAGTGGGATAAACTTGGCATGGACTTTATCACCGGATTGCCTAGGACCAAATCAGGATATGATTCCATATGGGTAGTAGTTGATCGCCTGACCAAAGTGGCTCACTTTATCCCAGTGGAAACCACTTATACAAGTGCGAAGTTGGCCAAGATATATATGTCCAGGATCGTATGTCTGCATGGAGTTCTGAGGACCATCGTATCAGATAGAGGAACACAGTTTACCTCAAAGTTTTGGCATCAGCTACACCAGACCTTGGGAAGAAGACTGGAGTTCAGTACAACGTTTCACCCGCAGACGGATGGACAGACCGAGAGAGTCAATCAGATTCTGGAGGACATGTTGAGAGCCTGTGCGCTAGATTACGGATCTAGTTGGGATGACAATTTGCCTTACGCGGAGTTCTCATACAACAATAGCTACCAAGCCAGTTTGAAGATGGCACCATTCGAAGCCCTGTACGGATGAAGTTGCAGAACGCCGTTAATGTGGGATGAAGTAGGAGACCGATAGTTGTTTGGACCAGACTTGATCAAGGAGTCTGAAGAGAAGGTTAAGCTGAATCGTGATAGATTGAAGATTGCTCAGTCCAGGAAGAAGAGTTATGTAGACTCGAAACGCAAGGAGGTAACCTATGAAATTGGAGATAGAGCATATCTGCGAGTATCGCCCTTGCGAGGAGTAAAACGTTTTGGAGTTAAAGGAAAGTTAGCCCCAAGATTTGTAGGACCGTATCTTGTTTTGGAACGGAAGGGGGAAGTTGCCTACATATTGGAATTACTCGAGGGACTGTCAAGAGTTCATGATGTGTTCCATGTTTCGCAGTTGAAGAAGTGTCATGCTGAGATGGCCGATATACCGTTAAGAGATACAGTACCCTTGGAGGCGATTCAGTTGGATAGTGATTTGACTTATGAGGAGAAGCCAGTCAAGATTTTGGAGTTTGCTAGTCGAGTCACCCGCAGCAAGGTCATCAAGTTTTGCAAAGTTCAGTGGAGCCACCATACCGAGGATAAAGCCACCTGGGAACGAGAGGATGATCTATGCAAAGACCACCCACACCTATTTTTCTAGCCAACCCAAATCTCGAGGGCGAGATTCATCTTAAGGGGGGTAGGTTTGTAACATCATAAATTTTCAATTTGGAATGTTATACATAGGTTATTCTTGCATATCATATTTTATTGCATTTTCATCCAGCAATCCTCGAAATCCTAAGCAACTCAAGGACCCACAGAGAGAGTTGGGGATTTCCCGGTTTCCTTATTTGATTTTTATCAAATAGTGAAACGAGGATTTTGGTTTTAATTATTTTTCTCTCCGAAAATATTTCATAATTAAAAATATATGAGACGAGATAATATGACTTCTCCAAAATAAATGAAATATTGCAGGAAAATATTAAAATCATTTATTTGATTTTATTGCAATTTTGTTTGCATTAGAAAAATTCACGTTTTTCAAAACTGCATTTAGGGCCAAGAAAATGTTCATCTTGTTCTAAATATTTTATTTAGACGGTGAAAATTTATTTTGGCATTTTTAGTTTTTTATTTTATTTTCTAGGATTTATTTTCTATTCGGTGGAATTATTTTTTTAAAAGAACTCCCAAGCGCCGACTGGGCCAAACCCAGCCGGTCCGTCCCTACCGCTGCCGCCGCCCCGACTCGGACCGGAGTCCGAGCCAGGCTCCTCCACTGCCGCTGCCTTGCCACCTCCTCCAAGCCACCTCTCCCTCCTTATATATCGCGCCACCCCTCCGCCACCACCACCAAATCCCGCTGCCCCGCAGCCCGAGCCGAGCCGCGCCGCCGCCTCCCGAGCAGCGCCGCCGCCTCACCCCGCCGCCCCGCAAGCCTGCTGCCCAGTTGCCCGAGCCCCGCCTCGCCGGAGCCTCGCCGGAGAGGTATCACGCCGTTCACCACCGCCCGGTTTTTTCAAGAAAACCGATTCGCTTATTTTGAAAAACCCCTAGTTCGTTTTTTAGATCGATTCGCTGATTTTTCCCGGTTCTTCTATTTAGCGGACGTTCGTCCGTACGTTCGTTTTAACGAACGGTTTTCGCCCGTTAGTTATAGCTAACGAACGCTCGTTCATTAGTCTGTTCATCAGTTTTCTTTTATCGGATTTTTCCACGATTATTCTTGATCGTGATTTCTGATCCGATTTTCGTTTCAGTTTATCTTTTCGCTCGTTAGTCGGAATCAGGCGATTCAAACGCCTAGATCTTCGTCTTGAGACCCTCTTTCCGCTTAACCAACTTGAACAAGATTTTGGTACTGTAAAATATGAGCTTAGTTCATATTAGTAAACGGATCTTGTTTCTTTTGCCCTTTGAGTTTCGTTGCTCTGTTTGGTTTGATTCTTTTTGCAAACCGGAGTTCTTAAGTTGAACTTTCCGGTTAGATCTGCTTATTTGAGTTTTACACGTGCTTCTTTGTTAGTTGCTTATGTATGCTATTGTTTGTTTGCGTTAGAATTCCCGGAGTGCGAAGCGTGTTATTTGGAGTCTCTAGGTTACGGGGATCGCCAGCAAGGAAAGTAATACTTTGATCATATCCCTTTATCACCCAGTTTTTATGCATTAGCTCCAATCCTCAAATATTGCATGGTTAGGATGACATTAACTTGTGGGTTGGGAAGTAGATGATGAGGTAGAACCTATTGCCCTGTTACATTCAAACCCTGGGGAGTTACTTCTATGCATTGCTTATATTGCTATGCTATGCTCATAGACGTGGTTTGTGTGAGTGAAATCCATGACCAATGTGAGATTGTTAATTAATGGTTCAACTTAAGGTGGCAACTTAAATTTACATCTGGGCGGATTGAGGCACCTAGAGTACCCAGTGTTGCCTGTATTTTTTTTGGAAATCCCGGAGTACCCGTGTGATCTTCCTATGGACCGCCACCCAGGCTCAAAGGGAACTGAGATTTTTCATGCCAGAAACTTTCGTGTGCAGGCACAAGCTATTATGGGCTCTAGCATAGTTGAGTAAGTTACATGAAGCTCTTGAAGAGGTAGATCACCAGGTAGTGGGTTTGTAGGTTTGGTATGGTCTACCCGGAGTAGAGAGTTAATGTTTCTGAAAGACTGTGTCTCGGTCATCCGTTTCTCAAACATCATGTAGTGCGAGAAATCCAACGGAGGTGATCGAGTCTTGTGAGGAAAAGTGCGCAAACATCTGCAGAGTGTATAAACTAATCATGGTTAACCGTGTCCCCGGTTATGGACAATCTTGAGTATCTAGTACTTGGTGTATCTTAAGTATCTCACCACTCTTAATTAATATTGTTGGGTTGTTAATCACTTTAATTGGGATTGAGTTGGAGGAACCTTCTCAATGATGTTTCAACTACCATGATAGTTAAATTAAAATCTATTTCTTTGTTGTAGGAAAAAATTGGCTTTTCGCAAAAACTATAACCATAGAGCTTTTCACCAGCCAAATATGCATGTAGTGATAGCATTATTCTGTTCTTGCTCTACTGTGTTATTTTGCCAGCATATTCCATGTGCTGACCCGTTTTTGGGTTGCAACGTATTATGTTGCAGACTTTTCATACGAGGAGCAAGGCTCGTTAGGTCGTTGCCGTGCAGCTCAGCTATGCCGTTGGAGTTGATGGACTCACTTTATCTTCCAAGACTTCCGCTGTTATCATGTTAGATGGCCTTAAGCCATATTTATTCTAATCAGATCTCTTTTGAGACATCTGATGTAATAAGTGTGTGATTGCTACTCTGTTATAAATCCTTTAAGTACTGTGTGTGTCAGCATTACCGATCCAGGGATGACACTGAAGCACAGAGACTTTACCGTTTGAGGTTGGGTCGCTACATGGGTCAAACCCGCCAGCGATTAGCCGTCGACGAGGTCCGGGATGGCAGCGATGCGCGGAATCGCGGCACAGGCCATAGTTCGAGGCGCAGATGGCACCGTTGGAACCCTGAGCCTCGTCTGCGTCGACTGGTGCTAGTGGGGTCACCGGAGATGACCTAGATCGATGGCGGTGTCCGCTTCCGTGGCGGCCGGAGTTCGGGTGCAGACGGTGGCGATGCTACGGTGCACTAGAGGAGAAACCGAAGAGTGCTACGTGCTCCTGGGGGTGCGCTGAGCATGCTGATGATCTCGGACGCGGGTGGCAGCAGCTGTGGCCGCGGCGGCGCCACGGACGGCGGCAGCGAGCTCTCAGGCGTGGCAGTGCTAATGCTAGAGTGCGAGTTAGACTGCGGGGAGAGAGGGGAAAGGCGCAGGTGTTCACGGCGGTTCTTCTGGTGCAGCTGGGTGGCTCGGGAAGCGCCAACGACGACGAACGGGCGATGGCGAGCTCGGCTACCCGAGGAGGAAGAAGACGGTGTTGACGGCTAGGCAGGGCGCCCGGCGACGTGTAGCTGGATGGGGACGAAGAAGAGGTTGTGGCGGAGCTCTGGGGCACGTCGAGCGGCTGAGGGGGAGGCAGTGGCCACGACTACAGCGAACGGCGACGACGGCAGCATTTGGTTGCGGCGGTGCAGAGGCGAGGGAGAGAGTAGGGGAGGAGGGAGGGGGTCCAGAGAGGGAGGGGAGAGGTGCAGAGTGTCGAGGCGGTCCTGGGCGGTGCAGCAGGACGAAGGGGGAGCAGCTGAGTGGTTAGCAGGAGGTGGCCGCGGCTCGGCTGTGCGCGCGCCACGCACAGTGCGAGTAGGCGAGGGGAAGACGACGCGCGAGGAGGTGCGCTGGGCCATCGGCCTGTCAAGGTAAAAGGCCCAGGTGGGTTTCTTTCTCTCTTTATCTCTGTTTTATATTTTGTTTCTCTTTTCTATTTACCTGCAACTGTTCTGGCTTTAGTAAAAATACTAAAGCTTTTTGTAAAATCCTGAAATAATTTGTGGACACTCCATGGACTATTCCAGTGGCCCACATTTAGTTTCAGAATGATTTGAGCATTTTAAATATTTATAGTAATTAAATTCTCAAATTCAAATACATCATGATTTAAATCAAAAATCCAGAGATGACCTAGAAATATGTTCATCATTTTTGGCAGAGGTTTTCACCTTTATCAGAAGTCATGAACATTTTCTAAAGGCACTGTGGGTTCATTGAAGATTATTTTAGGTTGAACCTATTTGAATTTCATTTGGTGCTAGGGCTTAACGGTCCCCAATTCAGGTTTAAATCAACGGTGTATTTTCCGAACGTTCTCACCTTGTGAATGGATCCGAACGAGTCCGATCGGCTCGAGCACTCCACCTTCCAGTCGCCCGCTCATTTTTCGCGAAAAAAGGTGGAGCTATGGGATTCGATCCTTGCACCTGCTGCGTGCAGGCTCCTCCCGATAAGCAACCCAGCTAACTCTATTCGGTGATTATAGGTAAGTTACATTTTCCTTTATCATACCACCGCTCCTTTGCATTACAGCCAAAAAACTAGAAATAAATTTGATGTTTGTGTGTGGGGTGTCTTTGGACTCATACCTGAGTCTCTTGTAACTAAGTTGAGTCCCATCAACCAGCTCACCTAAATTACTTTTGTTGTTTTACCCTCTAATTTTATACCTAAGTTCTCATGGAAAATTAAGAGGTTTGAGATGGGAGCACGCAATCCTTGCTCTCATTATGGTAGCATGTTCATCTTCATTTCAAGACCAGGAGCACGCAACCAATGCATGCCATCGGGCTCCTGGACTTGATAACTTAGGTACAAAGACCATGATAAGTTTGATCCGTGGATCAAAGTTATTGAAAACATACCCCTGATAAAAATTTTGTAAATAACACGATAATATACACTCTCAAACTTGATAACTTAGGTATCAACACCTCGATAATTTTGACCCATGGAAAAAGTTGTTGAAAACATAATCCGGTAACATCTGTGTAAATAACATGGTAATATAAGATCCCGAACCTGATAACTTAGGTACAAACACGACGATAACTTTGACCCGCGAAAAAAAAGTTGTTGAAAACATACACTGATAACTTTTTTTGTGTAAATAGCATAATAATATAGGCTTCCGGTCCTGATAACTTGGGTACAGACACCACGATAACTTTGACCCATGAAAAAAAATTCTTGAAAACATACCACTGATAACTTCTCATGTAAATAATGTGTTAATATACACTTCCGGACATGATAACTTAAGTACAAACATCACGATACTTTGACTCATGTAAAAAATTTGTTAAAAAAACATACCATTGATAACTTCTCGTGTGAATAACATGTTAATATACACTTTCAGACATGATAACTTAAGTACAAACATCACGATAAATTTGACTCATGTAAAAAAAGTTGTTTGCAAACATACTGCAATAACATCTGTATAAATAACATGATAATATAGGCTGTCCGGACCCGATAACTTAGGTAAAAACACCACGATAACTTTGATCCGTGAAAAAAAGTTGTTGAAAACATACTCTGATAACCTTTTGTGTAAATAGCATGGCAATATAGACTCCCGGTCCTGATAACTTGGGTACAAACACCACGATATCTTTGACCCATAAAAAAAACTTGTCTAAAACATACTCCAGTAGGATCTATGTAAATAACATGGTAATATTCGTATAAAGAGCTGATAACTTATTTAGCCCAGACATGATAACTTTTGACCCAGAAAAAAGTATTTGAAATATGCCAACATGGTATCTAGTTTCGAAGGTCTCACCACGGCGGATTTTTTTGAGAAAACAATTTTTTGATCGAACAGACGGTTTGAACTACAAAATATTTTGAAATTTCAAAATAAAGAGAATATACGATGACATTAGTTTTTCTGCACTCTTAGTGCATTTGCACGTGGGAGAAAGTAGAAATAAATCATTTTTATGCCTGGAATTTGCCTATGCAAACACCGTGGTAACTTATATAGCACAGTCCTGATAACTTGTATACCCTAGGTGTGGTAACTTTTTACCCGAAAAAAAATGTCAAAATATAT
Source organism: Triticum dicoccoides (assembly GCF_002162155.2). Lineage (NCBI taxonomy): Eukaryota > Viridiplantae > Streptophyta > Magnoliopsida > Poales > Poaceae > Triticum > Triticum dicoccoides. Next base: position 30,552,573 of record NC_041384.1, on the reverse strand, counting down.
CAACATGGGATCTAGTTTCGTAGGTCTCATCGAGACAATTTTTTTTATGTGAAAACAGTTTTTTAATCCGAGTGACGGTTTGAGCTACAAAACATTTTGAATTTTGAGCTTTAATGGAATCTTTTGTGACATCATCAATTTTGTTCTTATGTGCATGCACTTGTTTACGAGGCTGAATTCCTTCCTAATGAAAAAGCATTTAACGCATCTTACATGCTATTTTGTTAGCGAGCTTGTATGCAATCACACCCCTGTGGGATCGTTCGGATCTATACCTATAATCCGAATGTTTGGAATATATAGCAGTCCTTAAATCAAATTTAGACATGATGCAGCAACCAAGCTAGTCCAAGTGCATAGCAAGGCTAGGGACGTGACAAAAATAAACAATAATTGGATATGGATAATCATTATATATTTTTCCATATGGGAATTTATGTATCATCCAAACCAAACATAAACTTTACTAAAGGAATATAGGAACTTAGAAAATAAATAAAAGAAAACTATTAAAAAACTGAAGAGCGGTACGTGGAAACGTCTATATAACTTGCTAGCTAGTAGTTACTCTCTCCGTCCTAAAATGCTTGTCTTACATTTGTTTAGATACATATATATCTAGACACATATTTTAGTATTAGATACATCTTAAGAGAAACTTTTATGCATGGAGATAATACAAACAAAGCAAATCATGGTCGGGTGGTCCGCTGCTTTGTCAGATAATGATGAGATTCCTGGTTGGAATTCCCTCCATGACAACTTTTAGGGTATATTTTTTGCGACATTTACTTAAAGTCTAGGGGGGTTACCATAATAAGACCAGCTCGCTGCTCACAACGCCAGCAGCCACTGACATGTCGCCAGCAACACGCTGGCATGCTACACGGGCACTGGATATGGCGGTATACATCCAGAGTTACCGTATTTGATCGTCTGGACAAGTTATTCATTACTTTTATGTATTTTTCAAGTTAGGCATCAAACTGACCGCGCCAGACAAGTCAGGGCATCCATAGTGTATTTAACTACTCAAACAGAGTACCAAAGCGAAGATGGATGTGTAGAGAGGTCTCGTGGCCTGGAAACATAACATGCGAGCATAGTTCGACAAACATTTTAGGACGGAGAGAGTAACTGAAGTTAACTTATTAGATGGTTTCGACATATTACAGGGACGGTCTCCATCAACATGGTTCATGTGCTTTGTATGATTATTACTTGCAGAGATTCACAGCATGGACAAAGCCCGTGTAACTGAAATTAACTTATTAGATGGGTTAATTACTGGTGTGGTTGCACGTATGCTAGATACGACATCAGCTTCAGAGATCCTTGGAACAGCTAGCTCCAAGATGTCAGCACCTTCACAAAATGAGGAACACTCCATGACATTGGTATATCGGATCAGGGTAGATTTACAAGCCTGATCAATGATGTCATGTTGATCTCACCAACTTCCACATGCCTCCTATTCTTATATAGGTAAAAATTCCGCTTGGCGTCTCCTCAAACACCTTGGACAGATATTTTATAATTGGTCTACTAGATAGATTGGAAGAATCATCTTTTGAGTTTGAGCTCAGTGTTATGCGTGATGAGGGCTTGGACTCAATGTTGGATAGTAAATATATGGGATGAGAGCACAGAGTAAAGGACGCACATTTTAAAGTCTTGGGTGGTAGGAGTTTGTATATTGATCTTAACTACTAGGCACCACGTCACTGCAATCCTATTTGTCTATTTAACAAGTCAAGTAGGACTATGTTTCCTATTTTCCATTGCACGACTAAC
>NC_041384.1:30492794-30512049 GCF_002162155.2 Triticum dicoccoides | reverse complement strand
TATTTTTTTGGAAATCCCGGAGTACCCATGTGATCTTCCTATGGACCGCCACCCAGGCTCAAAGGGAACTGAGATTTTCCATGGTAGAAACTTCCGTGTGCAGCCACAAGCTATTATGGGCTCTAGCATAGTTGAGTAAGTTACGTGAAGCTCTTGAAGAGGTAGATCAGCAGGTAGTGGGTTTGTAGGTTTGGTATGGTCTACCCGGAGTAGAGAGTTAATATTTCTGAAAGACCGTATCTCGGTCATCCGTTTCTCAAACATCATGTAGTGCGAGAAATCCAACGGAGGCGATCGAGTCTTGTGGAGGAAAGTGCACAAACCTCTGCAGAGTGTATAAACCAATCATGGTTATCCGTGTCCCCGGGTATGGACAATCTTGAGTATCTAGTACTTGGAGTATCTTTAGTATCTCACCACCCTTAATTAATATTGTTGGGTTGTTAATCACTTTAATTGGGATTGAGTTGGAGGAACCTTCTCAATGATGTTTCAACTACCATGATAGTTAAATTAAAATCTATTCCTTTGTTGTAGGGGAAAATTGGCTTTTCGCAAAAACTATAACCATAGAGCTTTTCACCAGCCAAATATGCATGTAGTGATAGCATTTTTCTGTTCTTGCTCTATTGTGTTACTTTGCCAGCATATTCCATGTGCTGACCCGTTTTCGGGCTGCAATGTATTATGTTGCAGACTTTTCAGATGAGGAGTAAGGTTCGTGAGGTCGTTGCCGTGCAGCTCAGCTATGTCGTTGGAGTTGATGGAGTCACTTTATCTTCCAAGCCTTCCGTTGTTATCGTGTTAGATGGCCTTAAGCCATATTTATTCTAATCAGATCTCTTTTGAGACATCCGATGTAATAAGTGTGTGATTGCTACTCTATTATAAATCCTTCGAGTACTGTGTGTGTCAGCATTACCGATCCAGGGATGACACTGAAGCACAAAGACTTGACCGTTTGAGGTCGGGTCGCTACAAAGATGGTATCAGAGCACACGCTGAGTGTAGAACACGACCACTAAGCTAAAGCCCTAGATCACTATTCTCTTCTTATTTCTGACTCCTCTCCATTTTCTACTCTTTAGGATGGCGGAGATGAAGAACAAGTTTGCACAACCGGATGAAGACGCACCTTTTGGACGACGCTTGAAGGAAGTCACTAGGTACTTGAATATAGGAATACCAAGCTTCACTGGGACAAACAACGCCACTTTACCAGAAGAGGAGCGATGGATGATTCAAGTTCAAGTTCTAGGAAGGACATTCACGCCAGTCACTAAGCCCATAGAATTTTCCTTCGACGCACCAACCTGGAGTTTAGGAAAGAGTATGGCAGCTCACATCACCATGGGACGCATTGGAGAAGTATATCACAAGGATCTTAAGGACACTATCTACCAGATATGTGGGCACCGAGACGAGCAATGGGAAATGATCAGCACCAGGACGGATAGATCAATTGCAGCTTTCATCCAGGAACTAAACCAGCACATTCGACGCTAGGAGAATCAGATGTGCGCAGACATGATAGATTTGAAGAAGGCGAAGACAAGGATCATCGAGCTAGAAGAACTTAAGTCGACACGCGATGTATATGAGGAGGAAATTGCAACACTATTGGAGAAGAATGATGACCTGATTAAGAAGATCGGAATATTCATGGGAGACCCAACTCCAGTAGACGAAGATGAAGAACCCAAGGAGATTCGACCGAAGGACTACATCATCATCGACGACACTGACTCCGTCCTTAGCGATGATGACTTTGAAGACGAAGCTGGAGCAGACATCATGGAGTCTGCAACCGAGGAATATTTTTAGTAGACCACCATATCAGTAGTAGTATTCCACCATGTAAATAAAGTAGTCTGAGCACTTTTGCGATAGTTAGATCGATTGTATGCCTTGCTTGATTGATTGAGTGAAATGATTGTGTTTGTCTCATGTGCATATGGGTAGTGCCTTCTCATTAGACCTCATTCTATTCTAATCTCTTCCATCTAAACCCATCAGATGCCTCCGAGACGTGACCCCGGATTTGTCTTCTCGCCTGAGCTCACTCAGTTGATGCAGCAACAGAATACCCTGATGCAATTGTTAGTTTAGAATCAGGGCAACAACAACAACAACAACAACAACAACAAAAATCCACCACCACCACCACCAGTTGACAACTTAGACCATTTTCTGAGGTTGCAGCCGCCGGTGTTTTCCAGTAGCACCGAGACTATAGTAGCAGATGATTGGCTCCGCAAGATTGGAAGGAAGTTGACCACTGCAAGATGTACTGATGCTGAGAAGGTGCGTTTTTCCGCACATCAGTTGGATGGATCAGTAGCATCATGGTGGGAGAATTACACTGTCACCTACCCTATAGCCATAGTGACTTGGGACCAGTTTCAACGAGCTTTCCGCACATACCATGTCTCAACTGGAGCTATGAGTATGAAGAAGCATGAGTTTCACAACTTAAGCCAGGGGAACCATACTGTGGCTCAATACGCGGATGAGTTTAGCAAGCTATCGCGCTATGCCCCTGACGATGTGGCCACAGATGCCGCGAAGCAGGAGAAGTTTATGGAAGGGCTGAATGATGAGATGAGTATGCAGCTGATGGTAGCCACCTTCAACAACTACCAGGAGTTGGTAGATAAGGCTTTTATGATTAAAGGGAAGCAACAACAGATTGAGAGCCGTAAGAGGAAGTATGGACAAGGGAGGTATAACTCAGGATCTCAGCAGAAGCCTCGCCTAACCCCGAACTCGGGAGGACTTGTTCATAACCATGGAGGTCATAACCACACCGGAGGAGGATCACATAATCACAATGGTACAAAGAATGGGAATGGGAACGGAACCAATAACAATCAGAACTGCCCCAATCCAGCCATACCCGCCAGAAGAGATCTAAGTCATCTTACTTGTTTCAAGTGCGGGAAGACTGGACACTATGCCACGGAGTTCCCTGAAGGAAAGAATGGAAACGGAAATGGGAGCGCTGGGAAGAAGCCCAATCCATTCAACAAAGGACAAGTGAACCACGTTAACGTGGAGGAGGTTGAAGAGCAGTCAAACGCGGTAATAGGTAAGTTTTTGGTTAAGTCATTTACCGCTCTTGTTCTATTTGATACTGGTGCATCGCATTCATACATACCAAGGGGATTTGTGGATAAGTTTAAACTACCAACCCAAACCTTAGGACCCCTCTCTTAGTGAGTTCACCTGGAGTAGAGTATATGGCTCGTCGATGGTGCAACCAGATACCCCTGACCATTGGCACCCATGTTTTTCCGTCCGACCTAATTATCTTGGAGTCACAAGGATTGGATGTGATATTAGGTATGGACTGGATGTCAAAGTATGGAGGAAGCATTGACTGTGCTAGTAAGTTGATTTATCTCACCACCCCGGAGGGAAAAAGGTTTAAGTATGTATCTAGGCATGTGCCTAGGAGGAGTCAAGTGAATACTCTCACGGGAGTTGTTCAGGAGGAAGTGCCTGTAGTGAAGGATTGCCCGGATGTTCTTCCAGAGGAGTTACCAAGCATGCCACCGGATCGGGATATTGAGTTTTTGATAGAGCTACTGCCAGGTACCGGGCCAATACCCAAGAGATCCTATCGGATGCCCGCGAATGATCTGGAGGAAATTAAGAAACAGATCAAGGAGTTGTTGGAGAAAGGATACATTCGAAGGAGTTCATCACCTTGGGGAGACCCGGTGCTTTTGGTGGAGAAGAAGGATAAATCCCTAAGAATGGTTGTTGATTATCGGGCCTTGAATGAAGCGACGATCAAGAACAAGTACCCGCTGCCGATGATCAATGATCTATTTGATCAGCTGCAAGGAGCTAAGGTGTTTTCGAAGATCGATTTGCGATCGGGATACCATCAGTTGAAGATTCGAGAGAAAGATATACCAAAGACAGCATTCACCACGCGTTATGGATTATATGAGTATACGGTCATGTCGTTTGGATTGACTAACGCCCCTGCCTATTTCATGAGCATGATGAACAAGGTGTTCATAGAGTGTTTGGACAAGTTTGTTGTGGTGTTCATTGATGACATTATGGTATACTCGAAGAATGAAGAGGAGCACAAGGAGCATTTGTGACTAGTTCTCGAGAAACTCAGGGAACACCAGTTGTATGCCAAGTTCAGCAAATGCGAGTTTTGGTTGAAGGAAGTCGGATTCCTTGGACATGTTATATCAGGAGAAGGTATAGCAGTAGACCCCAGCAAGGTTCAGTCAGTCACTGAATGGATAGCACCCACTTCAGTTAGCGAGATCCGCAGTTTTCTTGGATTCGCCGGATACTATTAGAGATTCATTGAGAATTTTTCCAAGATTGCGAAGCCAATGACGGAGTTATTGAAGAAGGATACCAAGTTTAAATGGATAGAAGACTGCGAGGCAAGTTTTCAGGAGTTGAAGAAATGTTTGACTACAGCCCCAGTGCTGATGTTGCCAGATATACATAAGGATTTCCAAGTGTATTGCGACGCCTCTCGCTTAGGACTTGGATGTGTGCTTATGCAGGACGGAAGAGTTGTTTCGTATGCCTCGCGACAACTAAAATCTCACGAGTTGAGTTATGCCACGCATGATTTGGAGTTAGCAGCCGTAGTGCATGCATTGAAGACTTGGAGACATTACCTTATTGGAAACCGTTGTGATGTTTACACGGATCATAAGAGTTTGAAGTACATCTTCACACAGAAGGAACTGAACCTTAGGCAAAGGAGATGGTTGGAGCTTATAAAGGATTATGACATGAAGCTGCACTATCATCCAAGAAAGGCGAATGTCGTAGCAGATGCTTTAAGCCAGAAGAGTTATGCTAATATCCTTGTGAGTAAGGGAGTGCCAAAGGAGTTAGCAGAGGATATCATGGAACTTCGATTACAAATTGTTCCTAGAGGTTTTGTGGCAACAATGGAGGTTCAGTCTACATTGTTGGGAAAGATTCGAGAAGCTCAGAAGGATGACAAAGAGATTGCCGAGATAAATGAGAAGATGAGCAAACGAAAGGCCAAAGGTTTTTATGAGGATGAACGTGATACCTTATGGTTTGAGGACTGGATATACGTGTCAAATAACACAGGGATCAGAAAGTTAATACTATAGGAGGCTCAATACTCACCATACTCGATACACCCCGGAAACACCAAAACGTATTTGGATTTGAAGGAACGTTTCTGGTGGACAGATATAAAGAAGGATATTGCCGAGTATGTAGCCGTATGTGAGGTATGTCAAAGAGTGAAGGCAAAGCATCAAAAGCCGACAGAATTGTTACAGCCTATGCCGATACCCGAATGGAAGTGGGATAAACTTGGCATGGACTTTATCACCGGATTGCCTAGGAACAAATCAGGATATGATTCCATATGGGTAGTAGTTGATCGCTTGACCAAAGTGGCTCACTTTATCCCAGTGGAAACCACTTATACAAGTGCGAAGTTGGCCAAGATATATATGTCCAGGATCGTATGTCTGCATGGAGTTCCGAGGACCATCATATCAGATAGAGGAACACAGTTTACCTCAAAGTTTTGGCATCAGCTACACCAGACCTTGGGAACAAGACTGAAGTTTAGTACATCATTTCACCCGCAGACGGATGGACAAACCGAGAGAGTCAATCAGATTCTGGAGGACATGTTGAGAGCATGTGCACTAGATTATGGATCTAGTTGGGATGACAATTTACCTTACGCAGAGTTCTCATACAACAATAGCTACCAAGCCAGTTTGAAGATGGCACCGTTCGAAGCCCTGTACGGACGAAGGTGCAGAACGGCGTTAATGTGGGATGAAGTAGGAGACCGACAGTTGTTTGGACCAGACTTGATCAAGGAGTCTGAAGAGAAGGTTAAGCTGATTCGTGATAGACTGAAGATTGCTCAGTCCAGGCAGAAGAGTTATGCAGACTCGAAACGCAAGGAGGTAACCTATGAAATTGGAGATAGAGCATATCTGCGAGTATCGCCCTTGCGAGGAGTAAAACGTTTTGGAGTTAAAGGAAAGTTAGCCCCGAGATTTGTAGGACCGTATCTTGTTTTGGAACGGAAGGAAGAAGTTGCCTACAAATTGGAATTATCCAAGGGACTGTCATGAGTTCATGATGTGTTCCGCGTTTCACACTTGAAGAAGTGTCATGCTGAGATGGCCGATAAACCGTTAAGAGATATAGTACCCTTGGAGGCGATTCAGTTGGATAGTGATTTGACTTATGAGGAGAAGCCAGTCAAGATTTTGGAGTTTGCCAGTCGAGTCACCCGCAGCAAGGTCATCAAGTTTTGCAAAGTTCAGTGAAGCCACCATACCGAGGATAAAGCCACCTGGGAACGAGCGGATGATCTACGCAAATACCACCCACACTTATTTTTCTAGCAAACTCGAATCTCGAGGGCGAGATTCATCTTAAGGGGGGTAGGTTTGTAACATCCCAAATTTTCAATTTGGAGTGTTATACATAGGTCATTCTTGCATATCATATTTTATTGCATTTTCTTCCAGCAATCCTCGAAATCCTAAGCAACTCAAGGACTCACAGAGAGAGTTGGGGATTTCCCGGTTTCCTTATTTGATTTTTATCAAATAGTGAAACAAGGATTTTGGTTTTAATTATTTTTCTCTCCAAAAATATTTCATAATTAAAAATATATGAGACGAAATAATATGACTTCTCCAAAATAAATGAAATATTGGAGGAACATATTAAAATCATTTATTTGATTTTATTGCAATTTTGTTTGCATTAGAAAAATTGCACGTTTTTCAAAACTGCATTTAGGGCCAAGAAAATGCTTATCTTGTTCTAAATATATTTTTAGACGGTGAAAATTTATTTTGGCATTTTTAGATTTTTATTTTATTTTCTAGGATTTATTTTCTGTTCGGCGGAATTATTTTTTTTAAAAGAACTCCCAAGCGCCGACTGGGCCAAACCCAGCCGGGCTGGTCCAACTGCCGCCGCCGCCGTCTCCAGCGTGGAGTTGCGTGCACCGCCGGCCCGACTCGGAACGGAGTCTGAGCCAGACTCCTCCACCGCCGCCGCCTTGCCACCTCCTCCAAGCCACCTCTCCCCCCTTATATATCGCGCCACCCCGCCGCCACCACCACCAAATCCCGCCGCCCAGCAGCCCGAGCCGAGCCGTGCCGCCGCCTCCCGAGCAGTGCCGCCGCCGCAGCCCCTCGCCGCGCCGCCTTGCCCTGCCGCCCCGCAAGCCCGCTGCCTAGCTGCCCGAGCCTCGCCTCGCCGGAGAGGTATCGCGCCGTTCGCCGCCGCCCGGTTTTTTTTAAGAAAACCGATTCGGTTTTTTTGAAAAACCCCTAGTTCGTTTTTTAGATCGATTCGCCGGTTTTCCCGGTTCTTCTATTTAGCGGATGTTTGTCCATACGTTCGTTTTAACGAACGGTTTTCGCCGTTAGTTACAGCTAACGAACGCTCATCCGTTAGTCTATTCGTCAGTTTTCTTTTATCGGATTTTTCCGCGATTATTCTTGATCGCGATTTCTGATCCGATTTTCGTTTCAGTTTATCTTTTCACTCGTTAGTCGGAATCAGGCGATTCGAACGCCTAGATCTTCATCTTGAGACCCTCTATCCTCTTAACCAACTTGAACAAGATTTTGGTACTGTAAAATTTGAGCTTAGTTCAGATTAGTAAACGGATCTTGTTTCTTTTGCCCTTTGAGTTTCGTTGCTCCGTTTGGTTTGATTCTTTTTGCAAACTGGAGTTCTTAAGTTGAACTTTCCGGTTAGATCTGCTTATTCAAATTTTACCCGTGCTTCTTTGTTAGTTGCTTATGTATGCTATTATTTGTTTGCGTTAGAATTCCCGGAGTGCGAAGCATGTTATTTGGAGTCTCTAGGTTACGCGGATCGTCAGCAAGGCAAGTAACACTTTGATCATATCCCTTTATCACCCAGTTTTTATGCATTATCTCCAATCCTCAAACATTGCATGGTTAGGATGACATTAACTTGTGGGTTGGGAAGTAGATGATGAGGTAGAACCTATTGCCCTGTTACATTCAAACCCTGGGGAGTTACTTCTACGCGTTGCTTATATTGCTATGCTATGCTCGTAGACGTGGTTTGTGTGAGTGAAATCCATGACCGATGTGAGATTGTTAATTAATGGTTCAACTTAAGGTGGCAACTTAAATTTACATCTGGGTGGATTGAGGCACCTGGAGTACCCGTGTGATCTTCCTATGGACCGCCACCCAGGATCAAAGGGAACTGGATTTTTCATGCCCGGAACTTTCGTGTGCAGCCACAAGCTATTATGGGCTCTAGCATAATTGAGTAAGTTACGTGAAGCTCTTGAAGAGGTAGATCAGCAGGTAGTGGGTTTGTAGGTTTGGTATGGTCTACCCGGAGTAGAGAGGTAATGTTTCTGAAAGACTGTGTCTCGATCATCCATTTCTCAAACATCATGTAGTGCGAGAAATCCAACAGAGGCGATCGAGTCTTATGGGGAAAAGTGCGCAAATCTCTGCAGAGTGTATAAACTAATCATGGTTAGCCGTGTCCCCGGTTATGGAAAATCTTGAGTATCTAGTACTTGGAGTATCTTAAGTATCTCACCACTCTTAATTAATATTGTTGGGTTGTTAATCACTTTAATTGGGATTGAGTTGGAGGAACCTTCTCAATGATGTTTCAACTACCATGATAGTTAAATTGAAATCTATTTCTTTATTGTAGGAAAAAATTGGCTTTTCGCAAAAACTATAACCATAGAGCTTTTCACCAGCCAAATATGCATGTAGTGATAGCATTATTCTGTTCTTACTCTACTGTGTTACTTTGCCAGCATATTCCATGTGCTGACCCATTTTCGGGTTGCAACGTATTATGTTGCAGACTTTTCAGACGAGGAGTAAGGTTCGTTAGGTCATTGCCGTGCAGCTCAGCTATGCCATTGGAGTTGATGGACTCACTTTATCTTCCAAGACTTCCGCTGTTATCATGTTAGATGGCCTTAAGCCATATTTATTCTAATTAGATCTCTTTTGAGACATCCGATGTAATAAGTGTGTGATTGCTACTCTGTTATAAATCCTTCGAGTACTATGTGTGTCAACATTATCGATCCAGGGATGACACTGAAGCACAGAGACTTGACCGTTTGAGGTCGGGTCGCTACAGGGGTCAAACCCGCCGGCGATTAGCCGTCGACGAGGTCCTGGATGGCAGCGATGCGTGGAATCACAGCACATGCCATAGTTCGAGGCGCAGATGGCACCGTTGGAACCCTGAGCCTCGTCCGCGTCGGCTGGTGCTAGTGGGGTCACCGGAGACGACCTAGATCGACGGCGGTGCCCGCTTTCGCGGCGGCCGGAGTTCGGGTGCAGACGGTGGCAATGCTACGGTGCACTAGAGGAGAAACCGAAGAGTGCTACGTGCTCCTAGGGGTGCGCTGAGCACGCTGATGATCTCGGACGCGGGTGGTAGAAGCTGTGGCCGCGGCGGCGCCACGGACGGCGGCAGTGAGCTCTCAGGCGCGGTAGCGCTAACACTAGAGTGCGAGTTAGACTGCGGGGAGAGAGGGGAAAGGCGGAGGTGCTCACGACGGTTCTTCTGGTGCAGCTGGGTGGCTCGGAGAAGCGCCGGCGACGACGAACGGGCGATGGCGAGCTCGGCGACCCGAGGAGGAAGAAGACGGTGGTGACGGCGAGGCAGGGCGCCCAGCGACGTGTAGCTGGATGGGGACGAAGAAGAGGTTGTGGCGGAGCTCTGGGGCACGTCGAGCGGCCGAGGGGGAGGCAGTGGCCACGACTACAGCGAACGGCGACGACGGCAGCGTTCGGCTGCGGCGGTGCAGAGGCGAGGGAGAGAGCAGGGGAAGAGGGAGGGGTCTAGAGAGGGAGGGGAGAGGTGCAGAGTGTTGAGGCGGTCCTGGGCGGTGCAGCAGGACGAAGGGGGAGCAGCTGCGTGGCTAGCAGGAGGTGGCCGCGGCTCGGCTGTGCGCGCGCCACGCACAGTGCGAGTAGGCGCGGGGAAGACGATGCGCGAGGAGGTGGGCTGGGCCATCGACCTGTCAAGGTAAAAGGCCCAGGTGGGTTTCTTTCTCTCTCTCTGTCTCTGTTTTATATTTTGTTTCTCTTTTCTATTTACCTGCAACTGTTCTGGCTTTAGTAAAAATACTAAAGCTTTTTGTAAAATCCTGAAATAATTTGTGGACACTCCGTGGATTATTCCAGTGGCCCACATTTAGTTTCAGAATTATTTGAGCATTTTGAATATTTATAGTAATTAAATGCTCAAATTCAAATACATAATGATTTAAATCAAAAATCCAGAGATGACCTAGAAATATGTTCATCATTTTTGGCAGAGGTTTTCACCTTTATCAAAAGTCATGAACATTTTTAAAAGGCACTTTGGGTTCATTGAAGATTATTTTAGGTTGAATCTATTTGAATTTCATTTGGTGCTAGGGTTTAACGGTCCCCAATTGAGGTTTAAATCAACGGTGTATTTTCCGAACGTTCTCACCTTGTGAATAGATCCGAACAAGTCCGATCGGCTCGAGCACTCCACCTTCCAGTCGCCCACTCATTTTTGGCGAAAAAAGGTGGAGTTATGGGATTTGATCCTTGCACCTGCTGCGTGCAGGCTCCTCCCGAAAACCAACCCAACTAACTCTATTCGATGATTAAAGGTAAGTTACATTTTCCTTTATCATACCACCGCTCCTTTGCATTACAGCCAAAAAACTAGAAATAAATTTGATGTTTGTGTGTGGGGTGTCTTTGGACTCATACCTGAGTCTCTTGTAACTAAGTTGAGTCCCATCTACCAGCTCACCTAAATTACTTTTGTTGTTTTACTCTCTAATTTTATACCTAAGTTCTCATGGAAAATTAAGAGGTTTGAGATGGGAGCACGCAATCCTTGCTCTCATTATAGTAGCATGTTTTATCTTCATTTCAAGACCAGGAGCACGCAACCAATGCATGCCATCGGGCTCCTGGACTTGATAACTTAGGTACAAAGACCATGATAAGTTTGATCCATGGATCAAAGTTATTGAAAACATACCACTGATAATTTTCTTGTAAATAGCACGATAATATACACTCTCAAACTTGATAACTTAGGTATCAACACCTCGATAATTTTGACCCATGGAAAAAGTTGTTGAAAACATAATCCGGTAACATCTGTGTAAATAACATGGTAATATAAGGTCCCGAACCTGATAACTTAGGTACAAACACGACGATAACTTTGACCCGCGAAAAAAAGTTGTTGAAAACATATACTGATAACTTTTTTGTGTAAATAGCATAATAATATAGGCTTTCGGTCCTGATAACTTGGGTACAGACACCACGATAACTTTGACCCATGAAAAAAAATTCTTGAAAACATACCACTGATAACTTCTTGTGTAAATAACGTGTTAATATACACTTCCGGACATGATAACTTAAGTACAAACATCATGATACTTTGACTCATGTAAATTTTTTTTTGAAAAAACATACCATTGATAACTTCTCGTGTGAATAACATGTTAATATACACTTTCAGACATGATAACTTAAGTACAAACATCACGATAACTTTGACTCATGTAAAAAAAGTTGTTTGCAAACATACTCCAATAACATCTGTATAAATAACATGATAATATAGGCTGTCCGGACCCGATAACTTAGGTAAAAACACCACGATAACTTTCATCCGTGAAAAAAAGTTGTTGAAAACATACTCTGATAACCCTTTGTGTAAATAGCATGGCAATATAGACTCCCTGTCCTGATAACTTGGATACAAACACCACGGTAACTTTGACCCATAAAAAAAACTTGTCTAAAACATACTCCAGTAGGATCTATGTAAATAACATGGTAATATTCGTATAAAGAGCTGATAACTGATTTAGCCCAGGCTTGATAACTTTTGACCCAGAAAAAAGTATTTGAAATATGCCAACATGATATCTAGTTTCGAAGGTCTCACCACGGCGGATTTTTTTTGAGAAAACAAATTTTTGATCGAACAGACAGTTTGAACTACAAAATATTTTGAAATTTCAAAATAAAGAGAATATACGATGACATTAGTTTTTCTGCACTCTTAGTGCATTTGCACGTGGGAGAAAGTAGAAATAAATCATTTTTATGCCTGGAATTTGCCTATGCAAACACCGTGGTAACTTATATAGCACAGTCCTGATAACTTGTATAACCTAGGTGTGGTAACTTTTTACCCGAAAAAAAGTCGTCAAAACATATCAACATGGGATCTAGTTTCGTAGGTCTCGTCGAGACAATTTTTTTATGTGAAGACAATTTTTTAATCCGAGCGACGGTTTGAGCTACAAAACATTTTGAATTTTGAGCTTTAGTTGAATCTTTTGTGACATCATCAATTTTGTTCTTATGTGCATGCACTTGTTTACGAGGCTGAATTCCTTCCTAACGAAAAAGCATTTAACGCATCTTACATGTTGTTTTGTTAGCGAGCTTGTATGCAATCACACCCCTGTGGGATCGTTCGGATCTATACCTATAATCCGAATGTTTGGAATATATAACAGTCCTTAAATCAAATTTAGACATGATGCAGCAACCAAGCTAGTCCAAGTGCATAGCAAGGCTAGGGACGTGACAAAACTAAACTATAATTGGATATGGATAATCATTATATATTTTTCCATATGGGAATTTATGTATCATGCAAACCAAACATAAACTTTACTAAAGAAATATAGGAACTTAGAAAATAAATAAAAGAAAACTATTAAAAAACTGAAGAGCGGTACGTGGAAACGTCTATATAACTTGCTAGCTAGTAGTTACTCTCTCCGTCCTAAAATGCTTGTCTTACATTTGTTTTGATACATATATATCTACACACATATTTTAGTATTAGATACATCTTAAGAGAAACTTTTATGCATGGAGGTAATACAAACAAAGCAAAGCATGGTCGGGTTGTCCGCTGCTTTGTCAGATAATGATGAGATTCCTGGTTGGAATTCCCTCCATGACAACTTTTAGGGTATATTTTTTGCGACATTTACTTAAAGTCTAGGGGGGTTACCATAATAAGACCAGCTCGCTGCTCACAACGCCAGCAGCCACTGACATGTGCGCCAGCAACACGCTGGCATGCTACACGAGCACTGGATATGGCGGTATATGTCCAGAGTTACCGTATTTGATCGTCCGGACAAGTTATTCATTACTTTTATGTATTTTTCAAGTTAGGCATCAAACTGACCGCGTCAGACAAGTCAGGGCATCCACAGTGTATTTAACTACTCAAACAGAGTACCAAAGCGAAGATGGATGTGTAGAGAGGTCTCGTGGCCTGGAAACATAACATGCGAGCATAGTTCAACAAACATTTTAGGACGGAGAGAGTAACTGAAGTTAACTTATTAGATGGGTTCGACATATTACAGGGACGGTCTCCATCAACATGGTTCATGTGCTTTGTATGATTATTACTTGCAGAGATTCACAGCATGGACAAGCCCGTGTAACTGAAGTTAACTTATTAGATGGGTTAATTATTGGTGTGGTTGCACGTATGCTAGATACGACATCAGCTTCAGAGATCCTTGGAACAGCTAGCTCCAAGATGTCAGCACCTTCACAAAATGAAGAACACTCCGTGACATTGGTATATCGGATCAGGGTAGATTTACAAGCCTGATCAATGATGTCATGTTGATCTCACCAACTTCCACATGCCTCCTATTCTTATATAGGTAAAAATTCCGCTTGGCGTCTCCTCGAACACCTTGGACAGATATTTTATAATTGGTCTACTAGATAGATTGGAAGAATCATCTTTTGAGTTTGAGCTCAGTGTTATGCATGATGAGGGCTTGGACTCAATGTTGGATAGTGAATATATGGGATGAGAGCACAGAGTAAAGGACGCACATTTTAAAGTCTTGGGTGGTAGGAGGTTGTATATTGATCTTAACTACTAGGCACCACGTCACTGCAATCCTATTTGTCTATTTAACAAGTCAAGTAGGACTATGTTTCCTATTTTCCATTGCACGACTAACGTTCAAACCTTACCTCGTGCGGAGCCCACCAATTCAAATAATAGCTGAGTGGTCCATTCATAATACATTTATATGTTAGCTTATGATTTGATGAGATAGATAAACCAACAAAGAAAGTTAGGTATATGGCATTTCTTAAACTTTTGGTGATGGAGTGAAGTAGGCCTTGTCGGTTAAACCTCTGTTGGAGAGGATTGGAGAGGTTTGTAGAGGATTGAGTGGATTTTGACTTGTAGGGGAATTAATCTTCTCAGCTACAAATAATGGTAAAATTAATGTAAAGTTAATACAGTGCTGCAAACAAAATGAAGGAACCTGTGTTGCCTTCCGTGGTTGAAAAAAAAGAACACAAATTGGAATGATCACAAGCAATCTCCATAGCCTTAATGGATTTTAGGGATCTCGGCCGTAGATGGTTCATAGTCTAGACCGCTAAGTAGGATATCACATGGTGTAGTTCTGGAGAAACCTCTTGGCGGAGCAACACTTGTCTTCCTGTCCAAGCTGAGGGTGCTGGCAGAAACAAGTTACGCAATGAGAGCTCGTTACTAACAATGGCCTGGGATGATATGCAGGCAAAATAAGTTATGCTCATGTGTGTCGCACAAAGATTGGACCGAATTTCTAAAGGTTGCCTTTGAATATTTTGCTTACTGGAAAGTGAGTATAGCAGTAAACTGCAACGTGTCTCTCTGATCCATTCATTTATCTCAATACTATTTTGTTTGAAACGCGGTCCCTTAGGACCTGATTCATTAAAAAAGGTAGAATAGAGTTGCCCGGTTAATTAACGAAAACCCGGACGAAAACCGTTACAACTCACCCATAAGAATGGGCATTCATAAGAATGGGCCCAATTCATTTATCTCAATTCTCAATGCATGAGATATCAGACCTCTAAAGGACATGTAAACAAGGAGTCCAGAAAAGTGAATCCCAGCACGGAAGTGTTTGGACATCATGTCCACTAATAATCGAATATCCTTCTAACAAATCTATTGCATCTGACCGTTAATTACTTCGAGCAATTGCCAAAGAGATGCCAATAGAATACACTGATACATAAAGAAATTAGGAAAAAGAAACACAAGAGCCTGCCCCATTTGGACGCACCTCTTGCGAGTGCAGTCAGAAGAACCAGCCATGCACAACAATACACACAAACCGTAACTGCGGGTTGCTACACCCACTCACCAAATCGCACCGCCTCTTCCCAAGCGCAGGAACAACATGAAGACTTGCAAATAGTGTAGGATCAAAACACGGGGACAAGTAAAGTTTGACCGAGCCAAGAGGGCCATCTCCTGCTCCTGATGTTCAAGGTCAATGATGCTCGATCATGTTTGAGCGGCGGTAGTAAAAAAAACATCGAAACGCTCACAACATCGAAGCTTATTAAACATAGAGATACTATCGGAGCCGGATATGCATCTTCAAGATGCCCTGATTGCAAATCTTTTTCATAAGATCATTGATGTGTACTTCCCCATGCATCCTACTCCTATGTGTGCTAAGATCATGAAAAATTTCACTCCGATATTGACTTTGAACATGTGACACACTTTTTCCAGATTCGTAGGTCACAAAGTTTAAAAAGTAACCGAGATCTTGGAAATTCTCTATTATGTATGTGGGTTATTCTGTAGGTGCTTTGTTTTCTTTTTGCGGGGAAGGTGCTTTGTTAATTGGTGCAGGCGTGCGTGGGATCGATGGATGTGGAGAGGAAAAGGGGTTACCTTTTCAAGCCGTGTAGAGTAGGAGTTAGCATGTGAATCTAAGCTACCACCCACCTCCCGCTAAAAAAAGCTAGTACCCACCTCACCGTGTTATATTGTAGTCCGATGTACAAATAAAGTGATCTCATGATAAGAGTTCTCATAGATATTCATTTGTACTTCAATCTTCATTGTGTATTGTATATTGCTGATGAATACCCCTTTTGATATAGTAAGAGTTGGATTCAAATTGCAATTTTTTGAATATTTCAAGGTGCATACAATCTCCAAGTCGATATGTAATCATATAATATGCAAATAGTACATGCATGTATGAATTAAACAGTAGACATTGCAAAAATTACGTCCATTTTGCTTTGTGTTTTGTTTGTGTCAACACCTCTCTCGAAAAGAGATAGCAAAAGTCAACTTTCATACTGCTGATGGAAAATTCATTAGGTATACAATGACTCATAGCTATCATACACCCCTCTATAAATAAATATAAGAGCGTTTTATGGAGGGAGTATGTCCCTAGAAAGCCGCCAAACAACATTGTAGCTAAGCTTGTATCAGTAGGACGGAATGAAACCGCTCACTCTAATTAAGCCGGAGGATGGATTTGCCCACAAGTTTCTAGCGGTGGTGGATCTGCCTCCAGCCTCTATTTACCACTTCTCCCCTGCTGCCGCCGGTGTCTACTACGGTGGCGGCTCCCTATCTTCTGCTTCTCACTGCGATCGATCTCGACGACGCCTCCTACAACATGAGCTGTGCGGGTTCTTGCCATGAAGGTGTTGTCGTGTGGCTAAAGGTAGCGCACATACGCAATACGTGGTGTGGTGGTGGCACGGATCCTGGCCCGTTCCGAATGTGGAGGCACGAGAACCTGTCGGGATGGGGACCCTCAAGTCACATAGTGGTGGCGTCAGGTGGCGGAGGTGCGGGCATTATGGTGACGACACTGACGACGACGCTCACTGCAATGGTGGTTCTACCTCGGCGTGCATCCCATCCAAGGATCATTGGGTGAATACTGATCGTTTATCTCAATCAACAAACGACCTTATACTGGTCGGTCCATCCAGAAGCAGGTAAGGCCTCCAATGGCAACAGAGAAAAAAGTTTGGATGACAATTATGGAAAATCCCATCGGCCGCCGTTTGCTGCAGATTGATCGCACACCCTGTCCATAGAATGGGCCGGCCCTCTGAGCGTGCAAGGAGCACCGGTTTGTGAACCTTCTGGAAAATCCCTGACATGCTATGGCAACCTTCTAGAAGGTTCCTAAACGATTTTTCTTTTTCTGGTTTCCCGCTTTTGTTTTCATTTTGATTTTTTTCGTTTTTCCTTTTTCAAGTTGATATTTTAAATATTTTTTGAAAATTTCAAATTTTCAAAAAATGCCCCTCCTTTTAAAATTAGTTCAGAAATTCAAAAAAAATTGAGATTAAAAAAATGTACAGGAATTAAAAAAATATTCCTGTTTTCAAAATGTACAGGAATTAAAAAAATATTCCTGTTTTCAAAATTAGTTCATCAATGAGGCATGTAGTTAGTCAGCTTGGCTCTGGTACAAAATACAACTGCAACCTTGCATCCGATGACCCGCCATCATCTAAGTACATTAGGTTTCTACATAGGATCATCGGCCAAAACTGGCCTCATGATCAACATTACAGTAAAGACGTCAAGAGTGTCAGCCATTACCCGCAGAGCAAACAAAAGTCCTTTCTCCCTTACCAGCAATAACAACAGAAACATCAGCTATATATGGCTGAAAACAACTTACTATAACAGGCTACAACAACATCAACTGGCTTTCAGGCGACAACCTCAAAGGCTCTGCCCATATCTGGTATGAAAGCCTCCGGCAACAAGTCCATCCACAGATGAAAATGACCATATCTGGTATGTGTAGCATGACCATGAAACAATTATATATGCATGGTTTGCAGCTGAAGTGAAAACGATGAAGATAACTCCAAACAAGGCAACAGGAAAAACACGGAAGCACACATTAAAAGGCCCTTCACATAAGATTTGTCGACGGATCAACCAATATTGCAACAGTTATTTTCCCAGGCAAATATAACTGTTTGAATGGAGACAAAGGTTGTTGAGCATACCATCACTGTAGTAGTGCTACAGGAACTGGATGAACTACTTAGTTACCTGACCATCTGTAGTTCTAGACTAATGCATGTATACATTATATAAAGAGAAATTCAGTAAGTCTATCAACACCACACTAGATACTTCCATTCAACAAAATCACTCAATACTGAGACAGTAACATGCTCATTGAAAATTTCGTATCTATAATCTGCTTCCGATTCCAAGCTTGGGAGTGTCTTTACTTGACAAGCCATAAACAAGAAACAGCACTAATATAAATGTGTGCTAATGTGCTGGGAAAAGAAATGCAACTGTCCAAGATATTTCAACAGAAAAGCAAGGAGGCACAAAGAGGCCCTTCACATTTGATATGTCGACCGATGTTGCCACAGGGAAATTGTTGCTAACTTGATACTATATATCAAATTTTTTCCTAGGAAAATATATACTGCTTGAAAGGAAGATTGCTGAGCATGGCAGCGTACCTAGTGAAATGGATCAAGCATCTTAGTTATCTGACCATCTGCAGCTCTGCACTAATGCATGTGTACATTATATAAAGAGAACATTCAGTAAGTCTATCAACACCCCATTAGATACTTCCATTCATGTAAATCACTCAAAACCTTAATATTGAGATAGTAATATGCTGAGATGGTGAGTGAAGAATTTCACATCTACGATCAGCTCCCAATTCCAAGCTTGGGAGTGTTTTTACTGGACCACAGATAAACGAAAAAAAACACCTAATATAAATCTGAACTAATTTTCTGCGAAAAGAAATACAAATGTCAAAATAGTTCAACAGGAAAAATGGAAGCACAAAAAGTCCCTTCCCATTTGATCTGTCGAGGAATCGACCGATGCTGCACCGGGCAAACCGTTGCTAACTTGATAGTACAGCAGTTTTTTTTGCCCGTTTGATAAATGAATGCACCAGGCAAACCCTGCATGAACCACTGCTGCAAAAACAATTTGACCCTGCATGAACCGCTGCTTTTGAAAGCATGAAGACGAGACAATAAACCAGGAAGTTGGATTGGCCCACTGTAAACACTAGTAGAAAACATGACTTTGGTTCGGCCAGAAAAAAGCATTAATCCCGGTTGCATTACGAACCAGGACTAATGTGAGCATTAGTCCCGGTTCGAGCGGCTAGGGCACCGTACAGGCATTAGTCCCGGTTCAAATGGGACCTTTAGTCCCGGTTGGTGCCACGAACCGAGACTAAAGGGTGCGATGCCCATTAGTACTGGTTCGTGGCACGAACCGGTACTAAAGGTTAGACCTTTAGTCCCGGTACCGGTTCGTGGCATCAACCGGTACTGAAGGTGCCACGAGCCGGTACTAATGGTGCAAT
>NC_041384.1:30490489-30492548 GCF_002162155.2 Triticum dicoccoides | reverse complement strand
TTTGTAAAAAGCAAAAGAAAATGATAAAAACTTCAAAAGTTAAAATCCTTCGAGATGTAGTTATGTTACTACATATACTAGTTAGGAAAATTTAAAAACTTAAATTTGAACATGTTTTACAAAAAGTGTAGGGAAAATGTAAAACGGCTATAACTTTTGCATACTATGTCAGAAAAAACGTATAATATATCAAAATGTTCAGCACGAAAATCCGCATCCAATTTTGAACTATAACCTCAAATTCTAAAAGGAAAAAAGTTATGCTCAAATTTCAGTTTTTTGAATTTTCGTTAAATCTGGTCAAACTATTGTCAAACTACTTATTCAAGAAGTATTAGTGTTACTAAATAATTATTCAAGAATATTAGTGTTAGTAAATAATTATTTCAGTTTTTTTGAATTTTGGTCAAATCTGGTCAAAGTGTGGTCAAACAATGGTCAAACTACTTATTCAAGAAATATTAGTGTTACTAAATAGTTATTGTTTTTTAGAATGATAGTTTCAAACTCAAACAGTGAAATGTGTGACTTCATGTTCAAGCTAAACTCCTGAGAGTTAATAGGATTGACATCTTACTATTGTTAGGAAAACAACAAGTGCAGACTTGGAAACGAGGGAGAATAGAACTCAGAAGTTAAGCGTGCTCAGGCTGGGGTAGTGACAGGATGGGTGACCGTCCGGGAAGTAAGATGATTTGGAATGATGAGGGGTGATTAGAGATTAGAGGTTAAATTGAGCAGTGATGAGGGGTGATTAGAGATTAGAGGTTAAAATAATTCAGAAATTTGAAAATTCGGGAAAAAATTTCAAAAAGCTTTCAATTTTTTTAATAAAATTTCCTTTAGTACCGGTTGGTGTTACCAACCGGGACTAAAGGTGGACCTCCATGCAGCGGCCACGTGGAGGGCCTCTAGTCCCGGTTCGTATAAGAACCGGGACTAAAGGGGGGGGGGAGTAACGACCCTTTAGTCCCGGTTCCAGAACCTAGACTAAAGGCCTTTATGAACCGGGACAAATGGCCCTTTTTCTACTAGTGAAATACTGGGATGCTACGTGACGTAGACGGGAAAGTTTGCAATACAATAGACGTTGTATTGATGGGGTGCTGGTGCACGTATATATAATACAAGGGAAGGCCTCTACCTCAACTATACAAGACTAGGAGGAAGGCCACAACTCCAATACACGTGCAATACAAAATACATACTCAACACCCCCCCACACACAATCGAAGCATCGCCAGAGAAGCAGAGACTAGATCGAAACTCCTCGAAGACGGGAGTAGGCAATCCCTTAGTCATCACATCAGCAAACTGTTGCGTCATCGGCACGTGGAGAACCCGAACACGGCCAAGGGCAACCTGTTTTCGCGCACGAAGTGAATATCTTGCTCAATATGCTTCGTACGTAGTTGGTGCACTGGGCTGGCGGAGAGGTAGACCGCGCTGATGTAGAGCGTCGCGTGTCGAGGCAGCCAGCCCAGTCGGCATCGGTGTAGGCCACGAGGTCGGTGGAGGCGGAGGCTGTCAGGGTGAGTCCCAAGGACATGGTGCCACGTATGTAACGGTGATTAGAGATTAGAGGTAAAATTGAGCAGTGATGAGGGGTGATTAGAGATTAGATGTTAAAATAATTCAGAAATTTGAAAATTCAGGATTTTTTTAAATTCAATTTTTAAAATAAAATTTCCTTTAGTACCGGTTGGTGTTTCCAACCGGGACTAAAGGTGGACCTCCACGCAGCGGCCACGTGGAGGGCCTTTAGTCCCGGTTCGTATAAGAACCGGGACTAAAGGGGGGGACTTTAGTAACGACCCTTTAGTCCCGGTTCTAGAACCGAGACTAAAGGCCTTTATGAACCGGGACAAATGGCCCTTTTTCTACTAGTGAAATACTGGGATGCTACGTGACGTAGACGGGAAAGTTTGCAATACAATAGACGTTGTATTGATGGGGTGCTGGTGCACGTACATATAATACAAGGGAAGGCCTCTACCTCAACTATACAAGACTAGGAGGAAGGCCACAACTCCAATACATGTGCAATACAAAATACATA
>NC_041384.1:30486322-30489958 GCF_002162155.2 Triticum dicoccoides | reverse complement strand
AAGCGTCGCTGGAGATGCAGAGACTGGACCGAAACTCCTCGAAGACGTGAGTAGGCAATCCCTTAGTCATCACATCAGCAAACTGTTGCATCGTCAACACGTGGAGAACCCGAACACGACCAAGGGTAACCTGCTCTCGCGCACGAAGTGAATATCGAGCTCAATATGCTTCGTCCGTCGATGGTGCACCAGGTTGGCGGAGAGGTAGACCGCGCTGACGTAGAGCGTCGCGTGTCGGGGCAGCCAGCCCAGTCGGCATCGGAGTAGGCCACGAGGTCGGTGGAGGCGGAGACTGTCAGGGTGAGTCCCAAGGACATGGTGCCGCGTATGTAACAGAGAATACGCTTCACCAGAGTCCAGTGAGAGTCACGCGGGGCGTGCATACGGAGGCACACCCACTGGACAGCGTACTGTAGTTCAGGGCGAGTCAGCGTCAGGTACTGTAAAGCACCGACAATAGAGTGATAAAACGCTCCATCGGATGCAAGAGACCCCTCGAGAGCAGAGACCTTTGCCTTCGTGTCGACGGGGATGGTCGCCGGCTTGCAGTTAAGCATACCGGCACGCTCCAGGAGCTCATGGGCGTACTTCTGCTGATGCAGAAAGAAGCCGTCAGTCCGTCGGACCACCTCGATGCTGAGGAAGTAGTGCAGGGGCCACAAGTCCTTGAGGGCGAACTCATCACGAAGACGAGCAGACAGCCGCTGAAGGAGGTCGGGGGCGGATGCCGTGACGATGATGTCGTCGACATAGAGCAGCAGATATGCAATGTCAACTTCCTGGTAATACATGAAGAGTGAAAAATCGGAGTGAGTGGACCGAAATCCAAGAGACTGCAGGAAGGCTGCGATACGCTGGTACCAAGCCCGAGGCGCCTGCTTCAACCCGTAAAGAGAACGGGAGAGCAAGCACACGAAGTCGGGGTGCTCGGCGTCGACGGAACCAGTGGGTTGCTCACAGAACACCTGCTCGGTGAGATGGCCATGCAAGAAGGCGTTGGAGACACCCAACTGGTGCACTGGCCAGGCGCGCGAGACCGCCAGCTGAAGCACAACGCGAATCGTGCCCGGTTTCACAATCGGGGCGAAGGTGTCGGTTAAGTCCATGCCCGCGCGCTGCCAAAAACCACGAACCACCCACCGAGCCTTGTAGCACTCGATAGAACCGTCCGGGCGAGTCTTGTGGCGAAACACCCACTTGCCAGAGATGATGTTGGCACGAGGGGGCGCGGAACAAGCTGCCACATGCGGTTGCGCTGTAAGGCGTCGAACTCCTCCTGCATTGCAGCTAGCCAGTGGGGATCCCGAAGGGCAGCGCAAGCGGATGTGGAGACGGGTGATGGCGTCGACGTCGAGGCGGCGCACACATACTTGTCAGCGGAGTAGCGTGTGCTGGGCCGGAGCACTCCTGCTCGGGCACGGGTAGTCATGCCAAGTGACGGGGCAGCAGGGCTGGCGGGTGCCGCATCAGCGGGGGCACCCGGTGCGGCGGTGGAGGCTGCATCGATGACTATGGTGGGGGCCGCGGCGGCAGCAGCGTCGGCCGATCCGGCGGCGGAAGAGGCCACATGCGAGGGTGATGTCGAGCCCGTTGCGGGGGTGGCGGGCGGGGTGCTGGGCTCAACCTCGTATGAGGGAGACGGGTACCCGGGGGCCCGCTCGGACTCGACCTCAGGGGAGGGAGTCACGAAGCCAGGTGGTGGCGGTAGAAGGCACCATGCCGGGGGCTGCCGCTGCGCATCGCTCCACGAAGGGGGCGCGGGGGCCGGCGCTGAAGGGGCCGAAGCCGGAGGAACCTGAAAAAAAGGGAACACCGTCTCGACAAAGTACACATGCCTCGAGGTGTACGCACGATGAGTGACAGGATCATAGCACCGGTAACATTTGGTGTTAGGAGGGTAGCCAAGGAAGACGCATGGGACAGCTCGTGGAGCGAGCTTGTGTAGCGTGGTGGACGCGGTGCTAGGATAACAGAGACACTCGAAGATGCGGAGACCATCATATGACGGTGGTGTGCCGAAGAGAGGGTGGTGAGGGGCATAGTTCCACCGAGGGCGACACGGACGAATGTTAACTGAGAGAGTGGCGGTAGCGAGGGCATCGGGCCAGAACCGAGCGGGCACGTTAGAGTGAAAGAGTAACGTGCGAACGCAGTCATTAAGAGTGCGGAGAATGCGCTCGGCGCGGCCGTTCTGCTGGGAAGTGTAGGGGCAAGTCAGACGGAAGGTGGTGCTGTGAGAGGCGAGAAGTGTGCGAAGAGCAACATTGTCAAACTCTTTTCTGTTATCAGTTTGGAGTGCGAGTATGGGGCGACCGAACTGGGTGGTGACATATGAATAAAAGGCGGTGAGTGTGGCTAAAGCATCGGATTTACGACAAAGGGGAAAATCCACACATAATGAGAATAATCATCTAAAATCATCAAGTAGTATAGATAGCCTGTGTTACTCGCAACGGGAGATGTCCAAACATCACTATGAAGTAATTGAAACCGAAAAGTGGAAACAGAAGATGACACACTAAAGGGAAGACGAACGTTCTTGCCTAAGCGATAAGCCTCACAAGAGTGCTCGTCGAGCTTATCACATGAGAAAAAGAAACTCCTAAGAATTTGACGTAAGACGTTGTGGTTGGGGTGTCCTATGCGAGCATGCCAAAGGTCAACGACGGCGGCAAGGGCGACGGGTGTGGAGGTGGAGGCGCCGGCGTGCACGGGGTAGAGCTCATCGGGACTGTCACATCAGTGAAGGACCATTTGGGTACGGGCGTCTTTCACAGAAAAGCCAACATCGTCAAATTCAACAGTATCACGAGTAAGACGACGGACGAAAACTAGGTTCGTGACTAAATCAGGTGAAACAAGAACATTAGACATGATGATGGGTGTGGAAGTGGAGGGAAAGCTAGTGCTACTGATATGAGTAATAGGTAAGGAGGAGCCATTGCCGACGATGATACAAGTGGGTGTGTGAACGGGAGTGGAGGAGGTTAGGTTACCGGGATGAGCTGCCATGTGTGCAGTAGCACCTGATTCCATGTACCAGTCGGCTGAAAGGGCGCGCCGATGAACGCCTGGTGGCCAGCGGGGAGAGCCTGCTGATAGTGTGGCGCCCTCCCGGCGTCCTAGGCCCACTGCTGTTACAGGAGGCGGCGACCGTCGCCACACCGGTTGGGTCGGCCCCCTCCCCCTTGCTGGTGCTGCGGGGGAGGCGCTGATGGCGACACCGGGTAATACCTGGCGGGTGCGGGAGGACGCGACTGAATCGGCGTGGTCGGTGGAGCGGTTCCACCGCAGATGGTGAAGTAGCCCGGAGAGTCCATGAAAGGCGTCAGAAACAGGGGCGGCGGCACGGGGAGCACGCGGCGGCGGCGCGTCGGGTTAGGGTTGCGGCGCGATGGGGCGGGAGCGGCGCGGCAAGGGGCGCGCGGCGGTGGCAGCAAGTCAGCGCAATGGGTGGGAGCGGAAGCGGCGCGGCGGCACGAGGCGGCGGCGGCGGCGTCAGAGGAGGACGAAGCGGCAGCGGTGGCGGCGGCGCAGGGAAGCAGCGACGGCGGCGGCGCGCGCGAGGAGGCGCGGCGCGGCGCGGCGGCGGCGGCAATGGGGGGCGACGGCTGCGACGCACGTTGGGAGGTGCTA
>NC_041384.1:30463395-30485758 GCF_002162155.2 Triticum dicoccoides | reverse complement strand
TCCTAATGGACGAATTGGTTGAATAGTCCCCCCCACTTTCAACCGGTTTATTTTCAACCGGTTTTTCTTCGTCCCACCTCCCACCAGCCTCTCCCACCGGTTTTTCTCTTTTCTCGTCTGACCGGCAATACCGAACGTATTTATGGTAATCAATCATAATTAATCCACGTATAGTAATAAATCAATCCAGGTATGGTAAGGTCATAACTCAGGAAATTTTGAATATGGCAATTATATGGTAATAAATTTAAATTACCCCAAAGGCTATCAATCCAGATATGGTAAGGCCATAACTCGGGAAATATCGAATATGGTAATAAATTTAAATTACCACCAGGTATGGTAAGGCTATCCACGTATAGTAATAAATCATATAGTAATAAATCATAATTAATCCACGTATAGTAATAAATCAATCCAGGTATTGTAAGGTCATAACTCAGGAAATTTTGAATATGGTAATTATATGGTAATAAATTTAAATTACCCCAAAGGCTATCAATCCAAGTATGGTAAGGCCATAACTCGGGAAATATCGAATATGGTAATAAATCAGCGATCCGTCCGCATTACTAGCTCATCCGATAAATCAGCGATCGAGTAATTAAACCGTGCAGTAATTAGTACTCCCTCCGTATATGGAAGGAACCGCCGGAGTATTCCATAGATTAGCCACAGGATTTTGGCAATCTCGCTGTGGCATCTCGGATTTCGGAATCACGCGCCCGCAGACGCCGCCGTGCCCCCCCTGCAATCACCGCCCGAGTCGGAGGCGAACGCGATCGCAATCGCGACGTGTATATATATACAAGGACGTACTACGTGCACAAGGGCCTGCAAGCAAACCCCAGTGCTCCTGATCACCATGCATTTCTTCCAGGTCGTCATGGCGTGGATGTTCCCGTGCGCCGTGTGGGCGGCGATGGCGCCGGCCGTGGCGACGGCAGCGACCACGGACGGTGCTTCGAGCGTTGAGCAGGGCAGCTCCTCGTAGCCGGCGTTCGGTCCTGGCGATGCTAAGGTGGCCTCCGACCCGGGCTCCTCCCCGGCGTCGAGGTCGTCCACCTCCTCCTCCTTGCTCGGCGCCCGAAGCAGCTCGTCGAACAGCGCGCGCTCACCGGTGAGGAAGGGCGGTGACACGGCCGCACGGAAGGGCCACGCGCTAACGCGGTGCCTGCGCAGGTTCGCCAGAAATCTGCAGCGCGCCGGTGCTGCGGACGAGCGGCCAGACGGGCGCGGGAGACGGAAGGGCCGGGCGACGAAGCCGGACGGGAGGGTCGCCGCCGGCGAGGACGACACCGCCCGGGCAAGGGAGGAGGCCGTCGCGAGCGCGATCGCCTACTGCAAGGCTGTGTTTTGATTTTCGCCGAAAAAAATGGATTTCGGCCGAATTTCGGCCATCTCGGCCTGGGGCGAAAAGTATATTTAGGCCGAAATTGCTCAAATTTGGTAAATTTTGGTCAAATTTAAGTCAAATCGCAGTTAAAATTTGATCAAATTTCAGCCGAAATTTTTGAAAATGGCCGAAATTCGGCCATCTCGGCCTAGGGCGAAAAAAAGCTCAAACCGAAAATCAGAACACAGCTGCAAGGAGTCGAGCCGGCAGCGCTGCAGGCCGCTGTTGGCTCCCTCGCCCAGCTTGGACGGCTGGCTCCTCGTTCGTCCGGAGGAGGAGATTGGCACCAGCGCCACGAGCGCCCTCTCGCCCTACGAATGCGAGGCGCAGGGCACCTCGAGCGCCGCCGCCCCCCACCACGGCCACGCGGCCTGCGACGGTACGTGTTGTCAACCGATCCTCGGTCGATCTGCTCTGCTGCACCCGTGCACGTCTAAACCGTCGTTGATCTCCTTCGTGCAGCAGAATGCGGCGGCGGCAGGCCGTCGACGGTGGAAACTCGGTGAGGTCCAGCCGGGGAGATGGAAAAGGATGACGCTGTCGACGGGCTTGACGGGGACGTCCTTAGGATAACAAGTTACTTCGCCGCCAAATATGTGCGCGCGGTGCACCATTGAAGAATAGCTCGGGGTCCGTCTCACATGAGGCGAAGCAAACAGTTTTTCGTAATCTAGAGGACCTTGTCTTACGTACCTTCAATCTTGTATGATCTGTCCATATCAGTGTGCGAGTAGTAGTAATATGATTGTAGTAAGATCTGTCCATTTCAATTGTCGATCTTATTCTTATATGATATAATGGCTTGCAGCGTTCCTAAGATCTAACGAGAATCTCCTAGAGTTAACGACACAATCGTTCAATTGTTTCTGAATCAGACTACAATTTTGAAGCTTAATTGGCAAAGGACTTAAGATATAGACAATCCTATTTATTCGAACTAGCTTTCCTAATGGACGAATTGGTTGAATAGTCCCCCCCCCACTTTCAACCGGTTTTTCTTCGTCCCACCTCCCACCAGCCCCTCCCACCGGTTTTTCTCTTTTCTCGTCTGACCGGCAATACCCAACGTATTTATGGTAATCAATCATAATTAATCCACGTATAGTAATAAATCAATCCAGGTATGGTAAGGTCATAACTCAGGAAATTTTGAATATGGAAATTATATGGTAATAAATTTAAATTACCCCAAAGGCTATCAATCCAGATATGGTAAGGCCATAACTCGGGAAATATCGAATATGGTAATAAATTTAAATTACCACCAGGTATGGTAAGGCTATCCACGTATAGTAATAAATCATATAGTAATAAATCATAATTAATCCACGTATAGTAATAAATCAATCCAGGTATGGTAAGGTCATAACTCAGGAAATTTTGAATATGGTAATTATATGGTAATAAATTTAAATTACCCCAAAGGCTATCAATCCAGGTATGGTAAGGCCATAACTCGGGAAATATCGAATATGGTAATAAATCAGCGATCCGTCCGCATTACTAGCTCATCCGATAAATCAACGATCGAGTAATTAAACCGTGCAGTAATTAGTACTCCCTCCGTACATGGAAGGAACCGCCGGAGTATTCCATAGATTAGCCACAGGATTTTGGCAATCTCGCTGTGGCATCTCGGATTTCGGAAATCACGCGCCCGCAGACGCCGCCGTGCCCCCCCCCCCCTGCAACCACCGTCGGAGTCGGAGGCGAACGCGATCGCAATCGCGATGTGTGTATATATACAAGGACGTACTACGTGCACAAGGGCCTGCAAGCAAACCCCAGTGCTCCTGATCACCATGCATTTCTTCCAGGTCGTCATGGCGTGGATGTTCCCGTGCGCCGTGTGGGCGGCGATGGCGCCGGCCGTGGCGACGGTAGCGACTACGGACGGCGCTTCGAGCGTTGAGCAGGGCAGCTCCTCGTCGCCGGCGTTCGGCCCTGGCGACGCTAAGGTGGCCTCCGACCCGGGCTCCTCCCCGGCGTCGAGGTCGTCCACCTCCTCCTCCTTGCTCGGCGCCCGAAGTAAGGGCGGTGACACGGCCGCACGGAAGGGCCACGCGCTAAGGCGGTGCCTGCGCAGGTTCGCCAGAAATCTGCAGCGCGTCGGTGCTGCGGACGAGCGGCCAGACGGGCGCGGGAGACGGAAGGGCCGGGCGACGAAGCCAGACGGGAGGGTCGCCGCCGGCGAGGACGGCACCGCCTGGGCGAGGGAGGAGGCCGTCGCGAGCGCGATCGCCTACTGCAAGGCTGTGTTTTGATTTTCGGCTGAAAAAATGGATTTCGACCGAATTTCGACCATCTCGGCCTGGGGCGAAAAGTATATTTAGGCCGAAATTGCTCAAATTTGGTAAATTTTGGTCAAATTTAAGTCAAATCGCAGTTAAAATTTGATCAAATTTCAGCCGAAATTTTTGAAAATGGCCGAAATTCGGCCATCTCGGCCTAGGGCGAAAAAAAGCTCAAACCGAAAATCAAAACACAGCTGCAAGGAGTCGAGCCGGCAGCGCTGCAGGCCGCCGTTGGCTCCCTCGCCCAGCTTGGACGGCTGGCTCCTCGTTCGTCCGGAGGAGGAGATCGGCACCAGCGCCATGAGCGCCGTCTCGCCCTGCGAATGCGAGGCGCAGGCCACCTCGAGCGCCGCCGCCCCCCACCACGGCCACGCGGCCTGCGACGGTACGTGTTGTCAACCGATCCGTCGGTCGATCTGCTCTCCTGCACCCGTGCACGTCTAAACCGTCGTTGATCTCCTTCGTGCAGCAGAATGCGGCGGCGGCAGGCCGTCGACGGTGGAAACTCGGCGAGGTCCAGCCGGGGAGATGGAAAAGGGTGACGCTGTCGACGGGCTTGATGGGGACGTCCTTAGGATAACGAGTTACTTCGCCGCCAAATATGTGCGCGCGGTGCGCCATTGAAGAATAGCTCGGGGTCCGTCTCACATGAGGCGAAGCAAACAGTTTTTCGTAATCTAGAGGACCTTGTCTTACGTACCTTCGATCTTGTATGATCTGTCCATATCAGTGTGCGAGTAGTAGTAATATGATTGTAGTAAGATCTGTCCATATCAATTGTCGATCTTATTCTTATATGATATGATGGCTTGCAGCGTTCCTAAGATCTAACGAGAATCTCCGGGAGTTAACGACACAATCGTTCGATTGTTTCTGAATCAGATTGCAATTTTGAAGCTTAATTGGCAAAGGAGTTAAGATATAGACAATCCTATTTATTCGAACTAGCTTTGCTGAATCGAAAGAAAAGAGACAACTTGGATTCAATCAAAAGAAATTAGAAGATTTTAGTACTGGCATGTATTCACCTCAATCAAAAGAAACTAGGTCACCACTATATGCTCTGTTTGTACTCTACACATGAGGAATATATTCACCTTTAACTTCTTTTTTTGCGGAAATAAGACTTTCATTCATCAACCACGGTCATTACACTCCAGATTTTACATAGAGCGTGAATTCCATCCGGTGCATGCCCATGCACGTTGAATTATCAAATGAGTATAAAGTTGGTCTTTTTTTTAACTACTACACTCCAGATTCTCGAGCATGGAGATAGGCGAGTTGTAGACCAAGAGCTGGTACAGATATAGGCGAGTTGTAGACAAGAGCTGGTGGGCAGCAAGAAATGCATGCACACCAAAGAACAAATCTGAGTCACATGCCTACTTCTATTGGTTTCTACAAAGAGCGGCTAGCTTAGATCTTAGACCAGTCGGTCACTATTGAGGTCGCCAAGGTGATCTTACAGCACCGCCGTGGGGATTTCTCATATGATTTTATGTAGGCAAGCCGCAAGCGGTGGTGGTGATTGGCTGGGTGGTGTCGCTGTCTTGGGAAGAGACGAAGTGATGGTAAAAGTAAGCAGGATCCGATGATTCTTCCGTGGGGATAGCCAAAGTCAAGATGTCGACTACAGACTCGTCGCAGACTTGCAGTGAACCTGGATGCGGCGAGCCTGATTTGTGGATCGATGGCGGGTCTTGACTTTGTTAGGCTGGGATTGGATGGTTGCGGAGGGTGGTGTGCTTGGTTGGGTTCCCATGGAAGAATGTGGCCTCCTCGTGGATCTGGTCATGCCCATCCTAGAGAACATTGTGTCCCTAGCTCCCTCGAGGAGCAAGGACAGTGCAAGCGGTAGCAGGGGGTAGGGGTAGATGTGGGGAGGGATGTCGGCGGCTACTCGAGGTCATCATGATGAAACCCTTGACGTCCCATCTTTATCAATGGAAGTGGAAGAGCACGAAGTCGAGATTGGATAGGAGTTTGAGTTCTTTTTGGCACCAATCGGTTCCCCACTTTAGAGATGTATTTTTTTTGCGTGCGAGCAAACAATGGGTTGATTCTAAAAGGGATAGGCACTTTTCAACAGAAGTGCATGACGGACCAAAAATATGACCTCATTTTATTCGTTTGATAGATATCGTATTATTCGTTGTTGTTCGTTCGGTGAAATTTCCTAATATTTGATTGTTGTGTTTCTAATTAGGGCACCCCATAATCACCCAATATGAGGGGATGATAAATGAAAGATACTGATTATAAATTTTGAAGAGCCCGTGGCAACGCACGGGCGTTATACTAGTATATATATATATATATATATATATATATATATATATATATATATATATATATATATATATATATATATATATATATATATATATATATATATATATATATATATATATAGGTAAATGGTTTGGGGCTCCTAGATGCCCAGGCACCTAAGCACCATGCAATTAATGCCCCATGCAATTGATCTCTTTCCAAATATTGGTGCATGACATACCTGTCATAAAATACACGTCATCATAATAGCATACCATTTATTTCCATATATGATATGACATCCTAGTTTCTTTTAAATCTTTATTTATAATATATGCACTATAATACCTTGCGTACAATTTCTTGCTTTTGCCTTGTATTCTTTATCCGAATACAATACTCATAAACATATGATGCACCCATCTTTTTTTGCTATTAAAATAAAAAATACTTTCATGTATGTAGTAAGAATTTGTCCTATGTACCCATATACCTAACACAAAGAATTTATACACATATAATAATATATTTATGACAGAAACCTAGAAATGATATACCTATGCACGATAAGCGAATTGATATACCTAAGAAATATACGTCCCAAACATAACATACCCCAAGATGATAATTAATGTATGATGATAACCAATATATTTTTTAGTGCGTACTCAAGCCCTCACAAAAAAAATGTATATACAAAAATATGCATACTCCGACATGAAATCTTTTTTACATATCATGTACATACCCCGATGTAAAATTTATATGTACGTACCCTGACTTGCCCCGTAAAAAAAAATACCCTGACTTGAAATTTATGTGTATATACCCATAACTGTACATACCTTGTCTTAAAATTTACATGTACATATTCGTAAATATATATACCCAACGTGAAATTTATGTATAGATACTCATAAATATACTTATCCCTGTGTGAAATTTATATGCACATACACACAAATGTACATAACCCAAAATAAAATTTATGCAATTGCAAAAAAACATAATATTTATGCGTACATACCTTGACACTATTTTTTTCTCTACATACCCATAAAAATGTACATACTCCAACGTTAAATTAATGTATACATGCACCGGCATATACTTATGTGTACATACTCTGATGAGAAATATATGTGTATATACCTGAACATAAAATTTGGAGATTTAATCCATTTATGACTATCTATTAATTTAAATATAAATGGTTGTCATGCATGCATGCACGCTTACCATACTTATTAATTACTGCCATATATAATCACATTAATTATTTACCATATCAACACAAACGTCATACATCAACTCATCATGTAACGGCTACGAGGTAAGGTGCCCAAGCACCTAGGTGTCCCAAACTACCATCCTATATATATATAAAATACAAGGGAAAGTCTCTACCTTAATTATACAAAACTAAAAGAAGGGCCACAACTTTAATACACGTGTAATATGAAATACATACTCAACATGTGCCACCGTAACTTGACCAAGGGGTCAACACGTTCTGATATTTTCTAAATAGCCTTTTGACATCACATCATGGCAGAAACAGAGATTTTATATGAGATCCTGCAGGTTCATGCCAGAGTTACTCAAAATTTCATGATTCCTCCTATCCTACTACACGAAGGACCTATTCAAAATATCCGATAAAATTTTCAGTAATATGTATACCACACATATTAACGCTGCGGGAAAACGTAAGATAACACCATTGCGGTTTAAACACAGCACAACACACCACATAGAGTTTAAGCACACGAGAAGCACACGTCATGAAAGCAGATGCTCCGTCTCCAATTCTTTTCAAAATTGTCAGACATCTCCCAGTAGCCTAAGAGCATCTCCAATAGCGCGGCGCGCTAAAAAGGCGTTTGCAGTACGTTGATCGTCAATATTTACGCAGCGAGGAGCGCTTGCTCCAGTAGCTGTTGAAAAGTTTAGCGCGTGTGAATTGTTGCAAAAAAACTGTACGTGCACTCTCACACAAACAATATATGCACTCCAAACACAACTAAAAAAATCAAACACAAACGAAGTAAATCAATAATAAATAGTTTAATTTTATTATTACAACTCAAACAAATAGTTTATCTTGTAATAGAACAAATGGTTCAACAATACAGCATCAAACATAAAACATCAAACATATAAATCATGATGCTCTTTGTTGGCCATTCCATGCCCATCTCTCCTTGATGAGATCCTTCTGAAGATTATCATGTGTTTCAGCACGTCGAATGGCATGATAGAAGGCAACAAAACAGGCCACCCTGGTAGCCCTCCGCCGCACTCGCACAGGATGTCCCAAGAGCTCATACTGTGAGTAGTCTAAATCTTGGCCACACTCATTCTCGATGATCATGTTGTGCATGATCACACAAGCATGGATGATGTACCAAAGCATCTTTTGATCCCAAAATCTAGCCTGTCCTCTCACAATGGCAAATTGGGCTTGCAAAATCCTAAAAGCTCTCCACATCCTTTCTAGTAACCGCCCGAGCATTGTGGAAATCAAGATTTTTTTTACCTTCCGATTTTTTCAATGGCTTCACAAATGTTTGCCACTTTGGGTAGATGCCATCCGCATGATAGTAGCCATAGTTGTATGTATGGCCATTTGCTATAAACTGCACCAATGACAGTTCACCATTTGCAATCTTATTCATCAGTGGTGACCGATTAACAAAGTTGATGTCATTCAAAGATCCAGGCATCTAAAAAAAGCATGCCAAATCCAAGTCTCTTGATCGGCCATCGCTTCAAGGATTATAGTGAAACCCTTTTTTTGGCCATGGAATTGCCCATGCCATGCCTTAGGATTCTTCCAACTTCAATGCATGCAATCTATTGAGCCAAGCATACATGGGAACCGGCGAGCTTTGTTCATCTCCAAAAGCCTTGCGGCGTCTTCAGCATTGGAAGATCTCAAATACTCCGGGCCAAACACTTGCACAATTCCGACTGCGAAGCGCTTGACACACATGATGGCTTGACTCTCATCCATGGCCAAGTGGTCATCAACTAGATCAGCCGGAATACCGTATGCCAACACATGCAAAGCGGCTGTCACCTTCTGAAAGGTGCTATGCCCGACCTCTCCGACGGCATTCCTCCTTTGCTGAAAAACCCGATCATGGCTCGCTAGTTTCTCTACAATGGTCCTGAACAACTCGGTGCTCATCCTAAACTGGCGACGAAAGTACGACTCGGGGTATGTGGGATTCTCCACAAAATAGTGCTTCATCAATATATTATGGGCATCGATCCTATCCCTTCAAATTTTCTGCCAACCCATAACCAAACCACCGTGCTTCGGTTTTTTATTGATGTGCATAGCTAGGATCATTGCAAGATCCTCCTCCTCTTCAATATCACACTCTTCTTTGGAAGAATCATATGACGAACTCATCTACAATGTTCAATTTAAACTAGGCTATAAAAACTATGCACCAAATCCATGTAAAAAATGTGAAGTTGAAGCAATACATACCTTGCAAGCGTTTTGTTGAACACGTTGTGGGCGCCGAGCAGCAGTGAGCAACCGGGCGCTGTTTGTCGGAGGAATGGCGCACACGAGGGGCGGCGGCGACTGGAGGGAGACAGAGGAAGCAGCGGCGGCGCGGGGATAGACCGGGGAAGCGCTGGAATGGTCGCCGGAACAAATGGGGTGGTGCGGGCGACGGCGCCAGCGCATGGGTCGGGGTAGGTGGAAGTCGCGAGCGGCCGCTCGAGTGTGCGCCGCGCGGGAGCGAGCGCAGCAAATAAATGACACGCGGTGACGTTTCGGACTGCGCACTAAACTCTTCATGCCCCGCGCGCTTATAAGGATGAATGTTAATACTCATGTGATGCCCCGGTACCATATACTGGCTCTCCATTTAATCCGGCCATGTGGTCTTATCTCCTCGCGAATGAGAAGGATAGAGACTTCTCCATCCAAAGAACGTCATGTTGCATATATATAGGAAGAGCCTATGTAGTATTGTCGCAGACGTCAAGTTCCCTGCATATATGTATCTCCTCCATCCATTCCAGACCTCAATCCAGGACGAGCACGACGGAAAGTGGTAGTGGGGATGGGAGGCCTCAAGAATTTTACTCAGCCAGTTCTGTTTACCGGTCTTTCTTCGGCTCGATCTTTGTTTTCCTTAGTGCTGATGCCATTTAGAAACTGTGGTCTTTGATGCGCAGTGATGTCTTCAGACTCTCCGCTGGGGAAGATATCGGCCATCGCCTCGTGATTTGCTTCGCGGTAACCATCCCCTAGAGCTACGATATCTGTAGAATCAGCTAACCATACTCGGGACCCTCTCTGAAGTCACACAATTGATGGCACATCTTGACAAGCTTGCACAGCAATTTCCACTCGAACCTTTTCCTGGTCGTGACTTGTGTCTACCTGCTGGTCTTGTAAACTCTCTCTCCTATTAACATGCACATGCCACTGTCTTGCATGATCTTGAAACGAGAAACAAACTTCTTACCATCTGAACCACTGAAAAAAATAGCACACTATAGCGCCACCAATAGCACGCTATAGCTTGTAAAGAATTGTCTCGCTAAATTAATCAGTATACAATGTCTCGTTAATAGCATATTATAGCACACTATAGCATGCTAATAGTATATTTTCAGGGACGGTGCTATAGCACACTATTTTTTCCCTTGATCCGAAGTGACCATTCGAGCTTATAATCATCTTAGTTCCCACCAATTAATTTTCATTTTGCTAGATTTATCTCTCATATCTTAATTTGTTAATGAAACTGATTAGACATTATTATTTGATTTTCAGAAGTCTAAAATACATTGCAATTGACACTAGTGCAAATCTGCGCTATTAAGCCCCCAGTCACACCTATAAGCGAGAGACTGTGCAATGAGACCGTTGCACACAGTAGGAGAAAAAAACCATGGGCCCCATGATCAACGGTGTGCGATGGAGAACATATCAAATATGCCTAGTTAAAATTGACCATGCGCTGTATTGTACACACGATTCACAAAAGTCAGTCATTTTTACGACGGCGCTCCACATCGCACACCACTTGTCTGCATGAACAGTATGCAAATCGTTGCACACAGTTGGAAGATATCACTTGTTTTGTGGATACAGATGGTCAAACGAGGACAGTAGATGCATCGAGAAGATTTGTGTACCTCGTGTCATAACTGAAAGAGATTCATAGCTTTTGGTTCATGAAAAAAAATCAGAGCTTGGGTGGAGCCCAGGTC
The DNA here is from genome assembly GCF_002162155.2 of Triticum dicoccoides. NCBI lineage: Eukaryota > Viridiplantae > Streptophyta > Magnoliopsida > Poales > Poaceae > Triticum > Triticum dicoccoides. Next base: position 30,474,547 of record NC_041384.1, on the reverse strand, counting down.
AAAGGTGGAGAGTGTTGGAAAGATGAGCAAATTACTACTGGATTTAATCCGAATAAACAGAAGATAAATCATGACCACAGCAGCAGAGATTAAACTAATCATGCGAACTAGCATAGCAGATGAACATATCACATCTAGGGCACATACTAGAAGCATGAATTCTACCACGATCTCGAACAGGAAGGATAGAATCACATACGGTGCAGCGGGTGCAGCACCGCCTACGTTGACGTTGTCGCCCATGTCGTCGAGGACGAGGTTGCCGAGGTCGGGGAAGAAGTCGTCGTTCGCGAAGTCGTCGCTGCCAGCAGTCGCGTGAGTGTGCTCCCCAAAAACCTGATCGCCCCTCTCCCGTACAGGATCACGAGAGGCGGGGTTCCGGAGGCCTGATGTCCCTTCTCGCGGTGCACGCCGGAAGGAGGGATGGAGAAGACTTGCTTGGCGGCGCAATGATCTGGAACGGTGGTGAGAAACCATACGAAGCGGCATCGGCTAGGGTAGACGTCTGTCTGACTATATACTGCGGGCCGGGTAGGTCGTGGGAGTAAACTCCACGTCCGAGTCATCACGATCCAACGTGCATAGCTCTGTCCTCGGCTCGGCTCAATCCCGTAACCCGCGGCGCAGCGCGTCGTGACGAGGCGTGGCGTGGCGTGGCGAGGCAAGCGAGGAGGAGGAGCGCGCATGTAGGTCTCCTCTTCTCATACTCATACAAGTGGTAGAAGAGCTCACCTTATAAAGAGGTGCAACTCTCTCTCAACTTTCGGGGTGGGACTAAACTTTAGCCTCACTCACTCCACTCACATGTGTGCATGAATGGGCTAAGAGAATTTCAGAATTTTAGTTGGGCTTTGGGCCAAAGGCCTACTAGCAAAATTCCAACAATCCCCCACAAAGTCTCATTGGCACATCTCATCATTTAGTTCCAAAACATTGTTTTATATATCGGTGCTTAGTGGAGACTGTGAAGTTGAACTTCCATTTAGAAATTTATGCTACACTAGATCACAACTTGAATAGTGGACTATGCCTTGAACTACAAGTTTTCTGTGAAACTAGTTTCACACAAATTTTTGACCGATACTGGGTTGCCGCAAGGCTTCCCCGCGGGTGGAGCGTATACGTCATACTCCAGGGCCTTTCATGAATTTATTAGAGAACACCCAATTCTCACAGACTGCGACGTTAACAGTCAAATTCATATAGGTGTGTTTCTCAGAAGATGTTCTGCAGGACAACATCTCTGCTTACCAGAATAAGCCACTTGGAACACATTAATATAAGTATCAACCTGCCATGCAGATCAGGAGAGTATTGCATCTTCACGGAGTGGGATAATCAATATAGGGATACTCTCCTCCCAGCTGACCAACAGCTTGTCTCCCACTTCTACTTCACGGGATCTCCGATCACATAGAGTGGGTTACCACTATGGACAACTCATGCGGTGGGTCTCAAACCCATCTCCATCGATGCATTATCTATCACATTACGTGATAGACCCTTTGTGAAGGGATCTGCCATGTTTTTCGACGTTTGGATATAATCCAACGTAATAACTCCGGAGTTCCTCAATTTTCTGACAGATTTTAGTCTCCTCTTCACATGCCTTGAGGACTTCATATTGTCCTTAGAACTGTTTATCTTAACGATCACAGTTTGATTATCATAGTTCATCAGGATAGGGGGTATTGGTTTTTCAACCATAGGTAAGTCCATCAAGAGTTCACGAAGCCACTCTGCTTCAACAGTGGTAGTGTCTAATGCTGTGAGTTCTGCTTCCATAGTTGACCTCGTTAAGATGGTCTGCTTGCAAGACTTCCAGGAAACAGCACCACCACCAAGTGTAAAAACATAATCACTTGTGGCCTTAATCTCATCAGCATCAGATATCCAGTTTGAGTCACTATAACCCTCCAGTACCCTTGGATACCCGGTGTAGTGAATCCCATAGCTCGCGGTGCCTTTCAAATAGCGCATAACTCTCTCAAGTGCATGCCAATGATCATCTCCCGGTTTTGACACAAACCGACTCAGCTTGCTCACAGCAAAAGAGATGTCAGGCCTCGTGGCACTCGCCAAATACATAAGCGAGCCAATAATCTGAGAATACCTCAGTTGGTCTCTAGCAATCCGTCGATTCTTTCGAAGCAACACACTAGCATCATATGGAGTTGGAGAAGGCGTGCAGTCGCTATACCCAAAACGACTCAAGACCTTTTCCACATAATGAGACTGAAGCAGTGTGTTCCCACCATTCTCATCTCTCAACAGCTTGATGTTTAAGATAACATCAGCTACTCCTAGATCCTTCATCTCAAAACAGCGAGATAAGAAATCCTTAACCTCCTTGATTAAATCAAGTTTGGTTCCAAAGATCAATATGTCGTCGACATACAGACAAAGAATAACTCCTTCGCCCCCACCATAGCGATAGTACACGCACTTGTCACCATCGTTTACTACAAAGCCGGCAGCAGTTAATGTTCTTTCGAACTTCTCATGGAACTCCTTAGGAGCTTGTTTAAGGCCATATAAAGACTTTAATAACTTGCACACCTTTCCTTCCTGACCAGGTACTACAAAACCATCTGGCTGATCCATGTAAATTTCCTCCTTCAACTCTCCATTGAGGAAAGTCGTCTTAACGTCCATTTGATGAACGAGAAGACCATGTGAGGCAGCCAGTGATAGTAGCACCCGAATTGTGGTCAGTCTAGCCACGGGTGAGTAAGTATCAAAGAAGTCTTCACCTTCTTTCTGGGTATAACCCTTGGCCACAAGCCGTGCCTTGTACTTTCCAATCGTACCATCAGGTCTAAGCTTCTTCTTGAACACCCACTTACATCCTACAGGTTTGCACCCATAAGGACGGTCAGTGATCTCCCAGGTACCGTTAGCTAAGATGGAATCCATCTCGCTACGTACAGCTTCCTTCCAGTAGTCAGCATCAGGAGATGCATAGGCTTCTGAAATAGTCCTGGGTGTGTCATCCACAAGGTACACAATGAAATCATCACCAAAAGACTTTGCAGTCCTCTGTCTCTTACTCCTCACAGGAGTTTCATTGTTACCCTCAACAGGATTCTCAATGTGTTCCATCGCAATGGTGGGTTCAGGAATTACAGTGAATTCCTCACTAGATGGAGTAGGTATCTCCTGATTTGATGAACTCGACATATCCTTCATAGGAAATATGTCCTCAAAGAAAGTTGCATCATTTGATTCCATAATCGTACCAACATGCATGTTGAATACCTCAGATTTTATTATCAAAAATCTATAGCCGATGCTATGAAAAGCATAGCCCAGAAGAACACAATCCACGGTTTTTGGTCCAAGCTTGCGCTTCTTGGGAATTGGTATATTGACTTTCGCCAAACAACCCCAAGTACGTAGGTAAGAGAGTTTCAACCTTTTCCTTTCCCATTCCTCAAATGGAGTCATGGTCTTATGCTTTGTGGGAACTCGGTTTAGGACATGACACGTAGTGATTAGCACCTCCCCCCACCATTCCTTGGATAGACCCGAAGTGTCTAACATGGTGTTAACCATATCAGTTAGAGTTCGGTTCTTTCTTTCGGCTACCCCATTTGACTGGGGTGAGTAGGTAGGCGTCCTCTCATGGATTATACCATGTTCCGCACAAAACAGATCAAATTCATTGGAAAAATACTCTCCACCACGATCGGACCTAAGCCGTTTAATTTTTCGATCAAGTTGGTTCTCTGCCTCAGCTTTATAGTTTTTAAAGAAATTCAAAGCCTCATCTTTTGATTTCAGAAGATACACATAACAATATCTAGTGGAGTCATCAATCAACGTCATGAAGTATCTCTTTCCACCTTTTGTCAACACGCCACTCATCTCACGAAGATCAGAATGTATAAGCTCTAGTGGCGCCAAGTCTCTTGCCTCTGCAGTCTTATGTGACTTGCGAGGTTGCTTAGCTTGCACACATACTTGGCACTTGGAGCCTTTGGCAGTAGAGATTTTCGAAATTAAATTCATATTGGCTAATCGTGTCATGCAACCAAAGTTAATATGACAGAGTCGTGAATGCCAAATATCAGACTCATTATTGTGGCAAACATTATTAATAACTTTAGTGCAAATATCTGACAAAGATAGGCGGAACAAGGCTCCGCACTCATAGCCTTTTCCAACAAATTGTCCACACTTAGAAATTACAACTTTATTGGATTCAAAAACCAACTTAAAACCATCTCGACGTAAACGGGAACCGCTAACGAGATTTTTATTGATGGACGGCACATGATGAATGTTCTTCAGACGCACAGTCTTCCCCGAAGTAAACTTCACATCGACCGTACCAACACCTCGAACGATGGCATGTGACCCGTTCCCCATCAGCACGGGTGAAGTCCCTGTTGCCTGGTAAGAAGAAAACATGGAGGCGTCAGCACAAACATGTACATTGGCACCGGTGTCAATTAACCAATCAGGGGATTGAAATACTGAAAGGATGGTAGGAAAAATACCGTACCTTGATTCCTTCATATCAGTATCACCGATGACAACATTAGCGGACTTGCCGCTCTTCTCATGTTCGCGCTCCTCAAAGCGGTTAGGACACTTCGAAACCCAGTGATTAGGATCACCGCAGACATGGCAAAGTCCCTTCCCCTTCTTATGAGAATTCTTCTTGAAGTTGGTAGAATGTGATGCCTTGTTCTTTGTATCAAACTTGCCTTTGCCCTGAGTTTTGTTCTTATTGTTTTTGAACTTGTTGGGCTGGGAGTTCTTCTTCTGTACCATGTGGGCACTAGAACCTCCCTCAGCAACTCGAGCACGTGTGTCCTTTGCTCTCGCCTTCTCTTCAACATCAAGAGTACCAATGAGATCCGCAACAGAAAACTCCTGTCTCTTGTGTTTCAGGGAAGTAGCAAAATTGTTCCACGAAGGTGGAAGCTTGGCAATGATGCCTCCGGCAACAAATTTGTCCGGCAACACACACTTGAAGTACTCAAGTTCTTTTGCGAGCTACTGTATCTCATGAGCCTGCTGTACAATAGGGCGTTCATCAGTCATCTTGTAGTCATAGAATTGCTCCATGACGTACAACTCGCTGCCGACGTCCGAGGCACCAAACTTGGCCTCGAGCGCAGCCCACATGTCCTTGCCATCGTCAAACGACATATACGAATCCACAATGGAGTCATCAAGAACACTCAGAAGAGCGCCTTTAAAGAGGGTATCGATCTTCTCAAAAACTTCCAGCTGTGCTGGATTAAGATCACCCACAGGCTTGCCCTTGGTGGCATCATAGCAACCCATGGTCTGAAACCAGTAGACTGCTCTCGTGCGCCACCTCTTATATTGCGCCCCCTTAAAGGCGGGCGGCTTCAGATGCGCAGCAAAACCACTCGGAGTAAATTGCCTATAATAGGGTTTTTGGATTGTTGGAAAGATGAGCAAATTACTACGAGATTTAATCCGAATAAACAGAAGATAAATCATGACCACAGCAGCAGAGATTAAACTAATCATGCGAACTAGCATAGCAGATGAACATATCACATCTAGGGCACATACTAGAAGCATGAATTCTACCACGATCTCGAACAGGAAGGATAGAATCACATACGGTGCAGCGGGTGCAGCACCGCTGACGTTGACGTTGTCGCCCATGTCGTCGAGGACGAGGTTGCCGAGGTCGGGGAAGAAGTCGTCGTTCGCGAAGTCGTCGCTGCCAGCAGTCGCGTTAGTGCGCTCCCCAAAAACCTGATCGCCCCTCTCCCGTACAGGATCACGAGAGGTGGGGTTCCGGAGGCCTGCTGTCCCTTCTCGCGGTGCACGCCGGAAGGAGGGATGGAGAAGACTTGCTTGGTGGTGCAATGATCTGGAACGGTGGTGAGAAACCATACGAAGCGGCATCGGCTAGGGTAGACGTTGGTCTGACTATATAGTGCGGGCCGGGTAGGTCGTGGGAGTAAACCCCACGTCCGAGTCGTCACGATCCAAAAGAATCGGAAACGGTTCAGTAATTAACGTGTCCGTTAATTATTAATTAATGACTCATTAATTTTCCCATGCAGCAAAAATATAGACAACGTGCATAGCTCTGTCCTCGGCTCGGCTCAATCCCGCAACCCGCACGCGGCGCGGCGCGTCATGACGAGGCGTGGCGCGGCATGGCGAGGCGAGCGAGGAGGAGGAGTGCGCGTGTAGGTCTCCTCTTCTCATGCTCATACAAGTGGTAGAAGAGCTCACCTTATAAAGAGGTGCAACTCTCTCTCAACTTCCGGGGTGGGACTAAACTTTAGCCTCACTCACTCCACTCACATGTGTGCATGAATGGGCTAAGAGAATTTCAGAATTTTAGTTGGGCTTTGGGCCAAAGGCCTACTAGCAAAATTCCAACAATCCCCCACAAAGTCTCATTGGCACATCTCATCATTTAGTTCCAAAACATTGTTTTATATATCGGTGCTTAGTGGAGACTGTGAAGTTGAACTTCCACTTAGAAATTTATGCTACACTAGATCACAACTTGAATAGTGGACTATGCCTTGAACTACAAGTTTTCTGTGAAACTAGTTTCACACAAATTCTTGACCGATACTGGGCTGCCGCAAGGCTTCCCCGCGGGTGGAGGGTATACGTCATACTCCAGGGCCTTTCATGAATTTATTAGAGAACACCCCACTACAGGAATCAGCTACTTTGCCGTCTGCCACGACGGACGGCAAAGGCATGAACGGCTGACGGCAAAGGCCTTTGCCGTCAGCCGTGGACGGCAAAAGGCTCCGGCAAAGTAGGCTTCGGTAAACAGCTACTTTGCCGTCTGCTACTGATGGCAAAGGCTTTGCCGTCCGCCGCAGACGGCAAAGAGAGCGCGGCAGACGGCAAAGAAGGCGGACGGCAATAATTGCGCTGTCAGTCCGTTAAGTGGCTAACGGCAGGCCTTTGTCGTCCGCCGCTGACGGCAAACTTTCTAGTGTCTTTGCCGTCCGCCGTATGATGTCATCTACACGTCACTACATGGCAGGTTCTTTGCCGTCTGCCACTGATGGCAAAGTCTTTGCCGTCTGCCACTGATGGCAAAGTCTTTGCCGTCTGCCACTGTAGGCAAACTGACCAAACGGGTCAGCTCCCAGGAAGCACAGCTGGATGCCACGTGCCTTCTTTGCCGTCCGCGGCAGACGGCAAAGAGCCCGTTGCCGTCGGTGGCAGACGGCAAAGAGCCTGCATATTGGCTCTTTTATCTGTTTTTTTATTAAATCCAACAGTTTTCATCACAAATATAGATGACATATATAGATATATTTCAAAAGGCCATTACAGAGCAAACATATAAGATACCCAACACATAACTTCATCATCCAACCATATATATTACATGCATAGTTCCATCATACATAACAAGTTCAACATAGAGGCATCCAACCATATATATTACAATAGTTTCATCCAACGATACATGCATAGTTCAACGATACAAAAGAAACAGAGAAAGGGATAAGGAGCACTCCATCTATGCAAGCTTTCGTCAAGTGAATGAACTCTGCAAAATGAAAAATAAGAAAGTTAGAACAAGAAGAGTAGAACAAGAAGAAGAGTAGAACAAGAAGAAGACTAGAACAAGAAGAGTAGAACAAGAAGAAGACTAGAACAAGAAGAGTATGTCATTTATGAGCTAATTTACGTGAAATGGATCATATATGAGCTAAGTAAGTTGAAATGGGTCGTTTATGAGCTAGCTAAGGTGAAATGGATCATTTATGAGCTAACTTAGTTGAAATGGGTCGTTTATGAGCTAAGTAAGGTCAAATGGATCGTTTTTCAGGTAACTAAGGTGAAATGCATCTTTTTTAGCTAACTTAGATGAAATGGATCATTTATGAGCTAACTTAGTTGAAATGGATCGTTTTTGAGCTAACTTAGTTGAAATGGATCATTTATGAGCTAATTTAGTTGAAATGGATCTTTTTGAGCTAACTTAGGTGAAATGGATCATTTAAGAGCTAATTTAGGTGAAATGGATCGTTTTTTAGGTAACCTAGGTGAAATGGATCGTTTATGAGCTAAATTAGTTGAAATGGATCGTTTATGAGATAACCTAGGTAAGATTGGTTATTTTGGAGTTAACCTAGGTGAAATGGGTCATTTTAAAGCTAACGTAGGTAAAATGGATCATTTAGGAGCTAATCTAGGTAAGATGGGTCATTTTTGAGCTAACTTGGATGAACTGGATCATTTATAAGCTAACCTAGGTAAAATGCGTCATTTTAGAGCTAACTTAGGTAAAATGGATCGTCTATAAGCTAACTAAGCTAATTATGCAATTTTTGACATAAGCAAGCTAAGTACAGATCGTTTTAGAGCTAACTTAGGTAAAATGGATGGTTTTGGAGGTCAGTAAGCTTATTAAGTCATTTTGGAGGTGAAGAAGCTAAGTCTAGGTCATTATGGTAAGTATTGGAGGAAATAAAGCTAAGTCTAGGTCTTTATGCATGTGTTAAGCAAAACACTAGATAAACTTACCAAGATGTAGGAGGTGTAGGAGCGGGGTGGCTCGTGTCGGTAGCTGGAGAAGGATCGTGCGATGCTTGTCTGGAGTTACGCTGCACCAAAGATCATTTCCAATGTCTTGTTAGCATGATGACACTCAAATGTTAAGACTAGCAAGTAATGTCCATTCAAATAAAACTCACCGTGGTCCCAGGAGAAATCACTGGCATCGGCGGAGCGGTCTGACCTGTCTTCTCGCACACAGACTGCACATTTGGTTTTGACGACTCAGTCATACTAGTTAGTAGTGAGACAAACACTACATGAATGTTTTGGCTAATCTGCGGAAGAAACTTACCACAAGGAGCTCGTACATGGCCCTTGCCTGCATGTCATTCCGTGCCCTCTCCTCCTCCATCATCTTTGTCGTCCTCTCCTCCAACTCCCGCTGCCTCTCCGCCGCCTCCGCCAGAAGTTTCTCTGTTCTATCTCTCTCACTCTGTATAGCAGCCTGCAACACCACTCACATGACCATTTGCAATCATTGATGGAAGCGCACACAATGTAATGGAGAAAGATAACTGAGTACGTATCACTAACCTTGATGGCGAGTTGCACTGGCCGTTCACGAGGCCTTATCTCAGGAGCGGAGCTCGACTGGCGCGCCTTGATCTCCGGGAGAGTGCTAGGACAACGGATAAGTCCATCTCCAATGGCTATGGAGCCATGGGACCTCCCGCCACCAGATATCATCAACAACTCTGGATCAATGGGACCCTGGCTCGGGTTAAAGTCCTCCCCTTTCCTCGCCTTCCCCTCATCTCTATATCTCACGAGCTTGTTGTGGGAGGAAATGTTGGTGAAGTTGTTTGCATCAACGAGGTCAGACTGAGAGAAAGCCTTGACTTTCTTGAAAGAGGCAGTGTGGGCCATGGCATACAGGTCGTACACCTCTGGCACCTTATCCGCCTTATTGTAGCGTGCCTGAAAGAGAGAAACAATGAAAATTAGTAATTAAAGGGCTCAAGCTAGCATGATGAATGAATTGCATGAATCATGAAGCAAACCACATACCCAGTTGCGCCCGAACTGATATAAGTTGGAGCTGCCTTGATGGTGTGGCACACCTTCCATTTGGGCACGTTTGTCCTTGGCCTCGTTGTGGAGGGCTAGCCATCGTTGTGAGCACCACTCATCGACCAACACCTCCCAACAATCCATCCGATCCGCACACCATCTCGAAGGCGCCTAAGTTAGCAAATAGAAACTTGAGCGCTACGGCTAAGAATTACTAAATGAAGGAACTTAAGTAAAGAAGGCCTTAAGAATTACCTTCATGTACTGCTCCTTACTCAGGAACTTATCGCGGCACGCCGGCTTGGTCTTCTTGATACCACGCAAGGCGTAGTAGTCTCGAACAGCCTGCACCCGAGCCTCGTGCCGTAAGTTCTGGAGTAGGCGCTTGCAGACGTTCTCGATAACATGTGCTGCGTCCTCCTCGTATCCCTCCTCACACCTGTAGAATGTCTGCAATCAAATGAGACAATATTGATTAGTACAATTAATAACTAGCTAGTTGAATATTTTTAAATGTTTAAAGGAGAAATTACCCAGAACTTTCTGATCACCATGTCTGCCCTCGTGTTGCACACGACACCGTCGATAATCTCATCCGGCGGGGCCGGGGCAGCCACGTAGTGCTCCCAACTCAATCCAAGCTCTGGAAGCCGACCATCACCAGGCAACATGACAAACCCCGGGAAGTTTTGCCGGCAAAGAACTCCAAGGACGGAGTTGGGCCGGCGGACACTATGATGGTGGTCCCAACCCCTGCAGCATGACAAGGCCAACGCATTAGTTATTTGAAAAAACGTGAATGCACAAGGTACAAAAATATTAAATGCACTTACGTACCTCTCACCATCAGGGAAAATCAACCAACTCTGCTCGTGGGTCACCGGCACGGACGGGAGCCGTGTAGCACCACGCTGGTAGACGGTGCCCCCCTCCTCCTCAAGATCAGTCGGCTCCCCGCCATCATCAGCATGGCCACTCGGCTCCTCGGGCTGATCCGGCCAGGTACCCCATCCGGACGTGTGCTCCTCCGGGGTCACGTGGGCCGAACTCTCGTGGGCCGAAGGCCAGTCGACCCGAGGCTCATGGGCCCAAGACCGGTGGACCGGAGGCTCGTGGACCGGAGTCCGTGTAGCCTCCTCCTCGGACGAGTCCACCCTAGCAGTCACGTGCTCGGGTGAAACGGCTGGGGGTGGCGGCGAGGAAGGCGCCGTAGCAGTCACCCTACCTCCTCTCCCACGACCACGTGCCCCACCTCCTCTCTTCCTACCTCGTCCCCTGCTGGGCACCGCGGTCGACGAAGAAGGGCCCGGCGGTGTGGCCATACTGTCTAGCAACGCTCGGCGGAGAGGTGCGTCTGGAATGGAAGACATCAGACCACGCTCCCGACCAGCGCCCACCATCTTTCAACACCTGCCATGACAAACAGTAAACGAAATTAGTACAACATAAAAAAAGACCGACATGAATAATAATATGTGTATCACTTAAGTGTATCATCATCAAGTACAACATAAAAAAATGTAATACCTGACACGGGGTGCCGTGTCGTGTCGGGGTGCCGTGTCGGTGTTGGGGTCGGGGTGTCGGGTCCGGCTCGGGG
>NC_041384.1:30458054-30462422 GCF_002162155.2 Triticum dicoccoides | reverse complement strand
ACAGAAAAAAAAGGAAAAAAACTAAATCTAAACCTAAAATTAAACTAAAACTAACCCTAAAACTAAAACTAAAACTAAATCTAAACTAAAACTAAAAAAGAAAAAAACAGAAAAAAAAACAAGAAAAAAAACAGAAAAAAACAGAAAAGAGGTGGGCCGTTAAGTTTTTCCCAAACGGGCGGGGGGTGGGGGCCACCTCTCTCTTTGCCGTCCGCCAGCTGACGGCAAAGATTCTTTGCCATCAGCTGGCGGACGGCAAAGATCTGGCGGACGGCAAAGACCTTCTTTGCCGTCAGCCTGATCTTTGCCGTCTGCTTTTTGGTAGCTGATGGCAAAGAGCTTTTTTGCCGTCAGCTAGCAGACGCAAAGAGCTGGTAGATGGCAAATTAGCTGATTCCAATAGTGCCCAATTCTCACAGACTGCGACGTTAACAGTCAAATTCATATAGGTGTGTTCCTCAGAAGATGTTCTGCAGGACAACATCTCTGCTTACCCGAATAAGCCACTTGGAACACATTAATATAAGTATCAACCTGCCATGCAGATCAGGAGAGTATTGCATCTTCACGGAGTGGGATAATCAATATAGGGATACTCTCCTCCCAGCTGACCAACAGCTTGTCTCCCACTTCTACTTCACGGGATCTCCGATCACATAGAGTGGGTTACCACTATGGACAACTCATGCGGTGGGTCTCAAACCCATCTCCATCGATGCATTATCTATCACATTACGTGATAGACCCTTTGTGAAGGGATCTGCCAAGTTTTTCGACGTTTGGATATAATCCAACGTAATAACTCCGGAGTTCCTCAATTTTCTGACAGATTTTAGTCTCCTCTTCACATGCCTTGAGGACTTCATATTGTCCTTAGAACTGTTTATCTTAACGATCACAGTTTGATTATCACAGTTCATCAGGATAGGGGGTATTGGTTTTTCAACCATAGGTAAGTCCATCAAGAGTTCATGAAGCCACTCTGCTTCAACAGTGGCAGTGTCTAATGCTGTGAGTTCTGCTTCCATAGTTGACCTCGTTAAGATGGTCTGCTTGCAAGACTTCCAGGAAACAGCGCCACCACCAAATGTAAAAACATAATCACTTGTGGCCTTAATCTCATCAGCATCAGATATCCAGTTTGAGTCACTATAACCCTCCAGTACCCTTGGATACCCGGTGTAGTGAATCCCATAGCTCGCGGTGCCTTTCAAATAGCGCATAACTCTCTCAAGCGCATTCCAATGATCATCTCCCGGTTTTGACACAAACCGACTCAGCTTGCTCACAGCAAAAGAGATGTCAGGCCTCGTGGCACTCGCCAAATACATAAGCGAGCCAATAATCTGAGAATACCTCAGTTGGTCTCTAGCAATCCGTCGATTCTTTCGAAGCAACACACTAGCATCATATGGAGTTGGAGAAGGCGTGCAGTCGCTATACCCAAAACGACTCAAGACCTTTTCCACATAATGAGACTGAAGCAGTGTGTTCCCACCATTCTCATCTCTCAACAGCTTGATGTTTAAGATAACATCAGCTACTCCTAGATCCTTCATCTCAAAACAGCGAGATAAGAAATCCTTAACCTCCTTGATTAAATCAAGTTTGGTTCCAAAGATCAATATGTCGTCGACATACAGGCAAAGAATAACTCCTTCGCCCCCACCATAGCGATAGTACATGCACTTGTCACCATCATTTACTACAAAGCCGGCAGTAGTTAATGTTCTTTTGAACTTATCATGCCACTCCTTAGGAGCTTGTTTAAGGCCATATAAAGACTTTAATAACTTGCACACCTTTCCTTCCTGACCAGGTACTGCAAAACCATCTGGCTGTTCCATGTAAATTTCCTCCTTCAACTCTCCATTGAGGAAAGCCGTCTTAACGTCCATTTGATGAACGAGAAGACCATGTGAGGCAGCCAGTGATAGTAGCACCCGAATTGTGGTCAGTCTAGCCACGGGTGAGTAAGTATCAAAGAAGTCTTCACCTTCTTTCTTGGTATAACCCTTGGCCACAAGCCATGCCTTGTACTTTTCAATCGTACCATCAGGTCTAAGCTTCTTCTTGAACACCCACTTACATCCTACAGGTTTGCACCGATAAGGACGGTCAGTGATCTCCCAGGTACCGTTAGCTAAGATGGAATCCATCTCGCTACGTACAGCTTCCTTCCAGTAGTCAGCATCAGGAGATGCATAGGCTTCTGAAATAGTCCTGGGTGTGTCATCCACGAGGTACACAATGAAATCATCACCAAAAGACTTTGCAGTCCTCTGTCTCTTACTCCTCACAGGAGTTCCATTGTTACCCTCAACAGGATTCTCAACGTGTTCCATCGCAATGGTGGGTTCAGGAATTACAGTGAATTCCTCACTAGATGGAGTAGGTATCTCCTGATTTGATGAACTCGACATATCCTTCATAGGAAATATGTCCTCAAAGAAAGTTGCACCATTTGATTCCATAATCGTACCAACATGCATGTCGGATACTTCAGATTTTATTATCAAAAATCTATAGCCGATGCTATGAAAAGCATAGCCCAGAAGAACACAATCCACGGTTTTTGGTCCAAGCTTGCGCTTCTTGGGAATTGGTATATTGACTTTCGCCAAACAACCCCAAGTACATAGGTAAGAGAGTTTCAACCTTTTCCTTTCCCATTCCTCAAATGGAGTCATGGTCTCATGCTTTGTGGGAACTCGGTTTAGGACATGACACGCAGTCATTAGCGCCTCCCCCCGCCATTCCTTGGATAGACCCGAAGTGTCTAACATGGTGTTAACCATATCAGTTAGAGTTCGGTTCTTTCTTTCGGCTACCCCATTTGACAGGGGTGATTAGGGAGGCATCCTCTCATGGATTATACCATGTTCCGCACAAAACAGACAAATTCATTGGAAAAATACTCTCCACCACGATCGGACCTAAGCCATTTAATTTTTCGATCAAGTTGGTTCTCTGCCTCAGCTTTATAGTTTTTAAAGAAAGTCAAAGCCTCATCTTTTGATTTCAAAAGATACACATAACAATATCTAGTGGAGTCATCAATCAACGTCATGAAGTATCTCTTTCCACCTTTTGTCAACACGCGATTCATCTCACAAAGATCAGAATGTATAAGCTCTAGTGGCGCCAAGTCTCTTGCCTCTGCAGTCTTATGTGACTTGCGAGGTTGCTTAGCTTGCACACATACTTGGCACTTGGAGCCTTTGACAGTAGAGATTTTCGGAATTAAATTCATATTGGCTAACCGCGTCATGCAACCAAAGTTAATATGACAGAGTCGTGAATGCTAAATATCAGACTCATTATTGTGGCAAACATTATTAATAACTTTAGTGCAAATATCTGACAAAGATAGGCGGAACAAGCCTCCGCACTCATAGCCTTTTCCAACAAATTGTCCACACTTAGAAATTACAACTTTATTGGATTCTAAAACCAACTTAAAACCATCTCGACATAAACAGGAACCGCTAACGAGATTTTTATTGATGGACGGCACATGATGAACGTTCTTCAGATGCACAGTCTTCCCCGAAGTAAACTTCAGATCGACCGTACCAACACCTCGAACGATGGCATGTGACCTGTTCCCCATCAGCACGGGTGAAGTCCCTGTTGCCTGGTAAGAAGAAAACATGGAGGCATCAGCACAAACATGTACATTGGCACCGGTGTCAATTAACCAATCAGGGGATTGAAATACTGAAAGGATGGTAGGAAAAATACCATACCCTGATTCCTTCATATCAGTATCACCGATGACAACATTAGCGGACTTGCCGCTCTTCTCATGTTCGCGCTCCTCAAAGCGGTAAGGACACTTCGGAGCCCAGTGATTAGGATCACCGTAGACATGGCAAAGTCCCTTCCCCTTCTTATGAGAATTCTTCTTGAAGTTGGTAGAATGTGATGGCTTGTTCTTTGTATCAAACTTGCCTTTGCCCTGAGTTTTGTTCTTATTGTTTTTGAACTTGTTGGGCTGGGAGTTCTTCTTCTGTACCATGTGGGCACTAGAACCTCCACTAGTGCAGAACCGGGCAATAGCACCGGTTCGTAAGGCCCTTTAGTGCCGGTTCCATAACCGGCACTAAAGTGTGGGCACTAAAGCCCCACCCCCTTTAGTACCGGTTCAGCACAAACCGGTGCTAAAGGGCAACCACGTGGCACGAGCCAGCTCCGGGGGCCGGGAGCCCTTTAGTACCGGTTGGTAACACCAACCGGTACTAAAATGTTTGGGGGGTTTTTGGTTTTATGATTTCTTTTTCATTTAATTTTGTGTTTTCCATTTTAATTCTTTTTCGTTTGCTGGTATTTTACGATACTACACATTGTACACGTTATGCATATATA
>NC_041384.1:30452241-30457660 GCF_002162155.2 Triticum dicoccoides | reverse complement strand
CATATATATATATATATATATATATATATATATATAGAATTTCTAGTAGAACCAATCATATATATATCATCAATGTCTCACAAACCACCATATTAATTCACACATACACACATGTATAGCTATATACAATTTCTCCTACATATGCATGTTGCCTTCGGAGCCAGTGGCATTAGCCTAATTGGTGCCTTCGGAGCATGATGACAATTGGAAGTGGTTCATGACCTGGTCGATGGGGGCGGTAGTGGGTAATAGTATTCTCCCTTCGGATTTATGACCTGGTCGAGCAAAAATCCCGCTATTTCCTCTTGAAGTGCTTCTACGCGCTCTGTTTCTAGGAGCTTGTCCTGCACCTCTGTGAACTATTAAGAAGGAGATCAATATGCATGTGTATTAGTTGTGTGACTAGATATCGATAATGGTGTAAAAATTGTGGATAGTGTTCTGACAAGCGTACCCATTCCTGTCTTTGAGATCTGCTCCTTTCGGACGCCATCATGTGAATGTTCTCGCAAACGCAGAATGCACACAGATCAGTCCCCTGCGCCTGCTTCAGGGCCTTTATTACGAGAATGGAATTTAATTTGATCAGATAATAATTAATCAAGCATGATAATTAAAGAGATGGCAGCTAGCTAGCTAGCTAGTACTACTTAATTACTTACCTTGGGTCGAAACCATTTCAGCTATCGTTTCCATTCGCCTTCCGTGACGCTGATGAACCTTGCCCAAGCCCTGCCCGCCGACAAAGAAAATGAATAAAGGGGTTATTAAATAGTTCATATCATGAAATGACGAAATAAATAGGCCGAGATATATAGTTAATAATGATTGAAATTACCTGTTAACTATCCCAAACAAGATGTTATAGTCACTATTTGCTTTGAGTAGTGAGTCCAGTATTTCAACTGTTCCGGCGTCAACTTTAATGATACACAAGATCCAGTGAAATCTGTATGCACACACGTTTGCATGTCTTAATTAAGCGGGCATATGTAAGCAAAAACATGTAGCTAGCTAGTAGGCGTAGTACAAGAAAGTGTGACTCACTGGAAGTTGTAAGGAAGTAGTATATCTTCATTGTATTTGAGGCGCTTCAAGAACTCTAGATGCTGCCCTCTACCTGCTTTTCATGATGCTTGTTTATTTTCCATGTGTATTCATTAACGGTGTTTGGGTCAATGAACCCAATGCCATAGCATCCACCTTTTCTCATTTCATACATCTTCATCCTGCATAATACCACAGAAAAGAATATGGTGAGGATAATTACAGTTAATGATTGATCAAAAGGATCACTACAGCTAGCTTGAGACTTAAATTACAGACAGAAATCACTTACAGACAATAACAACTGACGATAGATTTATCGAGTGAGTCTTGATTGTATAACTGAAACAGTTCAGAATACTCAACGGTCACAGGTTTCTGATGGTAGTAATGATCCTTCTTGACTTGCACCATGAGGGACTCTCGATCGGATCTCTTGGTAATGTCCATGTACCATTGATGCAATTCATACATTCTCGTTGGGAGCTTCTTGACCTCTTCTGGCTTGACCAAAGGTTGGCCCCGGGCATATTTCCGTTTTATTTCCTCCTCTATAAGCACAGGCATGTCCTCGATCTCGAGGAGTTGTCCAACAGTGATGTTGAGAGTTTCAGCCTGCATTATATGCTCCTGGGTTATTACCACATCGCCCACCTCGGGAACATAAACTGTTTGCCCATAATAATATTGGGCGCGCGTACTGTCACGTGTTGTTGGCGGCACAACAAGCGGGGGGGTTGATTGCGCCGCCTGTTCTCCCAGCTGGGCAACGGTTTTCCCACATTTTTTGACAGCTGCTTGTTGTTTGCTCGAGGTCGAGCTCGCCTCCTTCTGTAGACGTTGTCGATGTAACTTCCTGATGTGGCGCTCATAGTCTATGTCAACAGGCTTAGGAGCTGGTGGTTGAGCCATACGAATGAAGTGGTCAACTACTTCCACAGGCACTTTCTCCCTTGGCGGCGGTGGCGGTTTCGGTCCAAAATGGGCGTCGACTTCTGCCCGCACTATGGCATTGGTTTGCTCCTCGGTCCTGTCGTAAGCCCTCTCAGGAAGAGTATTAGTAAGGTTTGGACCATATTTATATCGCTTGCCTCCACCTATACTTCCTGTACTATGACCTCGACTCGTACCGCTACGCACCATAGCTGCGGGGTGTCTCTTCTGCGATTGCTGAGGCGGCAGAGACGGCTGACGGGGCTGAGTTGGACGAGGAGGAGTGGCCTGAAGCTGTGCCGGACTTGGAGGAGATGTGGACGTCTGACGCTGTGTCGGACTTGGAGGAGGAGTGGCCTGACACTTTGCCGGACTTGGAGGAGGAGGAGTGGCCTCACGCGTTGGTGGACTTGGAGGAGCGGGAGTCTACTGACTCGGTGGCGGACTTCGACGAGGAGTCGGGTGACGCGGTGTCGGTGGCCTTCGAAAGATGATGCAATCCTTTCTCCATAGGATGATACGATGTTTGGCATCTCCGAGTGTGTGCTCCTCGTCACCTCCAGGAATGTCAAGCTCTAGCCCCGAATATTGGTCCACCACCTCATCAACCACGACACGAGCATAGCCTGCTGGAATCGGGTTGCAATGGAAGGTTGCATCGGGGGAATTTGTATAAGCAACGCCGTCCGCCACCTTCAAGGATATGTTCTTAATTTTGAAGTGTAGCTCGCAGTTAGTGTTCTCCACGATGTCATCCATGGGGTATCTATCCAACATTGTGTCAAACGGGGCGGAACCCACGCTGCTTCTCGGCATGGATGGGGCAGTGGTATCCAATGCTGGATCATCCGCTAGCTGCTGCAGCTGCTGAGACCCCCTTTGCTGGCTAAGTGAGTCGATCTGCTCCTGCTGCCACTGGAATTTGACTACCAAGTCCGCGTGCGCTGATTCTAGGCCTTGAAGGCGTTCATACTCCAGCTTCCTCTTCTCCTCCTCCATCTTCCTCTGCTTCTCCTCCGCAATCTTCCTTCTCGCACGGGTTCTATAGTTGGCGTTCCAGTCCGAAAACCCCTCATACCACGGAATAGCGCCCTTGCCTTGTGTTCTTCCCGGGTGTTCAGGATTTCCCGGGGCACGCGTAAGCTCGTCGTTCTCTCTGTTGGGCTGGAACACCCCCGTTCGAGCCTCTTCTATTGCAACAAGTATATTATCGTCGGCTCCGTTCAGACATGCCTTCGTCGAAACTTTGCCTGTCTTCGGGTCCAACTCCCCCCCATGCGCATAGAACCAAGTCCTACACCTGGGGGGCCAGCTCTTAGTAACCGGAGTGACACCTGCATCCTCCTTCTCTTTCTCAGACTTATCCCACTTAGGCATTGCCACCGCGTAGCCACCTGGCCCCAGCTTATGGAACTTATCCTTTTTTCGGCATTCTTCTTGTTTATTCTCGACCGTTCCTTAGCTAATTCTGAATCCTTGAATTTCACGAAATCGTCCCAATGAGCACTTTGATTCTCTAGTGTTCCCTCGAATACTGGAGTCTTCCTTCCTCCCTTGACGTACTTGTCCCATTCACGATTCTTGTGGTTCTTGAATGCAACCGCCATCTTCCTAAGAGCAGCGTCCTTGACTTTCTGCACATCTGCTTCTGTGAAATGATCTGGTAGGGTGAAATGTTCCATGAGAGTATCCCAAAGCAGACTTTTTTGTCTGTCGTTGACAAAAGTAAGATCTGGACGTGGCTTTGATGGCTCTCTCCATTCTTGAAGGGAGATCGGGAGTTGGTCCTTCACAAGAACTCCGCACTGACGAACGAACTTGTCCGCAATCTTCTTAGGCGCTAATGGTTCGCCATTAGGTCTGATTGCCTCGATATTATACTTTACGCCCTCCTTCAACTTTTTGTTCGGGCCTTGTTTCGTCCTGTTGCCTGAAGATTTGCTCGATCTGGATGGCTGAAAGAAGAAAGATCGATTCGTTAATATATCTTCAACTCATTTAAAACATGTGATGATCACCAGATGCCTGCTTATATAAATATATATACCTCGCCGGTCTTTGTTGTTTCAGGATCAACATATTCTTCGTCATTGTCATAATCGTAGTTCATGACTTCATCAATTCGGTCGTCGCGATCGAATATCATATCACCCTCTCCGGTGTTGTTTAGAAATTCGGAGCCGTCATAATCTTCTTCATTCTGATCATCATCTGGCCCGCGTATTATATCGAACATGGTCTGTTCTCCCTCTCTGTCGTATTGTCCGCCATAGCTTTTATTTAACTATGCCAAAAGAAATATAAAACAATTTAGTATTCAAATTACATCGTCTCGAATAATAGATATAATCTCGAATACATCGTCTCGAATAATAGATATAATCTCAAATACATCATCTCGAATAATATATAATATTGAATAGTACATCACTGGCTAGGTAGCTAATTAAAGATCGAATACTACAGAAGAATCTAGGACACTCGCGGTTCCTGCGACGCGGGCGGTGGACACCCAAAGAGAAGGAACCCTCACAGGATCATAGCTGAAGTGAGATCCCTGAAGAAACTGCCAGGTATTGGAGAACCTGCCGCCCTCTAACGCAACCATGTAGCGATGGACGTACTCGTCCTCCTCCCTGACACGGCGACGTACCACCTCCGGCGGGGCCGGCTCCCTCCGCACCAAAACTGGCCCACGCGAACGCCACCAAACGAGATCAGGGTCAACGACGGGACCCGGGGTCGGGTTCCTCATCAAGCGGTGCGCCCCTCCAGGCAGCACCTCCCAGTGCCAGCCCGGCAGAGCCCAGTCCCGGACATGGGTCAGTCGGACGTCGTCGCGGACGGGTCGACGGCAAGGATACGGGCCGGGCATCGTCGAGAACAAATACTAGCTATATGCCCGCAAAAAGTAACATTTTTTTAATGATTGGATTTTGATAACTAAAATTTCTAACATTTCTATATAACACTAATTATGCTATCATTGCATATGTCTAAATTCTATATGCTATTTCATACTAATTAAGCATCTAACACTAAAAACAGAAAAAATAACTTTTATACATCCATTAAAAAACTGAAAAACAACATTATATAAAAAATTTCCATACTAATTAAACACTAATTATATCCATCTAACATGCATTCATACATATATACTAGTGAAAAATAATAATCTAAAAAATCTAAACTAATTAAACATACAAAATACGTATATACTAATATATACATGCATTAATTCATACATATGGACGTGTGTGTGTGTGTGTTCATCATGCTTGTGTGTGTGTGTATGGGCTCGAGGAGGGGCGGCGCCCATGGTGGCCGCCGGGGGCGAGGGAGAGGGGTTAGAGGGGGAGAGCTCACAGCGGGGCGACGGCGACGGCGAGGCGACGTCCGGGGGCGGCGACGGGTCGGGGCGTGACGCGGGGGCGGC
>NC_041384.1:30422874-30451940 GCF_002162155.2 Triticum dicoccoides | reverse complement strand
ACGGCGCGACGGGGACGGGCCCGGGGCGGCGACGGGGATGGGGGCGGCGACGGGGACGGGGGCGGCGAAGGGGACAGGGGCGGCGACGGCGACGACGTCGATCGATCGGGGCGCGCGGGCGGTGCTTCAATGGGGAAATAGAGGAAGAAACAGAGGGAGAATAAAATTTTCGTAAGTGTTGTATATATAGAAGTCACCTTTAGTACCGGTTGGAGCCACCAACCGGTACTAAAGGCCTGTTTTGGCCAGGCCAAGCGGCGGGAACCGCACCCCCTTTAGTACCGGTTGGTGGCTCTAACCGGTACTAAAGGCCCCCCTTTAGTACCGGTTGGTGCCACGAACCGGTGCTAAAGGGGGTGCGCTGGCGCAGGTGCGGTGTGCAAGTTTAGTCCCACCTCGCTAGCCGAGGGGCGACGACACTGGTTTATAAACCCCCGTGCGCTAGCTCTCTCAAGCTCCTCTCCAAAGCAGGCCTACTGGGCCTACATGTTCTGTGCTGCCCTGTTGGCCCACTGGGCCTTTGCGGGCCTGCATCCTGGCCCAACAACAGGTTGGGTTTCTAGTCGTATGCAGGCCGCTCTGGCCTAGTAGGCGGGCTTTATTTTATTTTATTTGCTTTATTTATTTTTGAGTTGTTATTTTTGTGTATTTAGAGTTTCTTTGTGAATATTTTTGCTTTAGGTACAAAAAATTACAAACTTTCTGTTAGTGCCCGTAGTTTTCAAATTTGAATAGTTTAAATTTTGAATTATTTGAAATTAGTGTGAATCACTAGTTTGTGAATAACTTAACTTTAAAAATCAGTAAAGGCATGAAAGAATTTGTTTGCACATAAAATTTCTTCGCGTTTCAAATGCCAAAACACATAATTAACTACCCTAACTATTACAGAGATTCCCTTCTGGGTGTGAAACACAGAAGAAAGTGATGATAGTGAAGCCGATCACATCCCGGATCTTTGAGTGTGAAACTTTTTCTTCGCGTGTGTCCCTTTGCGTCGTAACCATGGAAAATCTTCATCATTTAACGGGATGCTCGGGTCAATATTCACTATGAATGGAGCAATTTCATTAAACTTTTCATAATCTTCTGACTTGTCTGTCTTGTCATCCACTCCCACGATGTTTCTCTTCCCAGAAAGAACTATGTGCCGCTTTGGCTCATCGTACAATGCATTCGCTTCCTTATCTTTTCTTTTTCTTGGCTTGGTAGACATGTCCTTCACATAGAAAACCTGTGCCACATCATTGGCTAGGACGAATAGTTCGTCTGCATACGCAAGATTGTTGAGATCCACTGTTGTCATTCCGTACTGCGGGTCTTCCGCTACCCCGCCTTGTGTCATATTGACCCATTTGCACCGAAACAAAGGGACCTTCAAACCACGTCGACAGTCAAGTTCCCATATGTCCTGTATATAACCATAATATGTTTCCTTTCCCGTCTTGGTTTCTGCATCAAAGCGGACACCACTGTTTTGGTTGGTGCTCTTCTTATCTTGGGCGATCGTGTAAAATGTATTACCATTTATCTCGTACCCTTTGAAAGTCATTATATTCGAAGATGGTAACTGGGACAGCAAGTACAGGCCATCTTCAATAGAGGTGTCATGCATGGTATGTGTCTGCAACCAGCTGGCGAAACTCCTGGTTTGTTCACGTGTAATCCAGTCATCAGACCGCTCCGTGTGTTTGGAGCGTAGCAAATTCTTGTGTTCATCCATATACGGAGCCATCAAGGCGGAATTCTGTAGAACTGTGTAGTATGCTTCAGTGAGAGAATGTCCGTCCATACATATTATTGTTCCCCTCCTAGCGTGCCTTTTCCATCCAGTCTGCCCTTATGCTGCGATTCAGGAACACCAATCGGCTTAAGGTCAGGAATAAAGTCAATACAAAACTCAATGACCTCCTCATTTTGACGGCCCTTGGAGATGCTTCCTTCTGGCCTAGCACGGTTATGAACATATTTCTTTAAGACTCCCATGAACCTCTCAAAGGGGAACATATTGTGTAGAAATACAGGACCCAAAACGTTAATCTCTTCGCATAGGTGAACTAGGACGTGCGTCATGATGTTGAAGAAGGATGGTGGGAACACCAACTCGAAACTGACAAGACATTGCACCAAATTATTCTCTAACCTTGGTATGATTTCTGGATCGATTACCTTCTGAGAGATTGCATTGAGAAATGCACATAGCTTCACAATGGCTAATCGAACGTTTTTCGGTAGAAGCCCCCTCAATGCAACCGGAAGCAGTTGCGTCATAATCACGTGGCAGTCATGAGACTTTAGGTTCTGGAACTTTTTCTCTGCCATGTTTATTATTCCCTTTATATTCGATGAGAAGCCAGACGGTACCTTAATATTGAGCAGGCATTCAAAGAAGATTTCCTTCTCTTCTTTGGTAAGAGCGTAGCTTGCATGACCCTGATGTATGCCGTCTTTTCCGTGCATACGTTGCTGGTCCTCTCGTGCCTCAGGTGTATCTTTTGTCTTCCCATACACACCCAAGAAGCCAAGCAGGGTCACACAAAGATTCTTCGTCACGTGCATCACGTCGATTGCGGAGCGGACCTCTAGGTCTTTCCAATAGGGCAGGTCCCAAAATATAGATTTCTTCTTCCACATCGGTGCGCGTCCGTCAGCATCATTCGGAACAGGTTGTCCACCAGGACCCTTTCCAAAGACCACCTTCAAATCCTTGACCATATCATGTACATCAGCACCAGTACGGTGGCGAGGCTTCGTCCGGTGATCCGCCTCACCTTTGAAATGCTTGCCTTTCTTTCTTACGGGATGCCTGCTCGGAAGAAATCGACGATGTCCCAGGTACACATTCTTCTTACAATTAGCCAAATATATAATGTCGGTATCGTCTAAACAGTGCGTGCATGCGCGGTATCCCTTGTTTGTCTGTCCTGAAAGGTTACTGAGAGCAGGCCAATCATTGATGGTCACGAACAGCAACGCCTTTAGGTCAAATTCTTCCCCCATGTGCTCATCCCACGCACGTATACCTGTTCCATTCCACAGTTGTAAGAGTTCTTCAACTAATGGCCTCAGGTACACATCAATGTCGTTGCCGGGTTGCTTAGGGCCTTGGATGAGCACTGGCATCATAATGTACTTCCGCTTCATGCACAACCAAGGAGGAAGGTTATACAAACATAGAGTCACAGGCCAGGTGCTATGGTTGCTGCTCTGCTCCCCAAAAGGATTAATGCCATCTGCGCTTAGACCAAACCATACGCTCCTTGCGTCATCTACAAACTCCTTCCCGTACTTTCTTTCGATTTTTCTCCACTGCGACCCGTCAGCGGGTACTCTCAACTTTCCGTCTTTCTTACGGTCTTCTCTGTGCCATCGCATCACCTTGGCATGCTCTTTGTTTTGGAACAAACGTTTCAACCGTGGTATTATAGGAGCATACCACATCACCTTGGCAGGAATCTTCTTCCTGGGGCGCTCGCCCTCGACATCACCAGGGTCATCGCGGCTGATCTTATAGCGCAATGCACCACATACCGGGCAAGCGTTCAAATCCTCATACTCACCGCGGTAGATGATGCAATCATTAGGGCATGCATGTATCTTCTGCACCTCTAACCCTAGAGGGCAGACAGCCTTCTTTGCTTCGTACATACTCTCGGGCAATTCGTTGTCCTTTGGAAGCATATCCTTTATCATTACCAGCAACTTTCCAAATCCCTTGTCAGATACACCATTCTCTGCCTTCCATTGCAGCAATTCCAGTGTGGTGCCCAGCTTTTTCTTGTCACCTATGCAATTCGGGTACAACAATTTTTTGTGATCCTCTAACATGCGCTGCAACTTCTTCTTCTCCAAATCACTTGCGCAGTTTCTCTGCATCGGCAATGGCCCGACCTAGATCATCAACGGGCTCATCTGATGCCTCTTCTTCAGCTTCTTCCCACATTGCCGGCTCAGCTTCTTCCCGCATTACCGGCTCAGCTTCTTCCCCCATTGTTGTATCATCGTATTCAGGGAACCCATGGCCAGGATAGCTGTCGTCGTCCTCTTCTTCTTCATTGTCTTCCATCATAACCCCTCTTTCTCCGTGCTTGGCCCAAACATTATAGTGGGGCATGAAACCGGACTTAAACAGGTGGACATGAATGGTTCTTGACGTAAAGTAATTGTGACCATTCTTACAGCCAGCACATGGACAAGGCATAAAACCATCCGCCCGCTTGTTTGCCTCAGCCGCAAGCAGAAAAGTATGCACGCCCTCAATGAACTGGGGAGAGCATCGGTCATCGTACATCCATTGTTGGCTCATCTTCATTACACAACACCGAATAGACCAAATTAATACAAGTTCATACATAAAGTTCATACAACACTTAAATGCAACAAACAAATAACTCTCTAGCTAAAGCATTTAAATGCAACAACAAATGCGATCAAGATCGCAACTAAGGTAACAATGGATCCAACGGCATAATGATACCAAGCCTCACTATCGATGGCATATTTTCTAATCTTTCTAATCTTCAAGCGCATTTTCTCCATCTTGATCTTGTGATCATCGACGACATCGGCAACATGCAACTCCAATTCCATCTTCTCCCCCTCAATTCTTTTCAATTTTTCTTTCAAGTACTCGTTTTCTCTTTCAACTAAATTTAACCTCTCGACAATAGGGTTGGTTGAAATTTCCGGTTCACATACCTCCTAGAAAAAATTTCTATGTCAACTTGATGGGCATAATTTGTCATAAACACGAAATGCAACTAGTTTTAAAAGAGAATATATATACCACATCCGAATCATAACAAGGACGAGGGCCGACGGGGACGGATATCAAAACCATGGCACTATATGTATAACAAACAACGTACGGGTAAGATAATTATACGAGTAACTATATATCCAAATCACACAAACATCAATTTTTATATAAAATTTCATGAACAAGAGGCTCACCACAAGGTGGTGCCGGCGACGGGACGGTGCGGGCGATCGACGGTGGTTACGACGGAGATTTAGAAGGCACTAAGTAAACCACACCTACATATGCAAACTAAGTGTTATTTTTGACCTCAAATTGCATATAAATCAAATACTAGCACATATATATATATATATATCCTCCCAAATTACTAAACTCACAAATTAATCACTATATAATGTTGGGGAATGTTGCAGAAAACAAAAATTTTCCTACGGTTTCACCAAGATCCATCTATGAGTTCATCTAGCAACGAGTGATCGGATTGCATCTACATACCTTTGTAGATCACGCGCGGAAGCGTTCAAAGAACGGGGATGAGGAAGTCGTACTCGACGTGATCCAAATCACCGGAGATCCTAGCGCCGAACGAACGGCACCTCCGTGTTCAACACATGTACGGTCAGCGTGACGTCTCCTCATTCTTGATCCAGCAAGGGGGGAGGAGAGGTTGATGAAGATCCAGCAGCACGACGGCGTGGTGGTGGATGCAGGGGTCACCGCAGCAGGGCTTCGCCGTTCTACTACGAGAGGGAGAGGTGTAGCGGGGGAGAGGGAGGCGCCAAGACTCAAGGGTGCGTCTGCCCCCTCCCTCCCCCCCTTTATATAGGCCCCCCTAGGGGGTGCGCCGGCCCTAGGAGATGGGATCTCCTAGGGGGGGCGGCGGCCAAGGGGTGGAGTGCCCCCCAAGCCAGGTGGGGCGCCCCCCACCCTAGGGTTCCCAACCCTAGGCGCATGGGGTGGTCCAAGGGGGGCGCACCAGCCCACTATGGGCTGGTTCCCCTCCCCACTTTGGCCCATGGGGCCCTCCGAGATGGGTGGCCCCACCCGGTGGACCCCCGGGACCCTTCCGGTGGTCTCGGTACAATACCGGTGACCCCCGAAACTCTCCCGATGGCCGAAACTGCACTTCCTATATATAATTCTTCACCTCCGGACCATTCCGGAACTCTTCGTGACGTCCGGGATCTCATCCGGGACTCCGAACAACTTTCAGGTTACTGCATATTATATCTCTACAACCCTAGCGTCACCGAACCTTAAGTGTGTAGACCCTACGGGTTCGGGAGACATGTAGACATGATCGAGATGGCTCTCCGGTCAATAACCAACAACGGGATCTGGATACCCATGTTGGCTCCCACATGCTCCTCGATGATCTCATCGGATGAACCACGATGTCGAGGATTCAAGCAACCCCGTATACAATTCCCTTTGTCAATCGGTATGTTACTTGCTCGAGATTCAATCGTCGGTATCCCAATACCTCGTTCAATCTCGTTACCGGCAAGTTACTTTACTCGTACCATAATGCATGATCCCGTGACCAGACACTTGGTCACTTTTGAGCTCATTGTGATGATGCATTACCGAGTGGGCCCAGAGATACCTCTCCGTCATACGGAGTGAAAAATCCCAGTCTTGATCCGTGTCAACCCAACAGACACTTTCGGAGATACCCGTAGTATACCTTTATAGTCACCCAGTTACGTTGTGACGTTTGGTACATCCAAAGCACTCCTACGGTATCCGGGAGTTACACGATCTCATGGTCTAAGGAAAAGATACTTGACATTGGAAAAACTCTAGCAAACGAACTATATGATCTTGTGCTATGTTTAGGATTGGATCTTGTCCATCACATCATTCTCCTAATGATGTGATCTCGTTATCAATGACATCCAATGTCCATAGTCAGGAAACCATGACTATCTGTTGATCAACGAGCTAGTCAACTAGAGGCTTACTAGGGACATGTTGGTGTCTATGTATTCACACATGTATTACGATTTCCGGATAACACAATTATAGCATGAATAAAAGACAATTATCATGAACAAGGAAATATAATAATATCCTTTTATTATTGCCTCTAGGGCATATTTCCAACAGTCTCCCACTTGCACTAGAGTCGATAATCTAGTTACATTGTGATGAATCGAACACCCATGGAATTCTGGTGTTGATCATGTTTTGCTCTAGGGAGAGGTTTAGTCAACGGATCTGCTACATTCAGGTCCGTATGTACTTTACAAATATCTATGTCTCCATCTTGAACATTTTCACGAATGGAGTTGAAGCGACGCTTGATGTGCCTGGTCTTCTTGTGAAACCTGGGCTCCTTGGCAAGTGCAATAGCTCTAGTGTTGTCACAGAAGAGCTTGATTGGCCCTGACGCATTGGGTATGACTCCTAGGTCGATGATGAACTCCTTCACCCAAATTGCTTCATGCGCTGCCTCCGAGGCTGCCATGTACTCCGCTTCACATGTAGATCCCGCCATGACGCTCTGCTTGCAACTGCACCAGCTTACTACCCCACCATTCAAAATATACACGTATCCGGTTTGTGACTTAGAGTCATCCAGATCTGTGTCGAAGCTAGCATTGACGTAACCCTTTACAACGAGCTCTTCGTCACCTCCATAAACGAGAAACATTTCCTTAGTCCTTTTCAGGTACTTCAGGATATTCTTGACCGCTGTCTAGTGTTCCTTGCCGGGATTACTTTGGTACCTACCTACCAAACTTACGGCAAGGTTTACATCAGGTCTGGTACACAGCATGGCATACATAATAGAACCTATGGCTGAGGCATAGGGGATGACACTCATCTCTTCTATATCTTCTGCCGTGGTCGGACATTGAGCTGAGCTCAATTTTATACCTTGCAACACAGGCAAGAACCCCTTCTTAGACTACTCCATATTGAACTTCTTCAATATCTTATCAAGGTATGTGCTTTGTGAAAGACCTATGAGGCGTCTTGATCTATCTCTATAGATCTTGATGCCTAATATATAAGCAGCTTCTCCAAGGTCCTTCATTGAAAAACTCTTATTCAAGTAGGCCTTAATGCTGTCCAAAAGCTCTATATCATTTCCCATCAAAAGTATGTCATCTACATATAATATGAGAAATGCTACAGAGCTCCCACTCACTTTCTTGTAAACGCAGGCTTCTCCATAAGTCTGCATAAACCCAAACGCTTTGATCATCTCATCAAAGCGAATGTTCCAACTCCGAGATGCTTGCACCAGCCCATAAATCGAGCGTTGGAGCTTGCACACCTTGTCAGCATTCTTAGGATCGACAAAACCTTCTGGCTGCATCATATACAATTCTTCCTTAAGGAAACCATTAAGGAATGCCGTTTTGACGTCCATTTGCCATATCTCATAATCATAGAATGCGGCAATTGCTAACATGATTCGGACGGACTTCAGCTTCGCTACCGGTGAGAAAGTCTCATCGTAGTCAACCCCTTGAACTTGTCGATAACCCTTAGCGACAAGCCGAGCTTTATAGATGGTCACATTACCATCCGCGTCTGTCTTCTTCTTAAAGATCCATTTATTTTCTATGGCTCGCCGCTCAACGGGCAAGTCAGTCAAAGTCCATACTTCGTTTTCATACATGGATCCTATCTCGGATTTCATGGCTTCCAGCCATTTGTCAGAATCCGGGCCCGCCATTGCTTCTTCATAGTTCGAAGGTTCACCATTGTCTAACAACATGATTTCCAAGACAGGGTTGCCGTACCATTCTGGTGCGGAACGTGTCCTTGTGGACCTTCGAATTTCAGTAGGAGCTTGATCAGAAGTATCTTGATCATCATCATTAACTTCCTCTCTAATTGGTGCAGGCACCACAGGAACATTTTCCTGAGTTGCGCCACTTTCCGGTTCAAGAGGTGATATTTCATCAAGTTCTACTTTCCTCCCACTTACTTCTTTCGAGAGAAACTCCTTCTCTAGAAAGGATCCATTCTTGGCAACAAAGATCTTGCCTTCGGATCTGAGGTAGAAGGTATACCCAATAGTTTCTTTAGGGTATCCTATGAAGATGCATTTTTCTGACTTGGGTTCGAGCTTTTCAGGTTGAAGTTTCTTGACATAAGCATCGCATCCCCAAACTTTTAGAAACGACAGCTTAGGTTTCTTCCCAAACCATAACTCATACGGTGTCGTCTCAACGGATTTTGACGGAGCCCTATTTAAAGTGAATGCGGCAGTCTTAAAGCATAGCCCCAAAAAGAAAGCGGTAAATCGGTAAGAGACATCATAGATCGCACCATATCTAATAGAGTGCGATTACGACGTTCGGACACACCATTACGCTGAGGTGTTCCAGGCGGCGTGAGTTGTGAAACTATTCCACATTTTCTTAAGTGTGTGCCAAATTCTGACTCAAGTATTCTCCTCCATGATCTGATCGCAGGAACTTGATTTTCCTGTCACGTGATTCTCAACCTCACTCTGAAATTCCTTGAACCTTTCAAAGGTCTCAGACTTGTGTTTCATTAAGTAGACATACCCATATCTACTCAAGTCATCAGTGAGGGTGAGAACATAACGATAACCACCGCGAGCCTCAACACTCAT
This sequence comes from Triticum dicoccoides, assembly GCF_002162155.2. Lineage (NCBI taxonomy): Eukaryota > Viridiplantae > Streptophyta > Magnoliopsida > Poales > Poaceae > Triticum > Triticum dicoccoides. Next base: position 30,442,578 of record NC_041384.1, on the reverse strand, counting down.
TGGACCGCACACATCAGTATGTATGATTTCCAATAAGTTGGTTGCTCGCTCCATTGTTCCTGAGAACGGAGTCTTGGTCATTTTACCCATGAGGCATGGTTCGCATGTGTCAAATGATTCGTAATCAAGAGACTCTAAAAGTCCATCTGCATGGAGCTTCTTCATGCATTTGACACCTATGTGACCAAGGCGGTAGTGCCACAAGTATGTGGGACTATCATTATCAACCTTACATCTTTTGGTACTCACACTATGAATATGTGTAGCATTACGCTCGGGATTCATTAAGAATAAACCATTCACCATCGGAGCATGACCATAAAACATATCTCTCATATAAATAGAACAACCATTATTCTCGGATTTAAATGAGTAGCCATCTCGTATTAAATGAGATCCTGATACAATGTTCATGCTCAAACTTGGCACTAAATAACAATTATTGAGGTTCAAAACTAATCCCGTAGGTAAATGTAGAGGTAGCGTGCCGACGGCGATCACATCGACCTTGGAACCATTCCCGACGCGCATCGTCACCTCGTCCTTCGCCAGTCTCCGCTTATTCTGCAGCTCCTGCTTTGAGTTACAAATGTGAGCAACTGCACCGGTATCAAATACCCAGGAGCTACTACGAGTACTGGTAAGGTACACATCAATTACATGTATATCACATATACCTTTCGTTTTGCCGACCTTCTTGTCTGCTAAGTATTTGGGACAGTTCCGCTTCCAGTGACCACTTTCCTTGCAATAAAAGCACTCAGTCTCGGGCTTGGGTCCATTCTTTGGCTTCTTCTCGGCAGCTTGCTTGCCGGGCGCGGCAACTCCCTTGCCGTCCTTCTTGAAGTTTTTCTTACCCTTGCCTTTCTTGAACTTAGTGGTTTTATTCACCATCAACACTTGATGTTCCTTTTTGACTTCTACCTCTGCTGATTTCAGCATTGCAAATACTTCAGGAATGGTCTTTTCCATCCCCTGCATATTGAAGTTCATCACAAAGCTCTTGTAGCTCAGTGGAAGCGACTGAAGGATTCTGTCAATGACCGCGTCATCCGGGAAATTAACTCCCAGCTGAGTCAAGCGGTTATGTAACGCTGACATAGTGAGTATGTGCTCACTGACAGAACTATTTTCCTCCATCTTACAGCTGAAGAACTTGTCGGAGACTTCATATCTCTCGACCCGGACATGAGCTTGAAAAACCATTTTCAGCTCTTCGAACATCTCATATGCTCCGTGTCTCTCAAAACGCTTTTGGAGCCCCGGTTCTAAGTTGTAAAGCATGCCGCACTGAACGAGGGAGTAATCATCAGTACGTGTCTGCCAAGCGTTCATAACGTCTTGTTCTGCAGGGAGAACAGGTGCGTCACCTAGCGGTGCTTGTAGGACATAATCTTTCTTGGCAGCTATGAGGATGATCCTTAGGTTCCGGACCCAGTCCGTGTAGTTGCTGCCATCGTCTTTCAGCTTGGTTTTCTTTAGGAACGCGTTGAAGTTGAGGACAACGTTGGCCATTTGATCTACAATACATGTTGTAAAGACTTTAGACTAAGTTCATGATAATTAAGTTCATCTAAATCAAATTATTCAATGAACTCCCACTCAGATAGACATCCCTCCAGTCATCTAAGTATAACATGATCCGAGTTAACTAGGCCGTGTCCGATCATCACGTGAGACGGACTAGTCAACATCGGTGAACATCTTCATGTTGATCGTATCTTCTATATGACTGATGCTCGACCTTTCGGTCTTCTGTGTTCCGAGGCCATGTCTGTACATGCTAGGCTCGTCAAGTCAACCTAAGTGTTTGCATGTGTAAATCTGTCTTACACCCGTTGTATGTGAACGTTGGAATCTATCACACCCGATCATCACGTGGTGCTTCGAAACAACGAACTGTCGCAACGGTGCACAGTTAGGAGGAACACTTTCCTGAAATTATTATGAGGGATCATCTTATTTACTACCGTCGTTCTAAGTAAACAAGATGCAAAAACATGATAAACATCACATGCAATCAAATAATAATAGTGACATGATATGGCCAATATCACATAGCTCCTTTGATCTCCATCTTGGGGCTCCATGATCATCTTGTCACCGGCATGACACCATGATCTCCATCATCATGATCTCCATCATCGTGTCTCCATGAAGTTGCTCGCCAACTATTACTTCTACTACTATGGCTAACACGTTTAGCAATAAAGTAAAGTAATTTACATGGCGTTTCTCAATGACACGCAGGTCATACAAAAAATAAAGACAACTCCTATGGCTCCTGCCGGTTGTCATACTCATCGACATGCAAGTCGTGATTCCTATTACAACAGCATGAACATCTCATACATCACATATATATCATTCATCATTCATCACAACTTTGGCCATATCACATCACAAAACACTTGCTGCAAACACAAGTTAGACGTCCTCTAATTGTTGTTGCAAGTTTTACGTGGCTGCAATAGGGTTCTAGCAAGAATGTTTTCTTACCTACGTGAAAGCCACAACATGATTTGTCAACTTCTATTTACCCTTCATAAGGACCCTTTTCATCGAATCCGCTCCAACTAAAGTGGGAGAGGCAGACACCCGCCAGCCACCTTATGCAACTAGTGCATGTTAGTCGGTGGAACCGGTCTCACGTAAGCGTACGTGTAAGGTTGGTCCAGGCCGCTTCATCCCACAATACTGCTGAAGCAAAATAAGACTAGTAGCGGCAAGAAAGTTGACAACATCTACGCCCACAACAAATTGTGTTCTACTCATGCAAAGAGAACTACGCATAGACCTAGCTCTGATGCCACTGTTGGGGAACGTTGCAGAAAACAAAACTTTTCCTACGGTTTCACCAAGATCCATCTATGAGTTCATCTAGCAACGAGTGATCGGATTGCATCTACATACCTTTGTAGATCACGCGCGGAAGCGTTCAAAGAACGGGGATGAGGAAGTCGTACTCGACGTGATCCAAATCACCGGAGATCCTAGCGCCGAACGGACGGCACCTCCGTGTTCAACACACGTACGGTCAGCGTGACGTCTCCTCCTTCTTGATCCAGCAAGGGGGAGGAGAGGTTGATGAAGATCCAGCAGCACGACAGCGTGGTGGTGGATGCAGGGGTCACCGCAGCAGGGCTTCGCCGTTCTACTACGAGAGGGAGAGGTGTAGCAGGGGAGAGGGAGGCGCCAAGACTCAAGGGTGCGGCTGCCCCCTCCCCCCCCCTTTATATAGGCCCCCTAGGGGGGTACGCCGGCCCTAGAAGATGGGATCTCCTAGGGGGCGGTGGCCAAGGGGTGGAGTGCCCCCCAAGCCAGGTGGGGCGCCCCCCCCCCCACCCTAGGGTTCCCAACCCTAGGCGCATGGGGTGGGCCAAGGGGGGCGCACCAGCCCACTATGGGCTGGTTCCCCTCCCTACTTTGGCCCATGGGGCCCTCCGGGATGGGTGGCCCCACCAGGTGGACCCCCGGGACCCTTCCGGTGGTCCTGGTACAATACCGGTGACCCCCGAAACTCTCCCGATGGCCGAAACTGCACTTCCTATATATAATTCTTCACCTCGGGACCATTCCGGAACTCTTCGTGACGTCCGGGATCTCATCCGGGACTCCAAACAACTTTCGGGTTACTGCATATTATATCTCTACAACCCTAGCGTCACCGAATCTTAAGTGTGTAGACCCTACGGGTTCGGGAGACATGTAGACATGACCGAGATGGCTCTCCGGTCAATAACCAACAGCGGGATCTGGATACCCATGTTGGCTGCCACATGCTCCTCGATGATCTCATCGGATGAACCACGATGTCGAGGATTCAAGCAACCCCGTATACAATTCCCTTTGTCAATCGGTACGTTACTTGCCCGAGATTCAATCGTCGGTATCCCAATACCTCGTTCAATCTTGTTACCGGCAAGTCACTTTACTCGTACCGTAATGCATTATCCCGTGACCAGACACTTGGTCACTTTTGAGCTCATTGTGATGATGCATTACCGAGTGGGCCCAGAGACACCTCTCCGTCATACGGAGTGACAAATCCCAGTCTTGATCCGTGTCAACCCAACAGACACTTTCGGAGATACCCGTAGTATACCTTTATAGTCACCCAGTTACGTTGTGACGTTTGGTACACCCAAAGCACTCCTACGATATCCGGGAGTTACACGATCTCATGTCTAAGGAAAAGATACTTGACATTGGAAAAACTCTAACAAACGAACTATACGATCTTGTGCTATGTTTAGGATTGGGTCTTGTCCATCACATCATTCTCCTAATGATGTGATCTCGTTATCAATGACATCCAATGTCCATAGTCAGGAAACCATGACTATCTGTTGATCAACCTAGCTAGTCAACTAGAGGCTTACTAGGGACATGTTGGTGTCTATGTATTCACGCATGTATTACGATTTCCGGATAACACAATTATAGCATGAATAAAAGACAATTATCATGAACAAGGAAATATAATAATAATCCTTTTATTATTGCCTCTAGGGCATATTTCCAACATATAAAGCATTGCAACAGCTAATCTAGCAATGAGAGATGAAAGGACAAAGTTGCTAACCTTTGTAATCATTTGAATGGATGGGGGCCTTCAAATCTTGAAAACTTTTGGGCAAAATGTGTGATGAGCTCGAGAGGAAGAGGGGAAGAACAGAGAGAGGAGAGGGGAAAGGGGAAGAACAGAGCGAGCTCGGGTGGACGAAGGGTTTATGTAGGACGACCTTTAGTACCGGTTCGTGCCAAGAACCGGTACTAAAGGGGCTGGAGGGGCCCCAGTCTGACAACATCCTGCCACCACTCTCATTAGTACCGGTTCGTGGCACGAACCGGTGCTAAAGGTTCGCCATGAACCGGTACTAATGAAAGCGGCCCGGCTAGCCGTTGGAACCGGCACTAATGTATACATTAGTGCCGGCTCAAATACAAACCGGCACTAATATGCTTCACGTTTGACCCTTTTTCTACTAGTTCTCCCTCAGCAACTCGAGCACGTGTGTCCTTTGCTCTCGTCTTCTCTTCAACATCAAGAGTACCAATGAGATCCACAACGGAAAACTCATGTCTCTTGTGTTTCAGGGAAGTAGCAAAATTGTTCCACGAAGGTGGAAGCTTGGCAATAATGCCTCCGGCAACAAATTTGTCCGGCAACACACACTTGAAGTACTCAAGTTCTTTTGCGAGCGACTGTATCTCATGAGCCTGTTGTACAACAGGGCACTCATCGGTCATCTTGTAGTCATAGAATTGCTCCATGACGTACAACTCGCTGTCGGCGTCCGAGGCACCAAACTTGGCCTCGAGCGCAGCCCACATGTCCTTGCCGTTGTCAAACGACATTTACGAATCCACAATGGAGTCATCAAGAACACTCAGAAGAGCGCCTTTAAAGAGGGTATCAATCTTCTCAAAAGCTTCCAGCTGTGCTGGATTAAGATCGCCCTCACGCTTGCCTTTGGTGGCATCATAGCAGCCCATGGTCTGAAACCAGTAGACTGCTCTCGTGTGCCACCTCTTATATTGCGCCCCCTTAAAGGCAGGCGGCTTCAGATGCGCAGCAAAACCACTCGGAGTAAATTGCCTATAATTCGGTTTTTGGATTGTTGGAAAGATGAGCAAATTACTACGAGATTTAATCCGAATAAACAGAAAATAAATCATGACCACAGCAGCAGAGATTAAACTAATCATGCGAACTAGCATAGCAGATGAACATATCACATCTAGGGCACATACTAGAAGCATGAATTATACCACGATCTCGAACAGGAAGGATAGAATCACATACGGTGCAGCGGGTGTAGCACTGCCGACGTTGATGTTGTCGCCCATGTCGTCGAGGACGAGGTTGCCGAGGTCAGGGAAGAAGTCGTCGTTCGCGAAGTCGTCGCTGCCAGCAGTCGCGCGAGTGCGCTCCCCAAAAACCTGATCGGCCCTCTCCCGTACAAGATCACTAGAGGCGGGGTTCCGGAGGCCTGCTGTCCCTTCTCGCGGTGCACGCCGGAAGGAGGGATGGAGAAGACTTGCTTGGCGGCGCAATGATCTGGAATGATGGTGAGAAACCATACGAAGCGGCATCGGCTAGGGTAGACGTCTGCCTGACTATATAGTGCGGGCCGGGTAGGTCGTGAGAGTAAACCCCACGTCCGAGTCGTCACGATCCAAAAGAATCGAAAGCGGTTCAGTAATTAACGCGTCCGTAAATTATTAATTAATGACTCATTAATTTTTCCATGCAGCAAAAATATAGACAACGTGGCGAGGCGAGCGAGGAGGAGGAGCGCGCGTGTAGGTCTCCTTTTCTCATGCTCATACAAGTGGTAGAAGAGCTCACCTTATAAAAAGGTGCAACTCTCTCTCAACTTCTGGGGTGGGACTAAACTTTAGCCTCACTCACTCCACTCACATGTGTGCATGAATGGGCCAAGAAAATTTCAGAATTTTAGTTGGGCTTTGGGCCAAAGGCCTACTAGCAAAATTCCAACAGAGAGCTCGCGAGGTTGGGCGCTCGCCCTACCTTGATTTTTGCCGATTTTTGTTTGCGTATACATGTAAACATATCTGGTCGATCGCTGGAAAAAAATCCGCTTAAAAGTCGCCGTGAAGCGTTTTATCCGGCCGTGATTGAACATGGTACCCATCTGGACACATTATACATATACTAAACCTAGCCAGGTTTAATTTACCTGGGTTTTTTGACTTTTTTCAATCAGTGAAAACCGGACCAATAGGGTGAAGACACGCTAAATAGTGGGGGATTTGCTGGGTACACCCATGGGTTCGCGTTGCTATTTCCTTGCAAATTTCATTTCCCGGTCAACCGTCCGTTCTGTCCGGGGGTGGCCTCCATCTCCTCACATGCATGCAACCCGTGGTGGCTAGCTGATTTTTCTCCCTTTTATAATTGGAGTTGGCTGGCTCGAGACGTCTCTTCCTCTCTCGAGAAGGCTCCAGCAGGCCGCCGCCCGCCACTTATCCCCACCGCCTCCGCCGCACCGCCTCCACACCACCGCCCAACAGATCCCTATATAAGAAAGAGACCCAACTTCGCCTATGCATAAGGACAGGGCACGACCGCAGAGGGACGGCTCCATCGATCTGCCTCCAGAGGCGTACATGGGAGGGGCTGCGTCGAGCCGCCGTGTCCATCTCGCCGCCCAGCACCTCATCCCCTCTGGCCGCCCAGATCCCCTCGCCATCTTCCAAGTCCAGCCCAACCACGACACGGCCGATGTCAAGCGGGCCTCACCGTTATGGTCATCTTGGCGCCGCTGGGTTCTCCGCGCCGCCGATGCCTAGGCCGACCCAACGTGCGCCGCCCGCACCCCGCGTGCAACGGCCGGGGGCTCCGCCGCCCACGATAGCGAGCACGCTCCAGCCTGACTCACCATGCGCCATCTTCCCTGACGCCCTGAGGGTGGCCACCCCAGGACCTACCTGGCGGACGAGGTTGGGACGGGTCCAAGGTTCTTCGCCGAAGTCCATGGCTTCACGAGCCCAACAACCAGAAGCAGGCATCCATGGAGGGATCCTCGAAACACCACCCGATGCTCCCTCCCTCTTCTTTCACTTCTCTAGCTAGCTGAAGGAAGGGCTCGAGCCGAGAGCGCTGCCTCCGTCGGTCTCTGGCTCCCCAGCCGGTCTCCGCTATCCGGTCCTCGCAGGCCCTCTTCCCCTCCTCCGTTCCTTAACAAAAACATTAAGTACTTCTTGCCTCTCCATTCTCTTTCCTACAATTCAATTAACTGAGTCAGAAACATATTACGGGATATTGCCGGTTGATCGATTGCTTTAATTAGTTGTTGGTTAGTAAGTCTGCCGCGTGTACACGAGTACGAGCAATGGATGTTTGTGAAGGCTATGAGATACTGGAAATCAAGGAGCTAATTGTTTGGGTCACTTGACTGAATTGTAACTGCACCATTTGAGGCGATTTTGCCCTGGTTTTGCTGGGTGGTAAGGTGGTTTATGGGAGTTGCTGAGTTGGTGGAAGATTGGGGCATTTGCATATGGTTGGTACTGAGGAGGACTGTGCTGCTGGAGTGGGAAGCAGGAGAGGTATGTTATCCTAAAATGTACACTCTTAACTGTTTTCCATTTGCCGCGTGTTAGCCTGAAATTGGTTATGTAGGAAAATTTTAGGTCGATTTGGTAGAGTTAATTCTTTTTATTTGGTGACTCGATTTAACATGATGCACACCATATCGATGACAAATTTTTGTTGTTGCAGCAACCGTTGGGATCTTGGATTTTTTTTCCCCGAGCAGAATGTGGACTTACTACCTTTATATTGAAGATTCAACAGTTGGAAGCTGATGTAACACGTCAGAAGTTCTCCACTCCTGCATAAATGGACTGCATCATCAACCTGCACTGTTAAGGTCATGCTTAATTGCTTATAGACGATCTAGGTCCAGATTGTGAAGTAGGAACACTCGAATTGTGAATTTACTTGAAACAATACCATGTATTCTTGACACTTTCTCTGATTCTTCAGGTGAAGTTGAAGAAAAGGTAAGAGAACACTGATTCTTCAGGAAAAACTGGATATGGAGCTGCAAGATCTAAATGAAGGACTTCGGGATGGTACTATTGTAATTGTTCATATGCGAATTTACAACTTGTCTGGCTAGACCTATGTTCTGAATAATCTTCATTCCTCCATCCATTGTAACTTCATGTTCAAAGGTAACCACAACTGACATATATGATTCTAATAGTCAAAATTGTGCTCTGTTATTCTGCTCTTTGTTCCATCTGGACATTTAATTATACCCTTTCAAATTTAAATTACTGAACGCGGAGATGAAACCATTTTCAGGTGCTTATGAGACGGAAGTTAAACGAGATGGGACAAGAAAAGAAGGCTTTTCAGGTTTTACTTGCTTAAATTTTCTGATCCATTAATTTTTAAAGGAACATAATTGCATAAGTAAGCAGATTTACTTGCTATCCATTGGAATAAAAAAATTGAGCGGAGATATGATTTTACTGTTCATGTTCTTTCTTTTCTATTTGTATTGAGGTTCATGCTCACTCAAATATACTCCCTTCGTTCCGAAATAATTGTCGTTGGAGGGGTTTTCCGACCAGGTGAAAACGAGTGAAATTACCAAACTGCCCCTCCCCCACCCACCAACTTGAAATCGCACGGGCCGTCGTCTTCCTCCGTTGCTCCTTCCCTCCGCCAGGACTCCGTCGCTCCTCCCCTTCGCCAGGCTCCTCCGTCGTCCACATCTCCGGCGCCCTTCCCCGCCGGTTGCCTGCGCCGCTCCAATCGAGAGCTCGATCCCCTCTGGTCGCCCTTCCCCGCCGCGATCGAAAGCTCCCTCGCCGCGGTCCGGAGCTCCCTCACCGGCGGCCGCCTTTCCCCACCGGTTGCCTGCTCCGCCGCAGCTCCGAATCCTTCCCCGCTGGCCGCGTATCCCTCGCTGGCCGTCTCCCTCCACTCCAACCGAGAGCTCGAGGTCAGCCGCCGCTGCTGCTCGCTGCTCCTTTCTGCTCCTGCATACGCACAATGATTTTGATCAGAATTGCTTGGATTTCTGCTGGATGAACACAGAGACAAAATAATTACTCCGTGTGTCCCTCTTCTGCTGGATGAACACAGAGTAATTATAATTATTCTGCTGGATTTCTGCTAGAGTAGTATACAGAATAAATTTTGGATTTCCTGTAATTTTGGAAACATCTTTATTGAACAGGAGTACTAGTATGAACAATAGTTTGATACACCAATGCTGCAAAACCTGCAATGCATCACTGGCATGTTACTTGTTCATCCAGTAGGCGTCCATGTTCCATTTGCTACTGGGACTGTGGAGCATATTAGCATTGCCTAGTAGCCATCCCACGAGCCGCCAACTCTCTACAGCAGAAATTCGTTCAAAATAGGCCGGTAGCTGGAATGTTAGGAAACAGGGAGATGTGGTGACCGTGACAGGTACCTGAATCATTGTAAACTGGAATATCTCTTCTTCCTCAGGGCGAGCTCCTCGGACTCGGACTCTCTGCTTAAACTGGTTCTGCCGGCACAATGAGATCGAGGGCATAACCTTCATTAAAATTTGGACAGAAGAGACTAGTACTCGTGAATTTATTTAAGCGGCCAATTTGAACAAATAAAAGGATGACAAGGGGAAAACCTCTTCGACCCATAGTCTGCTTAATATCTCTCTTTCTTTGTGGCCAAGCAGCACTCTGTAAGTCGAATGGAGCACTAAATGGCAGAATGATTAGCTAAAATGAATGTGAAATGTGAATAAGCCAATTCATTCTATTACCCCTGTTTGTGTAGAACAGAATAGAATAACAATTTGTCTATTCTTTTATTAATGGTTTTCTACCAAAAAGCATTGTACTCTGCACCTGTATGGGTTCAGGAAATTGCAACCAGGACACATTCAAAATTTCAAAGTATTACCCAAATTGCCACATGTAACGAGGGTTAAGCCAAAAGGCTCTTTGTGACAGGTTTCTTTCCGACGAGTCATTAGATCATACCTGAAAATAGTTGCATGACCACAGCAGCAAGCTTCAACATAATTATTCAGCCGTAGATCAGCAAGACAAAGTTGGCTAACGCTGCTCGACCACCAAGGATAGAGTCCGGATGTCTTATATTGTGAGAAAATCACACTTCACCAACAGCTAGCTGCAGAACATGATTTTTACTCCATACTCCATTTGTATGTGTATATTTCTACTACTCCATTTGTATGATCACTCTCTGATACTCCATAATCCATAATAATCCCAAGAGAAGAGAAGCGAAGCGAAGAGAAGAGAGCAAGAGTAGAGAAGAGAAGAGTAAGAGAAGAGAAGAGAATTCTTTGCACTGCTCCTCTTCCTACTCCAAGAACTACTCCTACTCCTAACAGAAATAAATTAAGTTAATTAACTTAAAAAAGATTTTTCAGTTAATTAACAGGAGTAGTTCTAAGGTGCAGAGTAGTTTAGTTAATTAACTATTCCTACTCCTAAATTTAATTTACTGAAGAGAAGAGAAGTGAGTAGAGGAGAAGTGAAGAACACTAAATTACTCAAGCCTTGCTAAATAGCAAATCCTATACTCCAGCACATAAAAGTTCCTACAGAGCAAGCAATTGGCTTTCTTCCAATTAGCTTGATACTCCACAGATTAGGTTGCAGCAAAAATGCACTACAGAGCAAACAATTACTCCAAACAAGCACCATTGATCAGCATCCTACTCCTGAAAACAAGCACTATTTGCACTTACAAATTCGGTGTGAATTACTGTACAGTAACACTGATCATGGGAGTACAAATTCGGTGTGAATTACTGGACACCTCCTTTACACAGAACAGTTTGCAACAATGCTAATAACTAGCTGGCACTTAAAAAAATCCATGGATTCAACCCAACTAAGCTTGAGTGTGTGATTGTTTACCAGTGGTAACCATCTTGACCATTTTTGGCTGGCTGGTAATAGCATTTGTTTTATTTTGTGGACACAAAAACAACCCTAGCCACACAAAAAACAATAGGGAATATACATTCTTTTTTCCTTTTGTTTTTGAGGGGAGAAATATGCATTCTGTTGGATGGCTTCCGTGACTAAACCTGATTTTCAACACCTTTGAACAAAGTCATGGTATAAATAAAGAGAATGAAAGAAAATATCTGAATATGACAACTACTCCAGTAAAACATAGTGAAAGTGCAATTAAACTACTGTGCTGAATTTGGTTCATAGATACCCGCAAGATTTAGGATTCTCAAACAGAATAAAACCCACAAGATTTATTCAGCACAAATAACCCAGTAAATTCCTACACTACTAAACAAGAGCAGTACACTACTGCTGCACTTGCTACTCCAGTAATTGGAAGCAATACTCCAATACTGTTGTATTGGAAGCAATGCTGCAGTAGTTCAAGCAGTACTTCGGTACTGTAGTTCAGTGGAGTAGCTGTAAAGAATTAACACTAAGCATCAGCAAGTTGTACAGAATTAACAAAATTAAGAAAGCATCAGCAAGTTAACAAGCTACTGAAAAACTACTGCAATCAAAACAGTACTGCAAAATTACAAATTCAAAATTTGCAAAATTTTGTAAACTGAATTTTTTGCCAAGGAAACAAAATTCACCTAAGAGCTACTGCAAGCAGGTCTACTTGCTTTTGGGGTGTTTTTGCACAACCTGTTTGTCTGCCATGCAAGAATGTGTGCTAAACCTATCTGTCTAAAGCAAGCAAGCACCAAACAATTTGCCTGCTAAACCTGTCTGCTCCAATCTGTTTGTTGAAGTCTACTTGCACAAATCCGTCTGCTGCTACTTGCTCCAAGAACAAGAAGAGAAGAGAAGAGCAGCAATCTTGCACAAATCTGTCCGCTACTGCTTGCACAAATGTCTACAAGGTCTACTGCTCCAAGCAAGCAAGCAGAGCAAGAGAAGATGACAGGAGAAGGGGAAAAAAGAGACCTTTTTACTCCGGCGAGCTCCTTGCTGAGCTCCTCCACCTGCATCTTTGCCTTGAGCGCGTAGCCGTCGGCGGACACGGGGTCTCCGCGCTTCCACCCTGGCGGCACCCAGTACGGGTCGGCGCCGACCTCCCGGCGCAGGGCCGCGAGCTCGTCCGGCTCGAGCCAGTACTCCATGGCGCCGTCGGCGTTGTGGCAGCGGCGGATGCGCTCGGCCTCCTCCGTGGCGCCACCGGCGTGCTTGAGGACGTGGTCCAGGCACACCACCGCGACGGCCTCCTCCCCATCTCCCGCCTCCGTCGCCAGATCCAGAGTAGGCGCATCAAAGCTTGACCTCGGATGTGGGGTGGGGTGCGAGTGGACGACGGGTGTGAGTGGAGGCGGAAGAAAGATGGCGGCGACGGGGAGAGATGGTGGCCTCCTGGCCGATGTGGTGGGTGGCCGGCGAGCTGGGTGAGGTGGTGGCCGGCGAGGTGGTCGAGGTGGTGGCAGAAGAGAGGCGAAGGGGAGAGAGGGCGACGAGAGCAAGAGTGAGTGGACAGCGACGAACGGCGCGAGGGTAAAATGAGAAAGTGCGTTAATTTCGTAACGTGGCTGAATTTGTACTGGAGTTGTCCAACGACAATTATTTCGGAACAGAGGGAGTATCATGTTGTGCGATTGTCTGATCCATGCATACTTTTTTCTTTTAGTTTGTTTTATTGATAGGCAACGTCGTATTTTTTTAATCAAAAATCTCTATGGGGTTGGTGAATCTGCGTTCATTGGATGATCTCTTCTTTAATATAATATAAGAATGGTCCTTTCTTAGAATAGCAAGACCGAATCTGGTTAGGTTGGGTGTGAAATCACCCGACATGAAATGCACTCTATACACCAATTATTTACTTCCATTTTCATTGGTATGAAGTCTGCCATTAACATACTTTTTTGTTAACATATGTTTTAGTAAATGTGGGAAGCACCACTGGGTATAGAACAATCGCACCCTTGATAATTAACTTTGTCATTTGTTTCAGACTACATAAGTTACAAATAATGTTACCCATATGTTTTGTAATGTTCAAGTTAAGATTCTGACGGGGGATAATTATCATTCATCTTCAAATTTATATTCTGAAAAGTTCTTCAATTCGAACACTAAGGAAGGCTATTTCAGTTTTCACAACTTCTCCCAAGTTGGACAATGAATTTCTATTTCTACTGCCAGTACTTATGTTTTCACTACACCTACAGGCTGCACGCAAGTCTGAATAATAATGAACTAGATGATTAAGGCGTTTTTCTATTATATATAATCATATATTTCTAAAATAAATCCCAGTCTATATGAAATGCTAATGAGATCTTGTGCTGTAAATACATTCTAAAATCTCTTCAGTCTGGGGCTTCCTTTAGAGTTTCGTTAGTACTTTCTATGGAAAAATCATTAACAATTCTATCCAGTGAAATGCTGGCCCTTTTCATTCCAACTATAGGACAACTATAAACTCAAACTATGCTGCTTAGCTGTGCTATAATATGCTAACTCTGAACAATTGATTTGCAACCAATTAGCACTAGACGCCATGTTCTTCATTTTCGTCAGCCAAAATGCAGAAGATCGAATTGCCCTTCTCGGCATCCTGCCCTGCCGCCTCTTCCACTTGAAACTCCTCTGCAGCCATGGTGATGGTTGTGCGCCTCTGTTACTGCAAAACCGCCTACCTCGAGGTATAGAACAGCAGCCACTGTTTTTTGCAAATGAAGCCACCGGGGCTTGGCAGGTCATGTCCATCGCGCCGTGTTGTCAAAGTTGCTGCTACTACCTCTGTTTACTTGGCCAAGATCGAACTACAGCCACGGCATCAGATGGTTCCACGTGTGCTTTTGTTTGCCCTATAGTTAAATCAAGTGTTCTCTCTTTTGCCGGCCACTAAGAACCAGCTAGAGTGATGGCGGCCACGACGACATGGTGTTTTTCTCCATTAAAAGCAGTAAGTGTATTATGTTCTGATAGTTACCACAACACTATAAAAACTACTCCTATATGAAAAAAACAACATTCTTCATCCGTTTACTATAAAAACTACTCCTATATGAAAAAAAACATTAGAAAAAACTCAACAACAACTGAAAAATATCTATACACAATATAATAACATAAACTATATGCAATATAATAACATAAACTATCATCTGCAAGCAGACACTACTACTATCACAACAAGCGCACTGCGGTGTGGCTTAGATCGGTTCCCTCTAAGATTGATTTGTTGTATTTGTTAAGCAATGAAATCTCTTTTTTCTCACAAAAAAAAAGAAAGAAAGAAAAGACACTACTACTTTGTGAAGAAGAAAAAAAAATCCTTGCCAACATAACAATGCTCAACAAGGTCAATTCATAAGGCAGACTAAAATGTTGGCAACGATATGTGGCAATGTTTCGAATATCATACCACTCCATATATATTACCACTTGGCATGTATTCCCAGCGCCCAGATAGCGACGATCCCATTATCACATACACGGGCGCGCACCCTCCCGTCAGACGTGTGCAGGACTTTGCAAAATCACTTTACCACTTTATCACAGGCACCAATCCTTCAGGAGGATATACTAGAATGATCTAATCCACTAGCAACTACTTCTAGCTTATTTATGTAGTGTGTTTGTGTTTTTATATACAGTTCTCTGTTTGCAGTGAACTGTATGTAGTTTGAATAACTGGTTTACTTCCGAAGTGTGCTACTTTTAATTTGTACCTTTGTATCCCTACGTTTGCAACATTTCAATAGCATCATATGTTCGATTTCTTCAATGTCTTTATATATTAAACTGAGATTAAATCAGCATGCACTGATCCACTCTTGAATCAGTAGATTGCACATTTTGCGAGTGATCATCGAGCGCGGCGTGCCGCCGCGCGGGTTAGGCTAGTTATTGGGCTGTAGTCCGTAGCAACTAGCAGGTCGTCACGGCGTCATGCACCAGCTTGCTCGCTCGATCCAGTCGTCCATCAACGCTTTGAGACGGAACACCATGCTCCATGTAAAGCCCGAACTGGTTGACACGAACCCTAGCAGGCATTCGAAATCACTAATTGTGGAGTACTCCTCGCAAAGATCATTCTCACTTTCTCAAGTTACGATAAATGACGCGTGCCACTTGTCGCAACCTGATAGTTTTTCTTTTTTCATAGATTCATTTATTCAAAATGTTTTATCTTTTAAACCGTGTGTCCAAACCTTGAACCATTTTTACTGTTGGATTCCCCATGTTGAGATCTTTAAAACTATATCCCATGTTGATAGGTTTTGACGACCTTTTTTCACAAAAGAATCGGACAAAAAAACTAAATTGGAAGCATGGTTTTTTTCCCTTTCCGGAAGAGGCACAGCTGTGCCTCTCGCGAAACCACAATCATGCCTCTCGCGGGAACAAAACCGTGCCTCTCACGAAAGAAAAAAAAGCCAGAAAACATGTTCTTTTTTTGTTTTAGAGAGGCACGTCGCGAAAGCAAGACCGTGCCTCTAGCGAAAGAAGAAAAACCGAAAAATGCATTTTTTTTCGTTTTCGAGAGTCATGGTCGTGCTTCTCGCGAAAGCAAAAATGTGCCTCTCGCGGAAGCAAAACCGTGCTTCTCGAAGAAGAAAAAAACACGTTTCTTTTTTGTTTCCGAGAGTCATGGTCGTGCCTCTCGAGAAAGCAAAAATGTGCCTCTCGCAGAAGCAAAATCATGCCTCTCGCGAAGGGAAAAACACGTTTTTTCATGCAAAAAGTTTTTTTCGATTTTTTTGTCCAAAAGCTGGGAAAGACCGGTGAAAACCAAAACGTCGAAAAAGCCCGGTTAAAAAGCCGAAAACATGTGCGAAAAAATAGAAAAAACAAAATCCGGAGGAAGCGCCCAGAGCACGACACATGGCGGGGTGGCTGAGAGCACGCCAAGTGGCGCTGATCATTGTGAGGCTCCCGAAGAAGCGCTCGTTAGCTAGTTACTCTCGCATGCACCGGCCGGACAGAAGGAGCGGCGGCGCGACAGTCACGACCAGCAGGTGCGCGTGCATGACGCTGACGCCCAGAAGGAAAGGGCATGCACATATGAAGGGTAGAGGTAATTTTTTTAAAATTTTATAGTTTGATTTTCAGATAATGGTTTAATAATACAATTATCAAGATCGAGTTGCGCAGCAAGATGTCCGGTGGCTTGACTTAATGACTTGACAGTGTGTTATAGTGAGATATTCAAAAGTCTGATCTTGGCAAAAATTAAGAAGATTGTCAAAAGAAGGGAAGGGCACTGCCATTTCCCAGATCTTGTAGACGCCACTAATGCTTTCTTATCCTTATGTTTTAGTTTGTTATTCTATTTAATCATGTTTAAATTTCCACTATGTATTTGGTTATTCTGTTTAGGATCAAATAAAAACATTGGTGTGCACTGTTAATGTGTGTTTATCCATTTTGGTTTCATATAAAAAAAGTTATCCTTAAGAGTTTGTCCCACCTCAAAAAAGTTTCGTCCTCCGCCACTAGCCCCAGTAATGTGAGCTTAAGTTATTAGATGGGTGAATTTTTGGTGGTGATTGTTTCACTACTGATCTAAAAGAACTCAGAAATCACAGATAAAGGGAGGGGAGGAGAAGGGAATTCAGGGGAACGCCATCCACTTGGTGCATCCCCTCTTAGTTTGCTTCCGAGTTTGGTAATTTGACAGGTTCCATTGGCCACAACCTGGCAAGAAAAAAAGTGTTACAACAACCACTGCACACCACTCAGGTTACACTTTATCGGTTTCCTTTCATATTTGAAATAAAATCGGGGGTCATACCCCTCGTTTCGAAAAAAAAACACTCACATTACACAGTCATCATGAACTGCTTGAGCGTTGAGCCCATATACCCTCTTGGGCTTTGGCTGTACACCTTTGGTGTTTTTTTTAAATGACAGGATTCCTGCATTCATTAAGAAGAAAAGAGTATTTCTTTTTGCGGGCAAAGAAGAAAAGAGTTGTTCAGTTTATTAGATAAAAACCTTGTGAAAACTAAATTGTTCGGTTAATTATGGTTATGGAAAAACGGACGAAAACCATCACAACACTTAAGTGCCACACAAAGAGTACCCACACCACTGCAAAGAGGGTCTTGCAGAGAGCGCATACATGTGTCATCGTCATCATTCCCCCCTAGATGTGTCATCGCCATCCATAAACACCGAGCACGACTCCCACTTCGCTATAGTCCATCGTCGCTATAGTCCATCCGGGATCAATGGATGTGGAGAGGAAAAAGATGTTTCCTTTTAAAGACCTGTAGAGTAGGAGTTAGCACGTGAATCTGAGCAACTACCCACCTCACTGCATTTTATAATAGTCCCATGTATAACTTCTCTCGTGATAAAGAGTTCCCGTAGATAGTCATTTGTACTCCAATCTTCGTTGTGTTTTGTATATTCTGGATGAATACCTCTTTCGATGAATATCTCGTGATAAAGAGTTCCCGTAGATAGTCATTTGAGAAGCTTTATTGGCATGTATCACTAGGACGGTATGGAACCGCCGGATCTAATAAGCCGGAGGTCAATTTGCCCACGGCGCTCCTTGTGGCGATGGCTCTACCTCCCGCGTCTCCTTACCTCTCCTTGTCCCCAGCCACCCACCTCTCCATCCAGTGCATGTCCTCTCCTCATCTCTACTTCCACCAACGTCTAATATGGTGGCGGCTCCCTGTCTTTTGCCTCTCACTGTGATCGATCTCAGTGCCAGCTCCTGGAACATGTGGTGCGCGGGATCTTCCCGCTGAGGCGTATTCATACTGCTAGAGGTAGAGGATGGACGCAGTGTGTGTCGGTGCAAGGGCATGGCTTGCCAACATGCTAGCGGTGGTCACTCAGACGCGGTGTAGAGGAGCAGTCGGGATGGGCGCCATTGGGCGACATTGTGGGCCATTGTGTCTATGCCGCCGACCGTGCATGCCGCAGTGGTGGTTCTACCTTGGTGTGCGTCCCTTCCTAGGATCCTCATGTAAGAGCATCTCCAGCCGTTGCGTCCCAAGACGCGCCGAAAATCGTCGCTTGAGGGCGAGCTGGTGTTTTTTTGGGCGTGGGGGCGAGCACGTCCCCAGCCGTCGCCCTCAGGTCGGGCCTTGGGTCCTAGACGTCACCACAGTTCGGCCAAATTTCAGCAAACACGGTCAAATTTCAACAAACACGACATATTTCGGCAAAATTTAGACGTTTTTTACACGAATAAAATGGACGGAAAAAACCCTAAACTACGGGCCGAAGTAGGCGCTGAGAAGGGCGAGTCGTCGCCGGCGTCGTCCTCCTGCTTCTCCTCCTTGACACGGCCGGCGCCGCTGCTCGACCCCTCGCCCCGGCGCGCTGCTTCACGGCGGCGGCGTTCGGCGATCTCCTCCAGGGCGCGGCGCTGGCGGTCCAGCTCCATGCGCGCGTAGTCCTCGCGCGCCCACTTCAAGGCGCCCTCTTCTTCGTCGGCCTCCTTGGCGAGAGCAGGCTCCGGCTTCACGGCGGCGAGCCCCGGCTCCGGCTTCACCGTCGCCAGCCCTGGCTCCCTCTTCAGCTTGACCAGACGAGGAGGGGCCGAGGAGGAGGAGCCACGGCCGCCGTCGTTGATGACGAGGCCGGCGCCGCGGGTGCGCCTACTGAGCGGCGTCTCGGACGGCTCTGGCTTGACGCTGACCAACGCCGGCGCGCCGGAGGAGTGAGAGGAGGATCAGGATGAGGAGGAAGAAGAGGAGGATGACCATCCCATCATCCTCCTCGGCAGCCACGCGCCGCCGCTCCGAGCGGTCGGGTACTTGAACGGCGGATCATTGCCGCCCTCGAGGTGCGTGAGGACGCCACTGAGCGTGCGGCCCGGGATGCCCCACCACAGGTGGCAGCCCTCGCTGTTGTTGTGGCCGCGCGGCGTCGCCGCATTGTTGGTGGAGGCGAGCCGCTCCTCCTGCCAGCGTCTGAAGTATGCCGCCCACGCCGCGTGGTTGCCGGTGGCGTACTCCGGGAGCGCCCGCGCACGCTCGATCTCGGCGTGGAAGTAGGCGGGAGTCTCCGGGACGGGCAGAGGGGGGACAGGGACCCCGCCGGCGCCGAGCCTCCACCGCGACGGAGCGCGTACGTCGGGCGGCGCGGGGTAGTTGACCTCGTGGAGGAGGTAGGCCTCCCACTCATGCAGCGAGCGGCGGCCGAAACCGTTGGCCGCCGCCGCGTCGCCGGGGTACCTCGCGCTCATGGTTGCCG
>NC_041384.1:30415574-30422655 GCF_002162155.2 Triticum dicoccoides | reverse complement strand
AGAGAGGGGAGGAAGTGCGATGGCGAGGAGGACTGCCAGTGCCGATGGATGGGTGCCTCACCGGCGCGGCCAGGGGCGGCTTTTATAGCGGCTCAGGGGCGGCCGTGTGCGAACGCGTGGCGGAAGGCGGGGCTGCGTCGCTGCACTTCGCCGCCCGTGAATCAACGGCAGGCTGACCGGCGGCAGCCTTGACATTGATTCCCCGCGGGAAAACCAAGACGATGAGGACGACCACCCTTCGTCTCGCTGACGTGCCGGTGCCGCCACTCTTTCACGTCAAAACCAAGACGATGAAGACGATGAGGCGGAGGCTGTTGGAGGCGCGGCTGGAGATGCTCTAAAAGTTTAGCACTAGTGGCAGGCGTCTCATTGTTGTGGTTGCCATCACATGCGGCATTTTTGTGTGTGAATCGGATGTGGCGGCGGGTGTGAGCTGGTCGCTCAGCAGCAATGAGTTTTGCCAGATTAGGAGAATCTAGCACGACGCACTGGATATTGGCTCGGTCTCGTTGGGAGCTGCCACTGGCAAACTTCGCCAAAGCGGCGCATTTGGCAGCAATGACTGCTAGCCATTGTTGTGGAACACACGACAACCATCAGAGATGGTGGTGTAGCAGTGGTCGGAAGTGATACAACGATGCTTCCCTACCGACAATCTCATTTGGTAGAGTGGTAGACAATCACTATGGCGACAGACATTGCAAATCTATTATCTCTGCATGAAAAACCATCATCTTGCCTTCTGGCTTGATTAGGGAAGTGTTATGACCACGCATTATTACCTTGTCGAGCATGTCGGTCGAAAGTTCTTCAAGGTGATAGCCCCAGGCTTGAAATTTGGTTGGACCAACCAACATCGACGTGTGAGCAGTGATACCTTCTTGAAGGTATTGTCTTGGAGTGTTACCCTCTTTCTCTACTAATATGTCATTGTCGCTTTCGTGGTACAATCTAGAGATGTTGTCCCGAGAAATATTTTATGTGGATGTCCTCAATTTTTTCCTTTTCCACTCTGTAAGCGAATTTGTTCGGCATTATCTATAATTAATAATATATGTCTATGTGCATCACTCCATATAGAGCCCATGAGTCTTTCCCTCCTTTGGATAAAAGACATGTATCACTACATACAAAGAAGGAAATTAACACTTATGCGTCCTAGATAAAGCTTTTGAAATAACATCCTAGCTATAATTTCCCGCAATAAAAAAATCCTATCTATAATCATATATCGCTACGTACAAACAACCAAGCACTCATCGCAGTGACTCAGTGGAGCATCATGTCATCTTTCGGCTAAAATCCCTAGGTGCCGGCTCATACCACACACTGGCAAATAAACACACCATGAACCGCTGCCTTAGAAAGCACGGAGATAGAGCCCATAAACCAAGATGTTAGATTGGCCGGCTGTAAATATTGGGATGCTACATGACTCAGACCATAGTGAGTGTACGTGTGGTACGTACTTGGACACTGCCCTGCCACCATAGCATGACCAAGGGAGTCAATACATTGTGAACACATTTTTTTTTAGTGGAGTGAACATTTTTTTAATGAACATTAAAAAAATCCTTTTAGATGCCATAATATTTTTACAAGAATTTAAAGCAAGAAAACTTCATGATTGATATAGAGTTTTTTTTAATAAATCCCGCGGGTTCATACTAGAATTACTCAAATGTTCATGATTCCTGGTACTACCCAAAAGACCTATTCAAAAATATCATACGGATTTTCCAATAATATGTGTACTACACATTTTTTTTGTGAGTGTATACTACTCCTCCACATATTAACTTCGCAGGAAAACGTTAAACCGTACCGGGCATGTATGATGTATCACTAAACAGCACAGCGCAGGCCGCACGCAATTTAAGCAGACGAGAAGCACACGTAATGCAAGGAGATGGTCTTTCTGCAATGCTTTTGAGAGTTCTCAGGGCATGTACAATGGAGGCAGCATTTAGTGATGGTCTCAAGTGCCACATCAGCTTAGGCTATAGCACATAAAATTTTCATCCAACGCAGTTGATGTCATGTGGTAGCCAGACGAGGTAAAGAAAGCTCCAAACATCAGTTCATAAAAGTAAACTCGACACATGCACTCTCCTTCTCTCTAATTTTCTATAGGGACCACTCTTTTTCTGTGAAGCGGCCGACTCCTCTGCAGGAAGCACCTTGCCTCTGCAAGCTCCTGTCTTTATGGTCAGACTTGTCCATGATGGCTGATTTTCGACGTGGAGCCCTTGAGGCATATGTCCAGGGTGGCGCATTGGCCATGCCCTCATGGGCATACCCAATAGGCGAAGGATGAACTTTTATTCCCATGTGGTGCCCTAGTACAAATACAGGCTCTACAATTAATCCAACCACGTGGTCTGGTCTCCTCGCGGATAGGAAGGATAGAGACCCCTCCACCCAAACTTCGGCCTGTTGCATATATAGGAAGAGCCTATGTAGCGTCAAACACGTCAAGTTCCCTGCATATGCATCCTCCATGCGACTCCACTCCTGGACGTCCGATGACAACTGGTCGTGGGGTTGGGAGACCTCGGAAAGTGCACTCGGCCAGCAATAGGGTGTTCGACTTCCCTGGCGCTGATGCTGCTTGGAAACTACTGGTTGTGAAGCGTCGAGAAGTCTTTAGAAGGCCGTCCCGCAGCAGGCACTACCCGAGGGCAGATCGTAAGGCTGAAGATGCCCTCCCGGAGCACAAGAGCAGCATCTGGAAACTCTCTAGGTGAAGACGTTGGCCATTTCCTTATGAGCTGCTTCATGGCCACCATCCTCATATTGCACTGCTGAGCTAATTGCTGACGCCAAGGCCATTATAGAAGAAGGGGAATAGACAAAGTAAAAGGAAAGGGAAAAGAAAGGATTAGATAGAGAAAAGAAAAGATTGGCTATTAGTATGTCTTGTGCATGTTACGTGTATGTCATGTATATGTCTTGTGTATTGGATTATTAGAATATTTTGGCAATAATTGGATTAATTGGTTTATTGGAATATCATGTGAATTATTTGGATTTATTTGATTTTCCTTGGATTTATTTGATTTTATTTGGATTATATCCAGAATGACTGAACTTGTTTACTTTTAATTTTAGAAAGAAGAATGATGTTTGCATAGAACATTTGCTAGTCACGTTAGGCAATTAAGAGAGAAATAAGGTTAAACTTAGCCCATGTTGCTACTGTCCCAGGGAAACAACTAGAGTTTTCACACAAGTCGATGGACATAATGCCAAGCTTCATTCAAATTTCTTGTTACATTCACTGTCTCTAGCTACATTCAGAAATTTGAAGCAACATGGCATCTATAGGTTACAAAAATTTGACCCATTTTGTCATGGTTTCAAACCTAACTTGCAAAACTTGACCCATTCACCACAACTGGCCCAATTCAAACCATTTTAATAAAAATGGATAAATAAATCCTTCGAGGCGTCCAAATTAAGAACAACATCAGTACTATACTCCTTTCAGCAATCTAGGAAACACTAAAATAAGTTCTTGAGAGAGTTCAATCTGAATTAAACTAAGAAAAAGCTAAAACAAGTTGGATAAAAAACAACCACAACAGTCTTGGAAGTCTGTCTGGGCAGTGCTTCTAGGCAGATGACATGGATAAATGAAGCAAAGATGGAATTGTTTTATTAGATCTCAAAATGGAGTAGTTCATAATCATCCCATAGGAGTAGTTCTGAAATTTATAATCCCATTGGAGTAACTGGCTTCGAAAATTTTAACCCACCACATTCTTGATTTCCAAATGTAACATAAGCAGAACATAATTTGGATTATTCTGTGCTGAACATTTTCTTCTTGGTGTTGTACTGAAAAAATACCGAGAAATAAATAGACCCATCACTCCTTGGTGTTGTGAAATTAAAAAGATGATTTGATGCACATCTTATAAAGTTTGCATTTTATTGTAAATAAAGATTCACATATGGGCCTAGTGTCCACTCTTAAATGTCTGTGAACATGGTGTACTGTGAATTCAGTTCACTTTGCTTAATCTACAAAACCAGAATTTTAAATATCTGACAGAAACACGAGCTTCTTGTGTGAACGCCAAGCAACTAGTACCCCAGTACATGCAAAGCATATAAGTTGGAATTTCAATTGCACGACACAACATCGTGGGAACAAAATACGAGCAGGATCTTGTTTCGGGTGATTTCTCTTTTTTCAGTCAATGTATATGAATACGACACAACATCTGAAGGTCTTGTTCCGAGCTTCTTGTGTTGATCAATCACACTGTCATGCCGCTGGTTCTAGAAGAATGTGTCTTGGTACAGTTAGTTTATAGTAGATCCGAATCACAACCACCTAGACCACTGGATCAACATTAATCAACGGTTTATATCTTGTATGTGCAAATGCACGCATTGACTTCGCTCATTACATTGGAGCGGCTCTAAATTCACAGTACAATCAACTCTAAACTGTATAAAGAAAATACTCATTGACGCGATTAGTCTGCACATCATCGTTGCTAATGTATATGCTATTAGTGTGTGTGTGTGTGTGTGTGTGATAGGAGAGGCTGAGTAGGCCAGATACGCACATGAATAAAACAACAAGCAATTCCGTAGTAGTACATAATTGTACTTTCCCTGCATTGACAATCCATCGATGGTTCTAAATAACATCAGTACCCTCCACTTGCAACTGTAGCTACGAATCCTAGTATTCTGAACCATCCGATTGGCTCTATCAATGGTTCACGTTGCTCCTTGGTTTTGAGATTCAAAAATTCAAAACTAGTACAATATGTAGTATATACATATAAATATAAATAAATGTAATTTAATATCATATGTTTAATAAATAAATATATAAAAATAATAATTATATAATATATAATGCATAATACCGCATATTAGGTTTTCCTAAAGTCAAATTTTATATACTTTCAGCAAGTTTGTAGAAAAATATATTAATGTATACACCACCAAATATATGTCATTTGGCTCATCATTGCATATATTTTCACACCATGTAAATTTCTTACTGTAAATGTTCATATTTTTTTCTATCACTAGTAGAAAAAGGGTCAAATATGAAGCACATTAGTGCCGGTTCCAACGGCTAGGCGGACGGGTATCATTAGTACCGGTTCGTGGGCAACCTTTAGTACCGGTTCATGCCACGAACCGGTACTAATGTGGCCAGTGCGGTTGTGGTCAGGCTGGGGCCCCTACGAAGACCTTTAGTACCGGTTCATGCCATGAACCGGTACTAGAGTTTCTTAGTAAGCTGATTTTTAGTCCCACCTTGCCAAGAGAGAGGCAGTATGAGCGGTTCATAAGCCGTGAGTATAGAGACAATGACGAAGAGGCGCAATGCTCACCTGCACGTTGATTAGCTTCAAGCCATTCGGAATAGCATAGATTGCACTGAGCTATATGCAGTGCAGCACGTTGACATGGTATCATCATTTCACCCGCATAGCATGTGTGAAAGAGTAGAGAGGGTCACGGCAAAAACTGGACGCACTTCGTGTACAAACTGGACAAACTTTTTCAGAGTATCAAGGTTTCGGACGAGAACTCATCTGTTACATGGGCACTTCAATATTTTTTAAACTTATGTGAACTCCGGACTTCTTTTGTGTTCAGTATGCAGCATTCAAAGCGACGTCATCAATTTCCAACATGTTCTGACATCATTTATTATTTTTCGATCATTTACCTAATTGTTTAGAGAGCTAAATGACCGTGAAATTGAAAATCACTATAAAATGAACTTTGAAAATGTTGAAACTTGGCATGGTATTATCATTTCGGAGTATCAGAGTAGAGATTGTCACAAAAAAACTACTCAGAAATAAATAGAAGAAAATAAATAAAGCAGAAAAGAATAAAACTATACAAAAAAATTACTCAAAAATAAATAGAAGAAAATAAATAATGCAGAAAAGAAAAAAAACTATATAAAAAATTACTCAAAAAATAAAAGAAAATAAATAATGCAGAAAAGAAAAAAAATATAAAAAAATTGTTGACACGCTGCCCAATGGACCCGCCAGACCTAGAGTGTGCAAATGCAGGCCCAGAAGGGCCAGCAGACTCACAGGGCAGCGCGCCCTAGTTAGGCCCAGAAGCCTGCTATATAGAGAAACTCGAAGGAGCAGCCGCAACTAGGTTTATAAACCAGTGCGACTGCCCTTTGCTCGGCGAGGTGGGACTAAACATTGTGCACCGCCGGTGGCAGCACACAACCATTAGTATCGGTTCGTGGCACGAACCGGTACTAAATGGGCCGTTTCCCGCCCCTTGGCCTGGCGAAAATTGGCCTTTAGTACCGGTTGGTGGCTCCAACCGGTACTAAAGACCCCTTCTATATACATGGCACTTACGAAAAAATCAGTTTCATCGACCACCAGTACTTTTTCTCGATCCAACTTCTTCGCCGCGCCCGTCGCCCATCGCGCGCCGCCCTCGCCGCCCCCGCCGCCCGTCGTCGCCGTCACCGTCGTCGCACCCGCCACTCGTCGTCGCCGTCACCGCCGTCGCCCCCGCCACCAGTCGTCGCCGTCACCGCCGTCGCCCCCGCCGTGCCCGTCGCTGCCGCCTCTCACCCGCCGCCCGTCCCCGTCGTCGCCCGCCGCCGCCCGTACACCGCTGCCCCCCGCTCGTACACACACATACACACACACACACACAGAGATACACACACACATTGTTTTTACTTATTTTCTATTTTTTGTTGTTTAGATTAATGTTAGATAAATTACGTAGATAATAATGTTAGAATGTTAATGTTAGATGAATTATATGGAAAAGATGTTAAATATTAACGTCAAATATATTTTACATGAATTAGAACAAGTTGAACTAGTTGAATTAGTATAGCTAGATATTAATTAGGTATATATATGAGATTTGAACTACTTGAATTAATATAACTAGTTTATTTTTAGTATGAAAATTAATAGAACAAGTTTATTTTTAGTAAGAAAATTTAGGTATATGAGATTTGATGATCTAATCAAAATATTTCTATATAGAACTACCTACTTTATTTTAGTAAGAAATTAATAGAACTAGTTTATTTTTAGTAAAT
>NC_041384.1:30390894-30415562 GCF_002162155.2 Triticum dicoccoides | reverse complement strand
TTGAATTAATAGAACTAGTTTATTTAGTTGAATTAATAGAACTAGTAAGTGTTTAATGTTTCACATATATATGAACATATGTTAGATATTAATGTCAAATGTTAGATGAATTAGATATAAATTATATGTTAGATATATATTTAATTTAGTTATATGAGATTTCATTATTTAATTAACATTTTATTATATAGAACTAGCTACCTTATTTTTAGTAAGAAAATTAATAGAACTAGTTTAGTTGAATTAATTAGTTGAGCTAGTTAGTTGAATTAGTTCAATTAATTAGGTATATTTTTCGTAAGTGCTTAGTTGAATTAGTTCAATTAATTAGTTGAACTAGTTGAATTAACAGAATTAGTTGAATTAATAGAACTAATACGTGTTTAATGTTTCATCTATGAACATAGGAATGTCGTCTGACGACGAACACGATTTCATTATGTGTGAATACTGTGAAGACCAGCGCGGCCTGTGCGGCAGAAATTTTCTAGTTGATGATAGACGCTTCAGCATCAAGCTGGATGAGACATTCGAAGTGCTTCATTTGCTTCAACTAGTTCAACTAATGGCAGACACAGTAAGTCATAACGACAAGTCTTTTTTCGTAATTAAGCATGACTTATGCTTCATTTGCTTCAACTTTTAATTTTAATTTTTCACTATTCTACTAGCGTATCCCCTGCCATGCAAGAATTTTTGTCTTGGATAAGATAGGTTTCAATCCTAACGAAACTATGGAGGTAAAAAGAGTTTACTTGAAGACCGAGCATGGTTATACCTTCAACGTCAAATTATATAATGCAGACACATACACCTATTTTGAATGCAAAACTTGGCAAGCACTATGCAAGGCTTATGCATTTGAGCCTGATATGGTTATCACCTTTGATATTCGTCCGGAAGATGATATTGAAGGTAATAGAGACATCTGGGTCGATGTGCAGACGCCTCCAGTTCTATTATTATGTGAGTTTCTCAACCATATTTATGTCTTCGATATGAGATTACTTGAACCAGTTGAATAATTAATAGAACTCAATTTATATTGACAGCTTACTTCCAATCAAGCAAACATGTCCGGCGCTTGGTAGACAGGACCGTCCACTGTCCCGGGGCTGAACTAAACTGCGAGGAGACAAGTCATTATGTTTCATGGCTTGAGGATCTTGATGCTGTCAAGACAAATTTCTTTCCTGCACTTAGAAATGTTAGTACTCAAAACGTGCGACCAATAGTGTTCGTACTGAACTACGGTCACATATATTTAGAAAAGATGGTAAGATTTCTACTATTTCTCCTCAGTGCATCTTTTGCATACATTATTTTTTTAAGCTAAACTTCATTGCTAAGTATGTTACTATACGATGTTCTTCAACATGGACTCCCGATGAATGTTGTGCCTGATTGGATCGAGACTAAAGGTACCATGAATATTGTTAGCTTACGGTCAAGATATCCTACAATGCACTTTAGTGCATTTAGGATTTCTAATAGCGAGGAATGCTTAATAGTAAAAGACTGGAGCAAAATTGTGAACGATGACAGAGAAGTACTAGGGGGCAGCAATCAGAAGTGCAACCCACGATTAAGAGATAGGTTCATCTGCATGCTCCAATATGATGAATCAGCAAAGCTATACATGTTCTATACTATTTTACCTGAGAGAGAGCAGCATGAGTGATTAATTAGCTAGTTCATGCTCTTAGTACTTGTTCTCTCATGTCAGTGTTCTTTGTCCTGAACTTAATCTCAAAGAGTGATTTGCTTTTGTGATGTTATGAACGCTTATAATATCATTACCATGTTGAACTTGATGATATCTTTGCTCTGAAAACCGTTGGTGATGATATATATGATGCAAGAGTTTTTATATTAATTAATATGATGATGATGATGAGTTATTATATCGTTTATGAAAGAAATTGCATATTAGTTTTAACTGGATGGATTCTAGCTAAGTGGTCAAGTATATGCCATATCCATATTACCTCGATCACTTAAGTAGGTGATCAAGTATATATAATATGGATATGACATATACTTGATGACTTAGCTAGGATCCACGCATCCAGTCAAACAAATCTGCGGTACATTCACCTAATGATTTAACAACTCATTATAATGTAAAACAATCACTAAATTAAATTGAAAACACAAAATTAAAATTAAAATAAAAAATATAACCAAAACACAGCCAAACATTTAGTACTGGTTGGTGTTACCAACCGGTACTAATGTCCTACGCGCCCACGGAGCTGGCTCGTGCCACGTGGTTGCCCTTTAGCACCGGTTCGTGCTGAACCGGTACTAAGGGGGGGGGGGGCTTTAGTGCCTACAATTTAGTGCCGGTTATCGAACCAGCACTAAAGGGCCTTACGAACCGGTGCTATTGCCCGGTTCTGCACTAGTGTATGAACTTGGTCAAACTTAAAGTTTGACTACCGTCAAAGTTATATGCAGAGTAAACAAAAATGGAGCGAGAAATATAGATATAGATATAAATATAGAAATTAAAAATTTATTACTTCCTCCATTCCCTTATATAAGGCCACAAACTCAGATTACAGGCACCAAGGTAAAATTTGATAACTGCTTTGCAAGTCAACTTTTCTTTTTGTTAACCTGAATCATTAATACGCCACTTTCATGTAAGGAAGAAAAGGGAAGAAAGTAGGGAAGGGGCGATTCGGTGCTCGGCTCATATGCACCTGATATCTTAGTAGTTGATGAGTGGATTGGGATAGGGTAAAGTGTGGCAGATGCGTCAGACCTAGTTTGTCCAAAAAATGGAACACAGGCGATATACGGTCGTGTACAGTGGTCGGCATGGCCCAGCTCGTACATGGCATGGGTGCCCGCCTCGGGCGCTGTTCTGAGCCTGGGACAGAACGTGGATTACAAACTGAGCTATGGACCAGTTCGTTATCAGAAGTGGATTAGAAACCGGCCGTCTAAATTAAATTAAGGCTGTAGATGGTTCTGGTGGAGGCTTTGACGCTTTGTTCGTAGCTCGCTGGGAGACCGATTTGCGACGGCTGCTGATTCTATCGACGGTGAGTCCATGGAGGCCAACGGCATAGTTTCTTGTTGATTTTTTTCCACGGTGATCTACCGTAATTTCCGAGTTGCTCCTAGTCCAGGTTTCACCTTCATAGGAGTTTGGCGACCATCTGCAGCATCCAGATCCAGTGCCCCTTGCCGTGCTGCCGCGGGTCTGAGGGGATCCGAACATAGTGGAGGAGTAGAACTGCCCAGGCCAGACGAAGGAAGAATACGCCGACGCAGTCCTCGCAGTCCACTGGGGCGAATCCTGAAGATCGAGAATGAACGAACAGGTGACGAACTGTTGCTCGTTCTCACGCTGATTCACTTTTGTAGTTGGAAAAAAATTATGGGGCTAAATGGCTAGAATTTTATTTGATTTGATGCTTTAATACACAACAGCAGCTATCGCTCATCTATGGTTGTGAAAAAATGCTTATGCTTTTTCCCGTGAAAAAAATTGCTTATGGTTTTCATCCCTTTGTGTGGCTGAGTGTCAAGCAATGGTTGGAACATTAGGACAATCAATCCAGAAATATTGATGTAGTCCTGAGCGAACTGATTAGCTGTTTATTCATTACAGGCTGCCTCGGCAGTGCCCCTCCTATAGAACTCCATGTCCATAGCGAATGAGAGTGTGTTGGCAGAGGAGCCAATGAAGGGTGTGATTAAGCCTGACTACATAATAAATGCGGCCAGAAGCATTGAGGTCACTGCTATGTTCAGTCCAGTGGGCTCATCAATGTTCTGACATGTTAGACACCGAAAATTAAAATACACTGCCAAATACAATAGTGATCACACATCCCAAGTTTGCTCTACGGCTGTGATTTCAGGAGCAGATGAGCTCGAGCACCGTTTTGAGTTTTCGAGAAAGTAGCAGAGTGTTACTATGACTGCATGCATGTAAGTACTCCCTTCGTTCCTTTATCTAAGGTGTATTATATTCAGCACGGTGACCAAGGCACATAATTATGGACTATTTAAGACAAGATTACCCTTGTCTAATTTATAGATTAGCGGCAAGTGAATCATTTAGGCAACGAAAGAAAAAGATACATGCAATCAGGAGAGAAATAGTTTCCTTTCCTGTCTTTACATGGAGATATTCATGAAGTCAGGGGAGAGATATTTTCCTTTTTTTGGAGGGCCAAGATCGAAATTATAAGGAATCTATACCAACTAGTAATAATGTACGGGCAATGCATGTTTATATTAGGTAGGATATTAGTTGCACATTATATTAAGTAAGATATATCTGTTGCATGTTGGTATTTGGTAAGATATCAATTACTTTTTCGCGGGAATGGTAGGATATTAATTACATGGCAGATTTCAAGGCATAGCGTTGAGTTAAAACGTGTTTATAACCAATGACAGTGGTGGGTAATTAAAGCGTTAAACGTGTTTGATGCTCAACATTAGAGCGATCTGAACTGCTAGATAACATGATTTGACGGTCGAGATGGTTTGAAAATGGGCAGATCCAAACCATCTCGACTGTCAAATCATGTTATCTAGCGGTTCAGATCGCTCCAATGTTGAGCACCAAACACGTTTAACGCTCTAATTATCCACCACTGCCATTGGTTATAAACATGTTTTGACTCAACAATATCCCTTGAAATCTGTCATGTAATTAATATCCTACCATTCCCGTGAAAAAGTAATTGATATCTTACCTAATACCAACGTGCAACAGATATATCTTACCTAATATAATGTGCAATTAATATCCTACCTAATATAAACGTGCATTGCACGTACATTATTACTAGTTAGAACAAATGCACCTTACATTATGGACTTTTATCAAAAAACAAATACACCTTATATAAAGGAACGTAGTTAGTATTAAACAAGTTGCTAGTACGAGTAAACATCATTAATTTTTGTGTCGATTATTGTTGGTGGCGTTGTTTAGATGAAAAATATATTTTTCATAATGGCATTGTATAAGGCAATGGATGGAGTACTCTAGTCTATTGAATAAATATATAGCTACCTTTTTCTAGGTCAAAACTCGGGTTTTTGTTCAGACATTGTTTAGCTTTGCTACAATTTGCATCTGGAAACGTGTAGGACTACTGTCTTGTTTAGATCCTCTACCAGGAACCCCACCATTATCCTTACTTAATTCATGTTAGCAATGTAGATTGTATTATCATTCTTATTGCCGGTTCTTTTGTTGCTTGCATGAACTCGATCTCGTTATTCTGGTTGATCATGCATACAACAAGATCAGTGACCATCGAAGATTGGTTTAGTGATTGTCGATTCTTATCATCGGGTACGACTTAGCTAGATCGTCAATGTCAAAATCCAACAAATCGATATCAATCCGGTAGGAATCACCAAGCAAGAAAAGTGAGCAGTACATGCACACAAATCATAGAATATGATTGTCCCCAACATGACAAGATGGTTGTCATGCCCCTTGTTTTTCTATTAGAAGATTAATCGCAAGTGATAAAGATAGTTGGCAATAGGGCAACAGAGAATATATTTGTTTTCAGTATAGGAGAATGGATCCAAGGGCCATAGGTTCACTAGTGACATCTCTCTCGAGCATACAAATGTGTGGTGAACAAATAATAGTTGGGCGGCAATTAAATTACAATATTTCTATTTATGACTATGATCATTCATGGTATAATCTCACATAGGCATTAAGTTTGTGATAAGTAGACTGTTAATCCAACTAAATCTACTACTAATGCTCCACTCAAACACTGCTTTCCAGCATGCATCCCGAAGTATTAAGTTCACAAGAAACACTTTAGTAATCTAAACATTCTTATATTTCTATACAGAGGGAGTAGACAACAAAACACCAATCAATATGATGAGACACCGTCGTTTTATCCTTCATGAGAACAATACAATACATGTCTTGGGTTAGATCGCCGCAAGATTTAACCCACTACGAAGCATCACTCCCTCTGGAGAAAAGCCCATCAAACTTGGCTAAAGAAAATAGATAGATCGGAGATGCATAACTATTTAATTATACATCAAGAAAACCTCAAACGATTTATGTATTCAATGAATAATCTGATCATACAGTGCAATTCATAATATCCCAACAAACACAAAACCAGTTACATCAAATTGATCCCGGTCATATGATGCAACTCACGGGAACATGGTATTAAAGATCCAAATAGAGAGAGATCCATATAGCTACTATTATGGACGCTAAGATCCAAATGGAACTACTCACTGATACGTCTCCAACGTATCTATAATTTTTGATTGTTCCATGCTATTATATTACCTGTTTTGAATGTTAATAGGCTTATTTATACACTTTTATATTATTTTTGGGACTAACCTACTAATCCAAGGCCCAGTGCAAATTGCTGTTTTTTTGCCTAATTCAGTGTTGCGCAGAAAAGGAATATCAAACGGAATCCAAACGGAATGAAACCTTCGGGAGAGTTATTTTTGGAACAAACGTGATCCGGGGGACTTGGAGTGGACGTCAAGAAACAAACGAGGTGGCCACAAGGCAAGGGGCGCGCCTACCCCCCCCGAGCGCGCCCTCCACCCTCGTGGGCCCCTCGTAGCTCCACCGACCTACTTCTTCCTCCTATATATACCCATATACCCAGAAAACATCCAGGAGCACCACAAAGACCTATTTCCACCGCCACAAACTTCTGTACCAGTGAGATGCCATCTTGGGGCCTTTTCCGGAGCTCCGCCGGAGGGGGAATCGATCACGGAGGGCCTCTAATCAACTCCATGGCCTCTCCGATGATGTGTGAGTAGTTTACCTCAGACCTTCGGGTCCATAGTTATTAGCTAGATGGCTTCTTCTCTTTCTTTGGATCTCAATACAATGTTCTCCTCGATCTTCTTGGAGATCTATTCGATGTAACTCCTTTTGCAGTGTGTTTGTTGAGATCCGATGAATTGTGGGTTTATGATCAAGTTTATCTATGAACAATATTTGATTCTTCTCTGAAACCTTTTATGTACGATTAAGTTATCTTTGCAAGTCTCTTTGAATTATCAGTTTGGTTTGGCCTACTAGATTGATCTTTCTTGCAATGGAAGAAGTGCTTAGCTTTGGGTTCAATCTTGCGGTGTCCTTTCCCAGTGACAGCAGGGCAGCAAGGCACGTATTGTATTGTTGACATCGAGAATAAAAAGATGGGGTTTATATCATATTGCTTCAGTTTATCCTTCTACATCATGTCATCTTGCCTAATGCGTTACTCTGTTCTTATGAACTTAATACTCTAGATGTATGCTGGATAGCGGTCGATGTGTGAAGTAATAGTAGTAGATGCAGAATCATTTCGGTCTACTTGTCGCGGATGTGATTCCTATATACATGATCATGCCTAGATATTCTCATAATTATGCACTTTTCTATCAATTGCTTGATGGTAATTTGTTCACCCACCGTAATACTTATGCTATCTTGAGAGAAGCCACTAGTGAAACCTATGGTCCCCGGGTCTATTCTCCATTATATTAATCTCCCGTCAACAAGCTATTTCTGGCACCATTTATTTTGCAATCTTTACTTTCAATCTATATCATAAAAATACCAATAATATTGATCTTATTATTATTATCTCTATCAGATCTCACTCTCGTAAGTGACCGTGAAGGGACTGACAACCCCTTTATCGCATTGGTTGCGAGGTTCTTATTTGTTTATGTAGGTACGAGGGACTTGTGTGTAGTCTCCTATTGGATTGATACCTTGGTTCGCAAAAACTGAGGGAAATACTTACGCTACTTTGCTGCATAACCCTTTCCTCTTCAAGGGAAAACCAACGCAGTGCTCAAGAGGTAGCAATAAGGATTTTTGGCGCCGTTGCCGGGGAGATCTACTCACAAGTCAAGACATACCAAGTACCCATCACAAACTCTTATCCCTCGCATTACATTATTTGCCATTTGCCTCTTGTTTTCCTCTCCCCCACTTCACCCTTGCCATTTTATTCGCCCTCTTTTCCATTCGCCTCTTTTTCGCTCGCTTCTTGTGTGCTTGTGTGTTGGAATGTTTATCACGGTGGCTCAAGATAATACTAAATTGTGTGACTTTTCCAATACCAACAATAATGATTTTATTAGCACTGCAATTGCTCCTCTTACCGATGCTGAATCGTGTGAAATTAATACTGCTTTGCTGAATCTTGTCATGCAAGATCCGTTTTCCGGCCTTCCTAGTGAAGATGCCGCTACCCATCTAACATGCGATCGAACTACAGCTTCTCCTTTTGACTTTCGCATTGCGTCCTTGCATCGACAATGACCCGGCGAAGATCATCATCATCGGGCACATCGTCTGGTTCCTCTTGATCTTCAGCAGCTTTCCCCGTTGCAGCATCATCGGGCACATCGTCTGGTTCCTCTTGATCTTCAACAGCTCCCCCCGTTGCAGCATCACCGTATTCAGGGGGCACATAGTTGTCATCGTCCCCTTCTTCTTCGCCGTCTTCCATCATAACCCCTATTTCTCCGTGCCTCGTCCAAGCATTATAGTGTGGCATGAAACCCTTGTAAAGCAGGTGGGTGTGAAGGATTTTCCGGTCAGAGTAAGACTTCGTATTCCCACATTTAGGGCATGGAAAACACATAAAACCATTCTTCTTGTTTGCCTCAGCCACTTCAAGAAAATTATGCAGGCCCTTAATGTACTCGGAGGTGTGTCTATCACCGTACATCCATTGCCAGTTCATCTGCATGCATTATATATAATTATGTGTGTCAAAAGTAAGAAAATCAGACAAGTATCTATCTAAAGTAAGAAAATCAGACAAGTATCTATCTAAAGTAAGAAAATCAGAAAGAAGATAAGAACAAGAGGCTCACCACGATGGTGCTGGCGAAAGAGATCAGCGCGGGCGATCAACGACGGTGAAAACGGGGACGGGGCATGACGGACCGCTAAATCTAGACAAATCTCGGGAAAGATGGAGCTCCGAGGTCGATCTTCGAGAGGAGAAAGCTTAACTAGTGTGGCTCGCGCATTTCATCGAACACCTCATGTGCATAGGAGGTGAGCTAGAGCACCCAAATGCCCTCCCCTCGCCGGCCAGAAAAAACAGAGCACTGTGGAGTGCTTTGACGCGACGATGGGTATATATAGGCAACTCATTTGTCCCGGTTCGTGGCAGGAACCAGAACTAAAGCCTCCCCTTCTGTCCCGGTTCTAGGAACGAACCGGTACCAATGGCTGTGGGCCAGGAGCGCGGCCCATTGGTTCCGGTTCGTGCCTAGAACCGGGATAAATGGATCCAGACGAACCGGGACAAATGCCCACGAGGCCTCGTCCGCCCCCCTGGGCTCATGAACCGGGACTAATGCCCCCATGGGTCCTGGCCCATTAAGAACCGGGACTAATGGGCTGGCCAGGCCCGAACCAAAGCCCTGTTTTCTACTAGTGACGGTCTTTAATTCTGCAGACAGACTGCCTAATTCGGGCTATTCTCTTTCCTCCACCTAGATAATGATCTCATGTGGCGTACGGTGCAGATGGCTAAGTAGATACCAATGTACATGCCCTAACTTATGATCTATATAGATTCTCGTATTTAATATTTATACAATCAATGTGCTTAAATATTTTTCGAGGACTGGTATAAATCATCATATCACTTGGGCACGAACCAAACAAAATTGGAGGATCAATGGCTAAGATGCAAACAACGACAACTTGCCAAAATTTTGATCATGCCCTTCTTTTGGCCAAAATTTCGGTCATCCGGTGGAAGGTTATGATAGAACCTGTTGATCCAGTGGGCATGGGGATTCCGCTATGTGTGCTCAAGGTCTAGTCAAACAAATTATTATCTCACATTCATAATATTAATTCGATGACTAGTCGGTTCATCATGGAAATTACCAAACCTTCATAGAAAGTGGTAGCCATGTGTGCTCAAGGTCTGAAGCTGACTCGTGATGTCCATCGTCACCGACTTGCGGTAATCAGTGACGCCACCTGCAAAAACATCACACATTAGTTATTTCCATGACGTTGTCCATCTTCGTCACCAGGATTTTCATCACAGTATGTCAGTTTTATTGTAGTGATTGTTTCATTCTTTGGAGCTTTTTCACACCAAAACTCCAAGTGTGAAAGTTAGCGACAATTGTGGATTTCACTATACATTTCACAAGTCATGTCTTTGTACTCTCAATATTTTGAGAGCATTTATTTCTTTCAACATGAGGCCGATATCTTTGACTCCGTTCTAGTGGTCTATATATGGACTGGACATTGCCAAAACAACCCGGATACGTGAACTACGTTAGGGTAAAATCATACTTTTGCATTCATTAAACTTCCAACAGCTGAAGCATATGGTACCATATCCGTTTTCAATCTTTTCTCATCAACTTTTGGAACAGCATAGTTTCCAGTTCCATTGCCCTTGACTATAAGAACAGGCGTATGTTTTCTTGCATGCATACTTTAGAGACCTTTCATAGCATGTCCATGCGACATTCCGAATACCCCCTTTTATTCTTTTCTTGATGAATCTCGATAATTATAACGAGAGACACTCTACTGAGAACATTCTTTTGAACTTTGAGGACAAGAACTTCTTTTCTCCTCCTGTAGTAGATTGACATGACCACTAGCAAGTAGGACGTCATCCACATGCATAGGGTTAGGATGAATTTCCTATTCTATAACTTTCCATGAATACAATTGTCCTCTCATTTTCTTTAACCCAAAATAACATCTGATACTTTTAACTTTAAATGCCACTGTCTAGAGACTTGCTCTAGTCCATAAAAACTTCTTGAAGCAATATCCCTTGTGTTCTTTACTTTCATCTGATGTAACTCAGATCATGATGTCGATCATGATGTGCCACTAGCACTCATTGTAATCTATTCATTCTCTTTGCACAAAATCTTTCCTTTGGAAACACATTGACCTTGTAGACCCTTTATAGCCTATTGTTTATGCTCCATTGGAAATTACTTATGAGTCCCAAACATCGTTGGGATTCACCAATTTTATTTCATCTCATATAGTCTCTTATCATTTAGACAAACAGACACTTCTCAAAGTTCAATTGAGCACTTTAAATGAGGTGGGATCAACCTCCATTTGAATTTCACTAACATAAACTTTATAGTAATCAGAAGTATCTGATTTTCTCATTCCTTGAGACCATATGTGTCTCAGGTATTGGCACTTCTTTCATATGGGGCTGTTGTTGTTCTGTCATTGCCAAGAGGCAAATTAATTGTATATTCTTTCATTTCCAAGAGGCAATGGGTTTTATAGGGACCTGTATCACAAGATCCATGTTTACTCATTCCTCCTTTATAGAGCTAACAACAGGTGTTGTATAGGTCATACAACATGCTCCCCCAGATTACTCCATCTTCACTAAAAATGGCGTATCTTTAAACTTTATAACTTGGGTTTATTCTCTTAAAACTTTCTTCTTTATGGCACTTTAAGCACCGTCTTAGTATTCCTTACTCTGCTTTCGGAACTGTAAAAGATCCAGAAATACAACTATTTCTTTTCTTTAGGGGTATTAATATGACCGTCGTACTCCCCCAGACAATCACATTCTTCATCACATTATCTAAAGTATAGGGGAGTTTCATCATTCTTAATTTATCTCATATATCTTTCTCCCCCTCGAAATGTGGCAAGAACTTTTCTACCACAATTTCAAAAACCATTGATAACTCTTGTGAATTGAGGAAACTTCGATTATCTACTTCATTCATCAGATTACTTCATACGAAATGAAGTTATCTCTTCATACAAAATGAAGTTATCTTTTAACTAGTATGAGAGTACTTTTTCCTCATTCTATTTCAGAAAATCAACAGAGTTCTTTATCATTAGTACTTTTGCAAGTCACACTTGCATATCATTCTTATCTTTAGGTTCGTCTGTAACTTTTATTCTCTTTGGATTTATTGAGTGCTTAATGACCATTACACATAAGGTGTACGGTCGATACTAGGAAAGCATAATAGCAACTCCATACTTTTCTCCCAGAGTGGGACACATTAAAAGCACATGAGTCATCATATCTTTCTCCTGTCATACATGATAAGTCCTTTGCCAGAATTTCTCCCGCCATACGAGATTTTTGATATAATAATATGTCAACTTTACCCCATTAATTACGCAGGTATTTTTCCAGACTTTTCCCGCCATGCGGGTTTTATCATAATCATCTTCTCCCGCTATGCGGGTAATTCCCTGTATGGGACATAAATGCTAGAATTGACTCTTTTGACTGCATTATTCAATCATCAAATTTAGGAATAAATCCTAATGCTCTTTGACACACATGCTTGATCCGATGTTGGTCAAATTAAACACGCATGTTGCTTGTTTCATCTCAAATCATGTTGACTGATAAATATTCTTCATATAGAATACATGAAAGACATTCGTCAACCAAGACTCTCAATGATCTATCTGTTTTCTTCTCTTGGATTAATATCCAAGAATTCTTTTCTTTTGAAGCCATTCTTACGAGAGAACATACCCCCTCACGTTATGACCTTTCCTGGTCATCTTTTGGGTCACAAGTACCCAGACATTCGCTTTCACTAATGAAAGCATGGAAAACTTTTAGTCTGAGAAAACTTAGCCAATAATCAACAATAATGAGCATAAACATAACCCTACGTTGGTCTGGTTAAAAAATATGCACATTAAACTTTTGTAAAACTTCCTTTTTATACTCTAAATCACCGTTGTTGTAGAATTAGAATAAAACTCATTCTTCTACATTAATTCCATATCACTGTTGGACTGAAAATGGAAATAATGCATATAACTCATAAACAATGTGATGATAATACTTTTATTAAACAACTTTGATAAGAAATAATCATCATCGTCCACTTCATTGCAGCAGAAACAAGAA
Source organism: Triticum dicoccoides (assembly GCF_002162155.2). Taxonomy (NCBI): domain Eukaryota; kingdom Viridiplantae; phylum Streptophyta; class Magnoliopsida; order Poales; family Poaceae; genus Triticum; species Triticum dicoccoides. The sequence continues at coordinate 30,402,636 of NC_041384.1, read as the reverse complement.
ATATACATTTCTCTAGTTCAAGAGCATTTCTTCATCTTTAACTCTTCTCTGAAAAATGATCACTTTGATACAAAAATTATCAGAGATTTAAGCTTTGAACATAAGACTCATAGAATTATAGTACTGTTATCATCAACGTTGGTTAGAAAATTACAATAACATATTTTATCTTTAAAAACAAATATCTTTCTTTTGTCATAGCGGAAACTATCTGAATTTGATTTCACCCGCAGGGGGGAAAACATTGCTAAGAACAGTTCTTCCAATTAAATTTTTCTGTTGGTTCCAATTTAATTGGAGGATAAAACTTTTACTTTGCAGCAGAAGCTTTACAATATTGTATTCAGAAACAATTCTGTACTCTTTTATTCTCTAAGATATTTTAACCGGTTGGTTCAAAAAATGCATTAGAGAAGCAACAATTTTAATCTTTTACTTTGGTTCTATTCACTTTTAAAAGATCACTTTTATTTTTATTTGCAGCGGAAATATGAATAGAAAATTCATGAACTTTTCTTTTTACAGAAACTTTTCTTTCACTAAATAAAAATTCATGAACTTTATTATTTTCTTTATAAAATTCATGAACATTTATTTTTCTGAAAATTTTCTATTTCCATTTTCAGAAACTTTTATTTTACTTTTCAGAAACTTTATATTTTCTGAAAAAGCAAAAAATATCATAAAATTTTCTATTTACTTTTCAAGACATTTCTCTTTTTTTAGAAAAAAACGGCAGTTCCCAGAGCACGCGGTAGCAGGCCTCAGCCCAGCGCACGCGGCAGCAGGCCTCAGCCCAGCGCGCGCAGTTGCGCCCGTGAGGCTGCGCCCACGCGGCTCTTTCGGCCCAGCGGGCCAGCTGGCCTGCTCCCTTTCCGGTCCAGCAGCCTACAGCGGGTTAGGGTTTGGATCTGGGCCGTCGATCTGAACGGACGGTCGCCCGATGTTCTCGCTGGATCAAAACCAGCTACGACGAAACCCTCGTTCATTCTCCTCCCCCCCGCACGCGCCGCTCTCATCCCTCTCTCGCTCTCCGTGTCTCGCTCTCCCGCCCGGCCACCGTGCCGGGCCAGAGCGCCGGCGACGGTGTCGACGGCCACTGCGCCTTTTCTTTTACTTTCCCCTCCTTATCTCCCTTCGTCCACGGCATCCAGTGCCATAGAGGCACGCGACTGCGCCCCGGTCGCCGGTGACAGCGGCGAGCCGTGCTAGCCCGAGCCCCCTTCCCTTTCCCCTTCGTTTCCATTCCTCCATCTCCAGAAGGCAGAGAGAGAGAGAGAGAGAGAGAGAGAGAGAGAGAGAGAGAGAGAGAGAGAGAGATACGGCGGCTTTCCGATGTGGCGCCCCCGCTGACCCCTTTGCCGGCGTGCGCGAGCACCTCTAGGGTGAACGCGCCGCCGTCAAACGGCTCGGTGGTGGTGCCCTTTGCCCCGTGGGGTTGTTCTTCTTCCCTGCACCTCGGCTTGCCGATGCGTGTGGGGATCGAGAGGAACAGCGCGGCCATGACGGCGACGCTACTTTCTCCAGCGAGGAAACTTTCTTTGCCCTGTCAATTAGGGTTCTTTGGGGAGGGAAGGATTTCTGTTGCTACCGAAAATCCACAACGCCAACCTGGGCTGATACCATTGATAGAACCTGTTGATCCAGTGGGCATGGGGATTCCGCTAACAATGGTGGTAGGTATTACCTTCTCCTTGTGGCTTGAGGAGCCACCGGTGCCGGCCATGGTGACGGTGGCCGGTGGTGGCAGAGAGTAGCGGAGAGGTGGTGGCGGAGCTTCCCGTCACCACTACACTAACCCTAGATCGGTAGGAATGTAGGTGGGGTGTACGGTGTCGCGACGAACCTCGTCATGCGAGACGCCGACCCTCACCTCTTTATATAGTGCAGGTGACAGGGGCCCATCAACCATAGTGGGTTGAGCACCCCCGATTAGGGCACAGATCTAAGGGCCCGGTGGGCCGTTGGGCCCACACGGTGGAGATCATCCTAACAGGTTATACATAGGCCTGAAAGACATAACAGACAAGACAACAATTCTGCAAATAAGAATAACATCGAACCAAAAAACTAGCAGGGTGGCAATATTTAGATTCCTGGACACGAGAGCAATAAGATGGAGGTTAAGTAACAAACTTTTCATGCTAAAATGTAACTCAGGTTGATTCTTTCAAAGTAGTTGGTTCCTGATAATTTGTATGACTGAATAGCAGTACCCCAAATTTTGCTTCATCTTCTAAAAACAGAGTAATTCTGTCGTAACAGAACTCTCTCGGCATGAACCAATTTCTCTTGAAACTACAATGCAGCCTCGCCTGATCTGACCGAATCATTGGTTTCAGATCAATACATCCTTGTGCATTCCCATCAGATCAATATATAAAACTCAGTTTGATTATGTCAAAAATTTGCTAATTGGCAATTTATAAGACTAGATAGCAGTATCTTGAAATTGCTTATTGGTTTTAAACTGAACTGACTCAGGTTGGGCTAAACTGAACTCAGTTTGATTCTATAAAGTATAGGGTTGCATTATATAAAAATGTGCAAAGAGAGCCTTGGCTCAGTGGTTGGGCATTGCGGTTGTGCAGCCTAACGACCCGAGTTCAATTCCTAGAATTGACAGGTGATGCACATGCATTTTCCCCCATTTATTCAGGATTAAGTTTGGTGTGTGGTGGAACCACTCATCAAGAAATATCTTGATACTCATTTAAAAAAATTGAGGACCATGTTTATCTTGATACTCATACTAAAATGATCGTATGCATCCTAGTTGGTGCAGAGACCGGGAAGTGAAAATCCTCTCCCATTTTAAAGGCTACACCAGTCCCGACTCCTCCCTTGTCGCCCCTGCACGGCGGCCGTGGGGAACACTAGCGCCGCCGTGTCCTCGTCCCTCCCCCGACCTCTCCTCCTCGCCGCCGCCGAGGCGTGCCGCCGGGCAAAGCCCGGTCGGCATCAGCGGCGGCGGGATCTCTTCTCCCACGACTCGCTGGATCTGACGCGGGCGGATCACGGCGGTTTTTGGCGGCGCGCTGGAGGCGGGGCGCGGGCTTGGGGGTGACGGCAGGGCTCACGCTCGCGGTTTCCCCTAGTGTGTGTGGGAGTCCGCTCGAGGCGCGCGGCGGCGGCCCTCGGCAAGCGGTGGCGGGCGCTGGGCTCTCGGCGGCGCTCCGGCGTGTGCAGGCGATGGTGGTCCCTGTGGGCGGTCGGCGGCTCCGTCTCTGACCCAGACGGTGCAGGGGATGGCGGCGGCCCGGCGTGGACGGCGATCTGGATGCGGTGGTGCCGGCGGCTCGCTGATCTGCCGGTGCTCCAGGGTTCTGCCTAGTGGTGTTGGTGGTGACGGCGGCCCGTGCACGAGAGTTGGATCCCTTCGAACTGATCTGGGTGAAAACTTGCCTTCGGCGTTTGCTAAGGCCGGCGGTGGCGGCGCTATCTGCGTCGTTCCCTTCTTGAAGGCATCGATGTGGAGAAGTTCAAGGCTACTCTCTGCTACCTCCGGGGGAAACCCTAGATCGGATGATCGGATGACGACGGCGCTCTGGTGTCGTTCCTCCCTTGGGGGCGTCATTCTTGGAGGTACACACGTGATCGAGGGACCAGAGGACGGATTCTTTGGTGGAGCGGTGATTCATCCTACACACTGATGGCGACGGATCTTGACGGCGTGGCACAATGCAGATTCAGAGTTCGCTCTGGGAGGATGGACTCGCGCAGGAGGACGACGTTGTCGGGCGTCGTGGTGGCATCGATGGCAGAGAGACCTGGCACGATACATGCAACAGTACAGCTGTGAAGATGGATTGGTGGCAGGTGGCTGCGGCGGCCTCATACCCGGCAGGCGTCCTGGTTGAGGAGTGCGCCGGACTGGTAGGTGCCCCATACCCGGCAGGCGTCCTGGTTGGGACCTCAGATCTTAGATGTTTAGGTTTGGCTGCGATGTCTGTTTGGTATTAGGCCCAGACTATCTGCGCCCCTTCATCAATTGAATAGGTGTAGCGACAGTTGTTGCTTAGACGGTGACTTTAGTCTTGCTGTTGTATGGCTTTGTAAGGTCTTGTGAGAATAATTAATAAAGTGGTCGTTTGCATCGCTCAGATGCAGAGACCGGAGGTCATCCTCCTTTTCAAAAAAAATAAAATATAAAAATGAGTCCTGCTATACACAGGACGCAGCTCAGCCGATTCTTTTCCTTTTTGCTTGTCCTCTCCTACACATATGTAAAAATGCAACGCAAGCAGACTTAGTGCTAAATATTCTACTTGTCGTTACCTTACCGAAATGGCAAGAAATTTAGGGCTCAAAACTTGTGATTAACAGTCCTACTAGATCAAAGTCATTTGAGTTGTTTTTCCTGTCGAAATAAATTGATGGCTTGAGCTCACGAATGTCTACGTCTTGGCATTTGCACGCTTTTGCATGTTTGTCTCATTGTGTGTTCAGCTCAGTTTGCTCGTTGTGTTGAATTTAACGTGAAGTAGCTTCAACAACTTATATGTATTACAGACTCCAACTAATTCTGGTCCATTCTTTCCTTGTGGGACACACCCTTGTTATTACAAACTGCAAGCTATGTAACTTTCTAGTTGAGGCATGTGGTGTAATTACTCCTATAAAGGACGCTCAGACCCAGTCCTGACTTATGAGATTTCAGGGACCGAGGGCAGATCAAAATACAGGCGCACCATTAGAAAATTCTAATAATCTTACACACAATGTCTTTAATGATGTTATTTATAGAAAGAGAGTCAGAGACATGTATTCTATGAGATCACGTCATTGGGGTAGTAGATGTGCACAATGCAGTCGCCTCCCGGCATGGCCGCGGTGGTGGAGGAGGTGAGGGTGATGGGTCATCTTTTGACCTGGGCGCACATGAGATCAAGAGTTCATCGGCACGTCGAGGCAGTGCATAGGAACTCACAAGATAAACCAAATTGACTTTACCCACTTCCTGACCAAACTACGCTCAAGCATGGTCGCACAACACACCAAATTTTTGGTATGACGAAACTTATTGCGAGAAGGAAGTTCTTTCATACCAAAATATGCATTAAGCCAAATAACAACTAGAATGACATGTACAAACATTAAGGCCAAAGGAAAATAATCATCTGTCAATATATAATATAGAGTCAACCTTCTAAATATAGTGATTTGGTGTTTATTTTATACCAATATAAAAAGACCCAAATGAGCACATCCAACTAATCTCAGCCGTCAAACCAGTTTAATCCAACGACCATGCGGCGAGGGCTCAACATGTTTTGCATGGAATTAATATCATACCAAACATAGCAATAATCACATAATTAACATGCAAATATAATATCCTACCTAATACCCAGGGTGTGCAATTTAACATGATCCCTAATATTAACATCATTGCACATACTCATTTACTAGTCGGTACAAACTTACGAAGACAACCGAGCAGTCCCTGCTTCGCTATGACCACATTGCAGACCCATCGTCAGCATGCTATGGGCCTATGGTGGTGTGTGCTGCTCCTCGCTCTCTGCTACTATACTTTTCTTTAGGGTCTCTCCACTATATAAGGGTTTTTTCACGCAAAACAAAACTACATGCGAGTTTCTTTCTCCAAAACCTTTGGAAAATCATTCAAAAACCGAAAGAACCCAAATAAAACCCAAAAAAATGTACAAAAAATGAAATCCAAGGGGAGGGCCCAACATGCAACATGTGGTGGTGGCTGGACTCAGCACTTGGCGTGCTCTCAGGTCACCAAAAGTGACCTACGAAGGTCCTTCGCAAAGGGTAACCTCCAGTTAGTTGCTCTCCACAACTATCTATCCTGAAGCCGGAGAATCCTACTTGGCGCCCACCGGCGTCAAATGGATGCCGCGACGCTAGCTGGCAAGGTTGACTGGGCCAACCTAGTTAGTGGCTCGCTACGTTGCTTCATTTTTTTCACATTTTATGGTTATTCTGTTCTTGTTTTTTTGTGTTTGTTTTTCTCTTTATTATTCTTAATTCATTTCTTTTTGCTTACACCTTTTTCTTTTTTTGTGCCTATTTGTTGCTTTCTGTTTGGTCCATTTGTGCTTTTGAAAATCCATTTCCTTCTTTTCGTTTTGTATTTTCTTCCAATTTCCTTTATTTTACTTTTTTTGATGATTTTTTTGGAATTTATGGTAACAATTTGTGAAACATTGTGAACTTTTTTAATATGTGTGGAACATTTTGTAATATACGGTGGAAATTTAAAAATATACTATAAATATTTTTTATATAGGATGAATAATCTTTAAGCACATTATAAAGTGAGTATTTTTAAAATACACACTATAAATATTAAAACACAAACTGAACATTTTTATGTACAGTGACTTTTTAATATATTATGAACCATTTTTAATACCCAATGAGCATTTTTAAGCACAAACTGATTTTTTAATATAAAGAAGCGTATTAAAACATATATATTTTTAATCATTTTATTTTTATATATTATTTCAATAATATACTTCTTGAGTTTTTATATATTTAGTCAATATATGTTTTCGCCAAAAAATTATAACATGTAAACAGCCGAGACAATTCTGACCCATTGAGGTCAGCATGGGCATTTCCTTTGTCTATATTACGCCTGCATGCATCATATAGAAGGCCTCCTTGAATCCCTGCTTGAACACCGTCCCATGCCTCTCCTCCCACCTTCTTGAGTTCAATACGGGAAGGAGTCAAAACAAAAGGGGCAGCGATCTGTGCTGGCGCACCGGCCCAATCGTTGGGCCGGTCAAGCCCCAACCGTCAGATCTGGGCCCCCGAGCCGTCAGATCCGTTCGTCCCTAACCTCTCCCATCTTCAACCTCTCGTACGGAAAAGGGAGAGGCCCGCCTTCGCACGCGCCGACGCCTCCGCACGCGCTGACGCCTCCGCACGCGCCAACTGCCTCGCCTTGCCTCCTCACCGCCGGTCGCTGCCCTCGCTGCCCTCACCTATGCCGCCTTCATGCGTGTCTCACCTCCGTGTATGCAGCAGCGTGCGCCCATGGTTGCACTCATGGTTGCGGGCTTGCAGCTCCGGGGAAGATGGCCACAGCTTCGGGGGAGATGGCCGCATCTCCGGTGGCGCCGGCCGCCGGCCGCAGCACCTGTCGTTGTGCTAGCGCTGTACCTCGCCGTGTGCTCACCCGAGGCTCTTGCTGGTTCCAACAAAAAACGACACCGGTTGTAGTGAAAAAGTTTGTCGCTACCAGCAAAAAAGCTAACCGCTGCAGCCCACCGTCGTCATTGTAGCAAAAATGTTAACCGGATGTAGCTTCCGTGGTTGCTGATTGCAGCAAAAGAATGACGTGGTTGTAGCAAGCACAAAAAAAAAACGAAAAAGTTTCCAACGTTTTCAGAAAAGCTTCGACTGTGGTTTGGAAAAGCCTCAATCGTGTATAAAAAGCTTCATCCGTTAAGAAAAAAAAGCTTCAACCAGACCTGCGACCAGAGAAAAAGTTGCAAACACTGACAGAGAAAGCTTCAACCATATATAGGAAAAACTTCAACCGACTACCGGCGATGGAAAAGCCATGGTTGCAGCCCGCGCTCACCTCGGTCATTGCCGTCACACACCCCGGCCTCCGCGGGGTTGCATCAGCGTCGCCGTGGTAGCACCCCGTTGCAGCATCTCCCGTGGTCACCCCCCTCTGTCGCCGGCGAGATGGGATGGTCACCGCGCAGAGCCATGGCGAGCTTCGAGCGGGGAAGGGAGGCGTGGTGCTGTGATCGGGGGCGGGGGCGGGGGTGGGGAGGGGGGGAGGGGGATGGGGATGGGGAGGAGGGGGCAGAAGAAGAGGGCGGCATGAGATGTGCGGGAGATGCGGGGAGACGTGATTAAGGAGATGCGAGGAAGAGGGAGCGACCGGCCCAATGTTCCTCCGGTGCCCCGGCCCCAAACGTTTCCCAAACAAAAAAGGCCCCTCACATGCACCGCGAACCCTCGTCCTCGGTTGCTTTACTGATGCCACTCACAGACGCCTCTCCCCACCGTCTCCCCCATGGTCCTAGCTCAACCTCACCAGAGAAGCCACAACCGACCGCTGACTTCCGTGTGCCTCCTAGTCATACCACAGAAATTCCATTTGGCATTTTCTTGAGCCTTTTAGAATTCTATTATCTTATCAGCTCCATTTCTCCAATTTGTACATTAGGATGTTTTTCAGAATTTGTACATTCCCTTATCCCACGGATGAACTAAATTCACGATAAGATTTTTTTGTTTTTGCAAGATTGTCATTTTTGCTCCAGTTTGTGTTGTTATGGACATCCCCAATAGCTAAGTATGGGCGTATATTTATACTCCTGGGTTGCACTGGTACCGTGTAACATATATAGGCTCTCCATTTAAGTCGAGCACGTGATCCTTCAAAATCGAGAAAACAACGATCACCTCGCCTATAAAAAGGACGGAGAGGCTCTCCCTGGCCGAAGAGGGAGACCATGTCCCTCCAAACCGTATAGCTGACAACTGGTCCTGGGGATGGGAGGCTTCAGGAACTTTACCACGTCCGGTCTGTTTATCAGTCCTTCTAGAAATCATTCGGTCTATTCCCTAGTCCAGATACCCTTTTGACGCCGTTGGACGAATTGCACGGCAACGCACTTAGGTGGACGGCTGATGGTCTGGCCAACGAGCCTCTCCATTCCAAGTGTTACGTCTTACATCTCCCGGCTGAGAAAGGTACAGGGACCGTGGCTTCGTGAGGTGCGGTGCCATCATCCTCTTGTGGAGCAACTAGCCCAACTGGATCAAATTGCAACACTTGCTTCCCTGTGTGAATGCTAATTTTGACAAGTCATAGCGGCAATCTTATCACTTGTGCAGCAAGACCTGGTCGTGGCTTGCCTCGGTTTGCTTGTGTTTGAACTTTCTCTCCTATTGACATGCATGCCACTCTCTTGCACGATCTTGAAAAGTGAAACAATCTGATCCGAATACTTCAGCTTACCATCTTTGTATTTTTCTTGATTTATGTCCTGCATCTTCGTTACTTACTGGAACTGGTTGAACACAGTTGTTTCATCTTTACATGTCTAAGAAATACTCCCTTAATTCCATATTAGTTGCGGTTCATTCAGTACAATTTCACTTCTGCTTCGGTACACCCACCTTAAACACATCAAGGGTTGAGATTCCTCCATACCCCTTCGCTGCCAGGGGCACGATCGTCTTATGTAAAAAAAATTACCCCCGCGCGTCCACGCCGATACCCCGCGCGCCTGTGTATACGCGGCTGCAGGACGAGCCGAGCCGCTTGGCAGCCGTGAGGATGCGAGCCGAGCCGAGCAGTTAGCATCCATGGGCCCAGGATGTCAGATGCAGGGCGTGTTTTTTTTAAAAAAGTCGGCGTTGACCGGTGGGGCGCACGTGTGGATGTGGCGCGGACGGCCGTATCGTCGTCCAATTAACTGTTGTGCAGTAATGGCGGCGTGCATGCAGGCGCCGACTGCTCGCGGCTGATCTCGTGCCGCCCGCCTGGTAGCCTCATAGTCCGCGCCCTCCACTGTCGCGCGTGCGGCGACCGGGCGCCTGCTGCCAGGCTTCCGCCTCGGGCCGGCAGTTGACGCGACCGGTCGGCTGCCGCCGTTGCGGCGACCGCCCGCCCGCCTTCATACGCCACTGATGCTTCCACTGCCTCGCCTGCCATCCTCGCGCCTTCCCACGCCATCGCTGCCGCGCCCAGACGCCACGGATGCCTCGCCTGCCACGCCGCGCCTTCACACGCTGCCGTTGCCTCGCTTTCACACGCCACCGCGCGTGCCGCCAGCCGCTCGCCTCTCCCTCGGGGCGCGCGCCACCGATGGCTCGCCCGCCCACCTCCCTCCCCTGCCATCTATAAAAGGCCGCGCCAGCCCCTCACCACGCCGTGCCATCTCCCTCGCCCTGCCCATGTCTCTTCCTCTCCTCGCCCGCCCATCTCCCCCTCCTCGCCGGCAATGTCTTCCAGCGACTCCGACGAGGGAGCGTGGCCGAGCGGCGTCTGGCCGCTGAGCCTGACCATCGGCAACACGGAGGATCTGGCCCGGTACGGCCTGATGGTGCCGCCGGCAGCCAAGGTGCCGAGGCCATGGCGGATCGGGGCGGACGACATCCCCACCATGGGACTGCCGCCGACGAGGGAGAAGCTCCGCGCGTTCCCTGGCGGCTGGTACAACCGGAGGGCCGCGCAGGTTCTGGCGCGGAAAGAACTTCGACATCATCCTCGACGCGTTTAGGGACGCGGCGGCCGCCCGCACCGTCAGGGACATTACCGGCGAGGCCGGCACTTCCCGTGGTTGCCGCCGCCACGGCCCACCTCCAGCCGCCCCCACTGCCCCGGCACAGCAGGCGCCCCCTGCCCCGGCGCTGGTCGAGATCCCGCCGGCGCAGGCCGCCCTCGCGCAAGACGGAGACCCCGACGACACGCCGGGGCTACTTGCGGTGCTGGCCCGATCGGCAGAGGAGGAGGCAGTGGCGGCCACTCGTGAGGAACGAGAGCGGCTGGTGGCCATAGTGGCGGTGCAGGAGCAGCAGGCGCGGGAAGACAACTGGTGGGATTTCAGTGACGACGACGAGGACGACGACGGTGGCGACGATGGCGGCGACAACGGCGAAGGAGAGGCCGGCGGTATGGCCCTGGTCGTTGACCTCACCGGCGCCAGCGATGACGAGTAGTCTAGTTTTAGGGTTTTTATTTAAATTTCGGTCTAAGTTATGTAAGAGTGCTCGGTTATGTTTAGGTTTATGTAAAATATTTTGAATTATGAATGAACTCGGAATCGCTTATCTGAAAAAAAATCCGTATGTTTAATTTGATGTTAGTCGTGCAACTTCAAAAAATAAACGGAAACATACATTTCAACGTTACGAGACGATAATCGACACACAAATTGTAGAAAAATCAGTCGCAAAACGCATGCATGGGGCCTTCCCTCATACCCGAACGGTCTCCGGAGAACTTGTCATGCATGCACACCAAAAACATATTATGTCACGTTCGGGGTGTGGTATGTGATGTTTTCATGAAATTTTTTTCAAAAAATCTTAAAGCAATAAAATAAGCCAGAAAACTTTTCATGCATCCTAATGATGATGGTGGAACACTATAAAAAATGTGGGTACATTTGAAGGCTATCGGAAAAAAACTCCTTTTGTGCGGGGCCTTCGATCCTGCCCGAACGGTCTCCGGAGAAGGAGGCCAATTTGTCGACATATTCAGAATGACCTCAATTTTGCAAGTGAGTTGGTATGCCCACCCCCACAGTCAATACAAGAATTGAACGTATTTGGACATCAAAAACATGTTGCGTCACGTCCGAGGATGTGGTATGTGGTGTTTTCACTGGAAAAATTATAGAAAATTCATAAAATAAAAAAAAGCCACAAAACTTGGCATGCATCCTTGTGATGATGGTGGAACACTATGGAAAAAATTTGAGTTCATCTCAAGGATGTCGAAAAAAAACGCCTTTCGGACGGGTCCTTCAGTCCTGCCCGAACGGTATCCGGAGAAGGAGGTCAATTTTTCGACATATTCGAAATGACCTCAACTTTTGCAATTAAGTTGGTATGGTCACCCTGACATTCAATCCAAGAATTGAACGTATTTGAACACCAAAAACATGTTGTGTCACGTCCGGGGTGTGCTATGTGCTGTTTTCACAGAAAAAATTATAGAAAATTCATAGAGCGATAAAAAAGATAAAACTTGGCATGCATCCTAGTGATGATGGTGGAACACTA
>NC_041384.1:30387772-30390586 GCF_002162155.2 Triticum dicoccoides | reverse complement strand
GGTGGAACACTATAAAAAACTTTGAGTTCATTTCAAGGATGTAAAAAAAAAAACTCCTTTCGGACGGGTCCTTCAGTCCTGCCCGAACAGTCTCCGGAGAAGGAGGTCAATTTTTCGAGATATTCGGAATGACCTCAACTTTTGCAAGTGAGTTTGTATGGTCACCCTGACAATCAATCCAAGAATTGAACGTATTTGAACACCAAAAACATGTTGTGTCACGTCCTGGGTGTGCTATGTGCTGTTTGCACCGAAAAAATTATAGAACATTCATAAAGCGATAAAAAAATATAGAAAACTTGGCATGCATCCTAGTGATGATGGTGGAACACTATAAAAAAAATTATGGAAGGCAAAAAAAATAGTGATGCAAAAAAAAAAAAGCCAACCTGTGCTTGCATGCCGCAACTGCGCTTAATCGGTCCGGCCCGATCAAGCCGAGTGGCGAAAGGGCCGACCTTTTGGCCCAGCTACGGCCTGCAGCATAGGCCAACGGGGCGGTGGCGGGACAGGGAGGGAATGAGAGGAGTTCGAAACAGTGGTGGGAGGTTGGTATATAAGGCGGTCGCGGCGTTGTTCGGCGGGCGAGGTGGGACTAAACTTTAGTCCACAACCCCGCCGACCCTGCCCCCGCACCGCGCGCACACTCAATGGGCCGGCCCACGCGCGCCGTCGCGCACAGTCAAGATTTTTGTTTTTTAAAATAGTATTAAGTTTTTTAGGTATTTATGCCTTTCGTTTTTGTATAAAAAATTCTATAATTAATAAAAATCCATACGTAACATAGAATTGTTAACTATATTTATTATAATAATAATGAGTTGTTTATTACAATTTATAGGAAAAAATAATGAGTTTTTTTATAATTAATTGCTAAAACAATAATGAGTTTTCTGATAATTAATTGATAATGAGTTTTTTTGTAATGAATATTTTAATCAGTTATTTTTGTAGATTAGTAATTACATCTTTAATATTTATATAATGTTAATTAATGTCTAAAAAATACTTAACATATATGCAAAGTTTAGTACTGTAATGTGTTGCATTAATGGCTAATTGTTTTTACATAATAGTAATGCGTTGTTTTTTATAATTTATAAGTAAGAATAATGAGTTTTATTAAAATTTATAGGTAAAAATAATCAGTTTATATTTTAATTTTGTATGAGTTTTGTGTTAATGCCTAACATTTTTCAGCTTATTAAAAAATATTAATAAGTTTATTGCTATAAATAATAATTTGGAAACGACCGTTCATAAAAAACACTACTTCACATAGAATTAAAAACACTACTTAATACATAATTTATTAAGTAATTATATTACAAAGAATACTTAATACATAATTTATTCCGTATTGACATTATACATATGATGGTAGATATTACTAATGTAATTTGGGTTCATTTGAAAGATGTCAAAAAATATTGTAGATAGTACTCATGAAATTTGCATAGTGTGGCAAATAATAAAAAATAAGACAGATAGTAATGATATGATTTGAGTTTACACTGCTTGCAGTACGGACGCACTGCCCGGACAGTGTAATGAGCTTACACTGACCGGGCAGTGCGACAGTGCCACCCCTAGCAGTGCAAAGTCAAACCAAATTAGTACTAACTGTCTCATATAGCAATGTGCACAAACGCGGGTATATAAGCCGGTCGTGGCGTCCCTCGGTGCACGAGGTGGGACTAAAAAAGCGCCCCTTCCACCTCCCCCGCGCTGTGACTCATAGAAGGCAATAAAATTGTGATGCATAAAAATAAGCCCACATGTGCTTGCATGCCGCAACTGCGCTTAATCGGTCCGGACCGATCAAGCCGGGAGGCAAAAGGGCCGGCCTTTCGGCCCAGCTACGGCCTGCAGCACAGGCCAACGGGGCAGTGGCGGGACGGGGCGGGAATAAGAGGAGAAGAGGAGTTCGAAATGGTGGTGGGAGGTTGGTATATAAGGCGGTCGCGGCGTCGTTCGGCGGGCGAGGTGGGACTAAACTTTAGTCCTCACCCCCGCCGACCCTGCCCCCGCACCGCGCGCACACTCAATGGGCCAGCCCACGCGTGCCGTCGCGCATAGTCACTGGGCCGTCGAACGCGCGGTGTCATTGTTTTTTTGTTATTTGTTTATTGTTTCAAAAATAATATTAAGTTTTTAAATAAATGTTGTATTGTATAAATAATAATGTAAAGTCCTACGTATTTTATAAATGTTCAATAATTTATGTAATGTTCATTATTTTTTATGTGTTTTGCATTAATGGCTAAAGTAGTTTTCATAATAGTAAAGAGGATTTTGTTATAATTTATAAGCAACAATAATTTGGAAAATACCCTTCTTAAAAAACACTACTTGATATAGAATTTATTTAGTAGTTATGTTAAAAACAATACTGAATATATAATTTATTATATAATTATACTAAAAATACTACTTAATATAGAATTGAATTCACGGAAAAACCATAAAAAATTCATATCCGATCAATGCCGGTTGCATGGGTGGTACGAGGTGGCATGCACGAAACGTCACCCAATTTTGGGAGGCAGTGGGCATGCCCATCTTAGGGCCCCATGCAAGATTTGAACAACTTCGGACACCAAACGCACGTTACATCACGCCCGGTTAGTATTTTCGGTGCCTTTCACGGAGAAAACCATAGAAAATTCATACGGTGCCGGAAAATTATGAAAACTTGCACGCATGATGGACCTGTCGATGAGTGCGTGTGCAAAAAGTTTGGGGTCCACCGGCTGAATCCGAAAAGCGAACACAGCATGGGGCTGAAATCGTTCATATCCGATCAGTGCCGGT
>NC_041384.1:30372576-30387092 GCF_002162155.2 Triticum dicoccoides | reverse complement strand
AAAGTTTGGGGTCCACCGGCTGAGTCCGAAAAGAGAACACAGTACGGGGCTGACATCGTTCATATCCGATCAGTGCCGGTTGCATTGGTGGTACGAGGTGGCATGCACGAAACGTCATCCAATGTTGGGAGGCTGTGGGCATGCCCATCTTATGGCCCCACACAAGATTTGAACGACTTCGGACACCAAACGCACGTTGCGTCACGCCCGGTCAGTGTTTTCGGTGCGTTTCACGGAGAAAACCATAGGAAATTCATACGGTGCCAGAAAATTATGAAAACTTGCACGCATGATGGACTTGGCAATGAGTGCATGTGCAAAAAGTTTGGGGTCCACTGGCTGAGTCAGAAAAGTGAACGCATGATGGCCCTGGTGATGAGTGCGTGTGCAAAAAATTTGAATGGTTGCATTAAAAAATGCATTAATATTTTCTGACGTTAAAAAAACATCGAAGATAATGGCTCTCCTTTTGAAGAATATGCATGATCCATGTGAACCTTCACAAGCTCAGAGCAGGTGAAGACTCACATCGATCCTGCATATCCTCCAAATAGAGTCCCCCAAACTGAGATGTTTGTGCATTGACCAAAAGAAAATTATATAAAGGAGTCAACGGCACGCCGTCTTAGAGATGTGGTATTAAACTGAAATGTTAAAGTACAATGCATGTTTTTAATAAATGCATCGTGGGCCAGCCGGCGGTAGTTTTATGGGACGGGCCAAGTGGTCCACTATGACGTGACCACGTCTATGACGCCGTACGTGCGTGCATGGCATGGAAACCACGCCGCCATTACCTCGTCCCAGGACCGCCTAACCCCGCCGCCTCCACGCACGTCCTCACCCCTCCCCGATCCGACGGTCGCACCGCCGTGGCCGTCCCAACTCCCTTCCCTGCTGGCCTGACGGCGGCCATACAATCCAGCATCTGCGCGCGACTTGGATCTCAGGCCCGGCCGTGCCGTCTCGGCAAAGTCGCCGACACCCTAAACCCTAGGACGGGCCGTCGGCCAGCGCGCTGGTGTGGGCAGAGGGCGCGCGGCTGCCGGTGCACGTCGAGACGCCGGAAGGTATGGTATTAACCCATATTTAATGTTTTTTGAATCTCGTAACTAGTTAGATAACTGTCATCTTATTTAGAATGCAAGAATTGGGAGATGTGTACTGCTCGGTTGAGAAGTGGTGCGAATTGGTGGGAAAATTCACACCCAGACAGCACATGATGCTACGTGGCACAAATTTGGACAGTATGTTGATAATTCCTTCATTGAAAATGAGGAAAAATTTATTGGAATTTATGATTACAACGTATGATAGTAGTGGAAAGCGATTTATTATTCGGCCAAATACTGAAGGCATCAGTGTGCTTAATGAAGATATTTATGACATATTCGGGCTACGTAACGAGGGTGATGATGTCAGTATCATGATAGCAACAGTACAACTAGATGCCAAAAAAATTGTTTCGAATCGGTTTCTAGACAAAAGAACAGACCTAATCCTCATCGATGAGTTGATAAAAAATATTGTCGATACTCAGTCATATGATGATGATTTTGTGAGAAGGGTCGTACTGGTTCTTATGGGTACCGTCTTAGCACCACAATCCACCAAGTTTGTTCCTTATCGTTATTACAAAATGGTGGAGGACGTGAACGCTATGAAGTCATACAATTGGAACGATTTCACGTTGGGGGTGTGCATGGATGCTATTAAAAAATTGGTCGAAGATCTTGAAAAATTCAAGTGGCTTATCGAGAACTTGGCTCTTCTTCAGGTACAAGTCATTTCGTAATAGTTGTATGTACATATGATTTTTATGCGATATATGTGTCTGACTAATTGTGTTTACTATCATGCAGTATATATACTGGGAAAAAGTTGAGCCAATTGGTGTGGATACATTTGATCCTTTGTCTCGTGAATACCCACTAATGCTTAACTGGCCAGAAACGGAAGGGAAAAAGCGAGACGACTATGGCAACATGCACGGGCGTGGCACCGGCAATGTAAGTCAATAAGTATAGGCCTTATTGGTTGCACATAGTAATTAAATATATTTGTTATTTAATTTATTTTTTTGTTTGTTGTACAGATTGAAAACTGCGTTAGTGAAGAGTACAGACGTGCTAAGGTAGCACGTGAAGGGATTGTCCCAGAGGAAGAAACGAAGAAACCTAAACGGAAAGGTGGTGGCAGGAGTAGAAAGCCAAGCACGTCCGCGGTTTCATCGAACACGACTTGTAGTATGGACCGTGAGATGACATACATAAAGCTGCTTCACAAGGAGGTTCTCAATATACCCGAAAGATGTGCACATGTAATTTAGAAGTTGTATTAAACATGGTTTAATTGTTCAACTACTTATCGTGTTTCATTTGTGTTTGTAGATGGTAATGGAAAGGTTGAACACAGTGAAGGAAATATGCCCTAGAGGCAATAATAAAGTTATTATTTATTTCCTTATATCATGATAAATGTTTATTATTCATGCTATAATTGTATTAACCGGAAACATAATACATGTGTGAATACATAGACAGCAGTATGTCACTAGTATGCCTCTACTGGACTAGCTCGTTGAATCAAAGATGGTTAAGTTTCCTAACCATAGACATGAGTTGTCATTTGATTAACGGGGTCACATCATTAGGATAATGATGTGATTGACTTGACCCATTCCGTTAGCTTAGCACTTGATTGTTTAGTTTGTTGCTATTGCTTTCTTCATAACTTATACATGTTTCTATGACTATGAGATTATGCAACTCCCATTTACGGGAGGAACACTTTGTGTGCTACCAAGCGTCACAACGTAAGTGGGTCATTATAAAGGTGCTCTACAGGTGTCTCCAAAGGTACTTGTTGGGCTGGCGTATTTCGAGATTAGAATTTGTCACTCCGATTGTCGGAGAGGTATCTCTGGGCCCTATCGGTAATGCACATCACTTAAGCCTTGCAAGCATTGCAACGAAATGAGTTAGTTGCGGAATGATGTATTATGGAACGAGTAAAGAGACTTGCTGGTAACGAGATTGAACTAGGTATTAAGATACCGACGATCGAATCTCGGGCAAGTAACATACCGATGACAAAGGGAACAACGTATGTTGTTATGCGGTCTGACCGGTAAAGATCTTCGTAGAATATGTGGGAGCCAATATGAGCATCCAGGTTCCGCTATTGGTTATTGACCGGAGCCATGTCTCGGTCATGTCTACATAGTTCTCGAACCCGTAGGGTCCGCACGCTTAACGTTTCGATGCCGGTTATATTATGAGTTTATGAGTTTTGATGTACCGAAGGTTGTTCAGAGTCCCGGATGTGATCACGGACATGACGAGGAGTCTCGAAATGGTCGAGACATGAAGATTGATATATTGGACGACTATATTCGGACACCGTAATGGTTCCGGGGGTTATCGGATATATACCAGAGTACCGGGGGTTACCGGAACCCCCCTAGGGGTTATTGGGCCTCATGGGCCCAAAGTAGTGGAAGAGGAGAGGCAACAGGAGGTGGCGCGCAGCCCCCCTTGCCCCAATCCGAATTGGGAAAGGGAAGGGGGCACGGCCCCCCTTCTCCTTCCTTCTCTCCACCTCCTCCTTCCCCCTTCTCCTAGTTGGAATAGGAAAGGGGGGCAAAACCCTTTGGGTGCGCCTCCTCCTCTTGGCCGGCCCCCTCCTCCTCCACTCCTTTATAAACGTGGCCAGGGGGTACCCCATAGACACAACAATTGATCTCTTGATCTCTTAGCCATGTGCGGTGCCCCCTTCCACCATAATCCACCTCGATCATATCGTAGCGGTGCTTAGGCGAAGCCCTGCGACGGTAGGACATCATCATCATCACCACACCGTCGTGCTGACGGAACTCTCCCGTGAAGCTCTACTGGATTGGAGTTCACGGGACGTCATCGAGCTGAACGTGTGCTGAACTCGGAGGTGCCGTGCGTTCGGTACTTGGATCGGTCGGCTCGTGAAGACGTACGACTACATCAACCGCATTTTGCTAACGCTTCCGCTTTCGGTCTACGAGGGTACTAGACAACACTCTTCCCTCTCGTTGCTATGCATCACCATGATCTTGCGTGTGCGTAGGATTTTTTTTAAATTACTACGTTTCCCAACAATGGTATCAGAGCCAGGTTTTATGCGTTGTTGTTATGTGCATGAGTAGAACACAAGTGAGTTGTGGGTGATATAAGTCATACTGCTTACCAGCTGTCATACTTTGGTTCGGCGGTATTGTTGGATGAAGTGGCCCGGACCGACATTACGCGTACGCTTACGCGAGACTGGTTCTACCGACGTGCTTTGCACACAGGTGGCTGGCGGGTGTCAGTTTCCCCAACTTTAGTTGAACCAAGTGTGGCTACGCCCGGTCCTTGTGAAGGTTAAAACAACATCAACTTGACAAACTATCATTGTGGTTTTGATGCGTAGGTAAGAACGGTTCTTGCTAAGCCCGTAGCAGCCACGTAAAACTTGCAACAACAAAGTAGAGGACGTCTAACTTGTTTTTGCAGGGCATGTTGTGATGTGATATTGTCAAGACATGATGCTAAATTTTATTGTATGAGATGATCATGTTTTGTAACCGAGTTATCGGCAACTGGCAGGAGCCATATGGTTGTCGCTTTATTGTATGCAATGCAATCGCCCTGTAATGCTTTACTTTATCACTAAGCGGTAGCGATAGTCGTGGAAGCATAAGATTGGCGAGACGACAATGATGCGATGATGGAGATCAAGGTGTCGCGCCGGTGACGATGGTGATCATGACGGTTCTTCGGAGATGGAGATCACAAGCACAAGATGATGATGGCCATATCATATCACTTATATTGATTGCATATGATGTCTATCTTTTATGCATCTTATCTTGCTTTGATTGACGGTAGCATTATAAGATGATCTCTCACTAAATTTCAAGATAAAAAGTGTTCTCCCTGAGTATGCACCGTTGCCAAAGTTCGTCGTGCCGAGACACCACGTGACGATCGGGTGTGATAAGCTCTACGTCCATCTACAACGGGTGCAAGCCAGTTTTGCACATGCAGAATACTCAGGTTAAACTTGATGAGCCTAGCATATGCAGATATGGCCTCGGAACACTGAGACCGAATGGTCGAGCGTGAATCATATAGTAGATATGATCAACATAGTGATGTTCACCATTGAAAACTACTCCATTTCACGTGATGATCGGTTATGGTTTAGTTGATTTGGATCACGTGATCACTTAGAAGATTAGAGGGATGTCTTTCTAAGTGGGAGTTCTTAAGTAATATGATTAATTGAACCTTAATTTATCATGAACTTAGTCCTGGTAGTATTAGCATATCTATGTTGTAGATTAATAGCTCGCATTTAGCTCCCCTGTTTTATTTTTGATATGTTCCTAGAGAAAACTGAGTTGAAAGATGTTATTAGCAATGATGCGGATTGGATCCGTGATCTGAGGACTATCCTCATTGTTGCACAGAAGAATTATGTCCTTGATGCACCGCTAGGTAACAGACCTATTGCAGGAGCAGATGCAGACGTTATGAACGTTTGGCCAACTCAATATGATGACTACTTGATAGTTTAGTGCACCATGCTTAATGGGTTAGAATCGGGACTCCAAAGATGTTTTGAACGTCATGGACCATATGAGATGTTCCAGGAGTTGAAGTTAATATTTCAAGTAAATACCCGAGTTGAGAGATATGAAGTCTCCAACAAGTTCTATAGCTAAAAGATGGAGGAGAATAGCTCAAGAAGTGAGCATGTGCTCTGATTGTCTGGGTACTACAATCTCTTGAATCAAGTGGGAGTTAATCTTTCAGATAAAATAGTGATTGACAGAATTCTCTAGTCACCATCACCAAGTTAGTAGAACTTCATGATGAACTATAATATGCAAGGGATAACGGAAACGATTCCCAAGCTCTTCGTGATGCTGAAATCGACGAAGGTAGAAATCAAGAAAATCATCAAGTGTTGATGGTAAACAAACCACTAGTTTCAAGTAAAGGGACAAAGGGAAGAAAGGGGAACTTCCAGAAGAACGGCAAACAAGTTGCTGCTCAAGTGGAAAAACCCAAGTCTGGACCTAAGCCTGAAACTGAGTACTTCTACTTCAAAGGGACTGGTCATTGGAAGCGGAACTACCCCAAGAAATTGGCGGATAAGAAGGATGGCAAATTGAACATAGGTATATTTGATATACATGTTATTGATGTGTACTTTACTAATGTTTATAGCAACCCCTTAGTATTTGATACTAGTTCAGTTGCTAAGGATAGTAACTCGAAACGGGAGTTGCAGAATGAACAGAGACTAGTTAAGGGTGAAGTGACGATGTGTATTGGAAATGGTTCCAAGATTGATATGATCATCATTGCACACTCCCTATACTTTCGGGATTAGTGTTAAACCTAAAATAAATGTTATTTAGTGTTTGCGTTGAGCATGAATATGATTGTATCAAGGTTATTGCAATACAGTTATTCATGTAAGTTAGAGAATAATTGTTGTTCTGTTTACATGAATAAAACCTTCTATGGTCATACACCCAATGAAAATGGTTTGTTGGATCTCGATCGTGGTGATACACATTTTTATAATATTGAAGCCAAAAGATGCAGAGTTAATAATGATAGTACAACTTATTTGTGGCACTGCCGCTGATGGGCTTTTGGAATCACTTGATTATGAATCAGTTGATGCTTGCGAACGATGCCTCATGGGCAAGATGACAAAGACTCCATTCTCCGGAACAATGGAGCGAGCAACATATTTGTTGGAAATCATACATACTGATGTATGTGGTCCGATGAATATTGAGGCTCGCGGCAGGTATCATTATTTTCTGATCTTCACAGATGATTTGAGCAGATATGAGTATATCTACTTGATGAAACACAAGTCTGAAACATTTGAAAAGTTCAAAGAATTTAAGAGTTAAGTGGAGAATCATCGTAACAAAAATAAAAGTTTCTACGATATGATCGTAGAAGTAAAATATTTGAGTTATGAGTTTGTCCTTCAGTTAAAACAATGTGAAATAGTTTCACTACTCACGCCACCTGGAACACCACAGTGTAATGGTGTGTCCAAATGTCGTAACCGTACTTTATTAGATATGGTGCGATCTATGATGTCTCTTACCGATTTACCACTGTTGTTTTGGGGTTATGCATTAGAGACAGCTACATTCACATTAAATAGGGCACCATCTAAATCCGTTGAGACGACACCGTATGAACTATGGTTTGGCAAGAAACCTAAGTTGTCGTTTCTTAAAGTTTGAGGTTGCAATGCTTATGTGAAAAAGTTTCAACCTGATAAGCTCAAACCTAAATCGGAGAAGTGCATATTCATAGGATACCCAAAATAAAATGTTGGGTACACCTTCTATCACAGATCCGAAGGCAATATATTCATTGCTGAGAATGGATCCTTTCTAGAGAAGGAGTTTCTCTCGAAAGAAGTGAGTGGGAGGAAAGTAGAACTTGATGAGGTAACTGTACCTGCTCCCTTATTGGAAAGTAGTTCATCACAGAAATCTGTTCCTGTGATTACTACACCAATTAGTGAGGAAGCTAATGACGATGATCATGTAACTTCAGATCAAGTTACTACCGAACCTCGTAGGTAAACCAGAGTGAGATCCGCACCAGAGTGGTACGGTAATCCTGTTCTGGGGGTCATGTTACTTGACCATGACAAGCCTACGAACTATGAGGAAGCGATGATGAGCCCAGATTCCGCGAAATGGCTTGAGGCCATGAAATCTGAGATGAGATCCATGTATGAGAACAAAGTATGGACTTTGATTGACTTGCCCAATGATCGGGGAGCCATTGAGATTAAATGGATCTTCAAGAGGAAGACGAACGCTGATAGTAGTGTTACTATCTACAAAGCTAGAATTATCGCAAAAAGGTTTTTGACAAGTTCAAGGTGTTGACTACGATGAGAGTTTCTTACTCGTATCTATGCTTAAGTCTGTCCGAATCATGTTAGCAATTGCCGCATTTTATGAAATCAGGCAAATGGATAAACAAAACTGCATTCCTTAACGGATTTATTAAAGAAGAGTTGTATATGATGCAACCAGAAGGTTTTGTCAATCCTAAAGGTACTAACAAAATATGCAAGCTCTAGCGATCCATCTATGGACTGGTGCAAGCATCTCGGAGTTGGAATATACGCTTTGATAAGTTGATCAAAGCATATAGTTTTATACAGACTTGCGGTGAAGCCTGTATTTACAAGAAAGTGAGTGGGAGCACTACAACATTTCTGATAAGTATATGTGAATGACATATTTTTAATCGGAGATAATGTAGAACTATTTTGCAAAGCATAAAGGAATGTTTGAAAGGAGTTTTTCAAAAAAAGACCTCGGTGAAGCTGCTTACATATTGAGCATCAAGATCTATAGAGATAGATCAAGACGCTAGATAAGTTTTTCAATGAGTACATACCTTGACAAGATTTTGAAGTAGTTCAAAATGGAACAGTCAAAGAAGGAGTTCTTGCCTGTGTTACAAGGTGTGAAGTTGAGTAAGACTCAAAACCCGACCACGGCAGAAGATAGAGAGAGAATGAAAGTCATTCCCTATGCCTCAGCCATAGGTTCTATAAAGGATGCCATGCTGTGTACCAGACCTATTGTATACCCTGCCCTGAGTTTGGCAACGAAGTACAATAGTGATCTAGGAGTAGATCACTGGACGTTGGTCAAAATTATCCTTAGTGGAATAAGTATATGTTTCTCGATTATGGAAGTGACAAAAGGTTCGTCGTAAAAGGTTACGTCGATGAAGTTTTGACACTGATCCAGATGACTCAAAGTCTCAATCTGGATACATATTGAAAGTGGGAGCAATTAGCTAGAGTAGCTCCATGCAGAGCATTGTTGACATAGAAATTTGCAAAATACATACGGATTTGAATGTGGCAGACCCGTTGACTAAACTTCCCTCACATGCAAAACATGATCACACCTTAGTACTCTTTGTGTATTAATCACATACCAATGTGAACTAGATTATTGACTCTAGTAAACCCTTTGGGTGTTGGTCACATGACGATGTGAACTATGGGTGTTAATCACATGGTAATGTGAACTATTGATGTTAAATCACATGGCGATGTGAACTAGATTATTGACTCTAGTGCAAGTGGGAGACTGAGGGAAATAGAGGCAATAATAAAGTTATCATTTATTTCCTTATATCATGATAAATGTTTATTATTCATGCTATAATTGTATTAACCGGAAACATAATACATGTGTGAATACATTGACAAACAGTATGTCACTAGTATGCCTCTACTTGACTAGCTCGTTGAATCAAAGATGGTTAAGTTTCCTAACCATAGACATGAGTTGTCATTTGATTAACGGGGTCACATCATTAGGATAATAATGTGATTGACTTGACCCATTCCGTTAGCTTAGCACTTGATCATTTAGTTTGTTGTTATTGCTTTCTTCATAACTTATACATGTTCCTATGACTTTGGGATTATGCAACTCCCGTTTACCGGAGGAACGCTTTGTGTGCTACCAAACATCACAATGTAACTGGGTGATTATAAAGGTGCTCTACAGGTGTCTGATAACCCACAAGTATAGGGGATCACAACAGTTTTCGATAAGTAAGAGTGTCGAACCCAACGAGGAGCTAAAGGTAGAACAAATATTCCCTCAAGTTCTATCGACCACCGATACAACTCTATGCATGCTTGACGTTCGCTTTACCTAGAACAAGTATGAAACTAGAAGTACTTTGTAGGTGTTGTTGGATAGGTTTGCAAGATAATAAAGAGTACGTAAATAAAAAGTAGGGGCTGTTTAGATAAAGAAACAATAAAGTAAATATAGCGAGTGTGGAAAAGTGGTGGTAGGAGTTGTGAAATTGCCCCTAAGAAATTGACTACTTTACTAGACCGATAGCAAGTATTATGTGGGAGAGGCCACTTCTAGCATGCCATCCCTAACATGGAATTCCATGCACTTATGATTGGAACTATTCGCAAGCATCCGCAACTACTAATGTTCATTAAGGTAAAACCCAACCATAGCATCAATTTCTATGCTAGGTTGAAGCTTCTGTCACTCTTGCCCTCCAATACATAGTCCTATCAACATACAACTAACCCTATGGTGTGATCCACGCACGCAATCATATGATGGGCACCAAAGGACAGCAACATAACCACAAGAAAATTAAATCAATCATAGCAATTCATCAACCACCGGTAGGACAACGAAAATCTACTCAGACATCATAGGATGGCAACACATTATTGGATAATAATATGAAGCATAAACCACCATGTTCAAGTAGAGGGTACAGTGGGTTGCGGGAGAGTGGACAGCTGTAGATAGATGGGGGAAGGTGATGGAGATGTTGGTGAAGATGGCGGAGGTGTTGGTGTAGATCGCGGTGATGATGATGGCCCCCGGTGGCACTCCGGTGCCACCGGAAGCGAGGGGGAGAGAGCCCCCCTCCTTCTTCTTCTTCCTTGACCTTCTCCCTAGATGGGAGAAGGGTTTTCTCTCTGGTCCATGGTCTCCATGGCGTGGGAGGGGCGAGAGCCCCTCCGAGATTGGATCTGTCTCTCTGTCTCTCTCTGTTTCTGCGTTCTCACATTCTTCCCTTTCACCGTTTCTTATATTCCCGGAGATCCATAACTCCGATTGGGCTGAAATTTTGAAATGATATCTATCTGGAAATTAGCTTTCTTGCGGCGAAAGAAGGGCACCAACCGCCTTACGGGGTGGTCACGAGGGTCAGGGGCGCGCCTGACACCCTGGGGCACGCCCCCCTACCTCGTTCCCCCCTCGGACACCGTCTCGCATTGATTTTACTTCCCAAAAATCATAAATATTCCAAAATAATTCCCCGTCTGTTTTTATCCCGTTTGGACTCCGTTTGATATTGGGTTTCTGTGAAACAAAAAACATGCAACAAACAGGAACTGGCACTGGGCACTGGATCAATAAGTTAGTCCTAAAAATAGTATAAAAAGTTGCCAAAAAGTATATGGAAGTTGTAGGATATTGGCATGGAACAATAAAAATTATAGATACGACAGAGACGTATCAGTGTCTCCAAAGGTACTCATTGGGTTGGCGTATTTCGAGATTAGGATTTGTCACTCCGATTGTCGGAGAGGTATCTCTGGGCCCTCTCGGTAATACACATCACTTAAGCCTTGCAAGCATTGCAACTAAATGAGTTAGTTGCGGAATGATGTATTACAGAACGAGTAAAGAGACTTGCCGGTAACGAGATTGAACTAGGTATTAAGATATCGACGATCGAATCTCGGGCAAGTAACATACCGATGACAAAGGGAACAACGTATGTTGTTATGCGGTCTGACCGATAAAGATCTTCGTAGAATATGTGGGAGCGAATATGAGCATCCAGGTTCCGCTATTGGTTATTGACCGGACACATGTCTCGGTCATGTCTACATAGTTCTCGAACCCGTTGGGTCCGCACGCTTAACGTTTCGATGCCGATTATATTATGAGTTTATGAGTTTTGATGTACCGAAGGTTGTTCGGAGTCCCGGATGTGATCACGGACATGACAATGAGTCTCGAAATGGTCGAGACATGAAGATTGATATATTGGACGACTATATTCGGACACTGGAATGGTTCCGGGGGTTATCGGATATATACCGGAGTACCGGGGGGTTACCGGAAACCCCCGGGGGTTATTGGGCCTCATGGGCCCAAAGTAGTGGAAGAGGAGAGGCAGCAGGAGGTGGCGCGCAGCCCCCCTTGCCCCAATCCGAATTGGGAAAGGGAAGGGGGCGCGGCCCCCCTTCTCCTTCCTTCTCTCCACCTCCTCCTTCCCCCTTCTCCTAGTTGGAATAGGAAAGGGGGGCAAAACCTACTTGGAGTAGGATTGCCCCCCCCTTTGTGCGCGCCTCCTCCTCTTCGCCGGCCCCTCCTCCTCCACTCCTTTATATACGTGGCCAGGGGGCACCCCATAGACACAACAATTGATCTCTTGATCTCTTAGCCATGTGCGGTGCCCCCTTCCACCATAATCCACCTCGATCATATCGTAGCGGTGCTTAGGCGAAGCCCTGCGACGGTAGGACATCATCATCGTCCCCACGCCGTCGTGCTGACGGAACTCTCCCGTGAAGCTCTACCAGATTGGAGTTCGCGGGACGTCATCGAGCTGAACGTGTGCTGAACTCGGAGGTGCCATGCGTTTGGTACTTGGATCGATTGGATCGTGAAGACGTACGACTACATCAACCACGTTGTGCTAACGCTTCCGCTTTTGGTCTACGAGGGTACGTAGACAACACTCTCCCCTCTCGTTGCTATGCATCACCATGATCTTGCGTGTGCGTAGGATTTTTTTTGAAATTACTACGTTTCCCAACACACGGAAGGTGTGCTGTACAAACCCAATAAGAGGGACAACAATGACGAATTTGATAATGTAGGTGAAGGAGTTGGGATGGAGAATGGCCAGTACAAGTCATCAAAATATTGGCCAGATATTGATTCACCTACCGACGTAAAGGTAGGAACATCTTTCACGGGTATCAATGATACCTCCGTGCCTGTTGATGACACGGGTGCTCCGGCGACGACACCGGGTAAAGGTGAAGCTACTGATCCTTTCATTATAGACGATAAAGGAAACTCTCCATCTTCAGCATCAACTGTACATACAAAAGACTTTCCGTCTATGTCCCGAACCCCGTAGAATGCTGATATTTCTGGTGAGTCTATGGATGCTTTGTCACCAACAAAGTTCGAAGACACGTTTGAGAGTTTCCCGGCAGAGAGCAACATAGGTAATGGTGAAGGCAATCCGGAAAATGATGGTAAGCGCAAAAGAAAAAAGTCGAAATATTGCCAATCCCCCTACGACATTCTCATTACCCGCAAGAAACGTGTTAAAAAAAGTAAGTCAAGTACTACTTTATAATTCATTCACGCGTTATGTAATTTTTTTATTATTTTTAATGACTGTAGCTGCATTGTTTTAGATCTGTTTGCATCGTCACCACATTCAATTCTAGCAAGTTCTCTTAATATGACTCCGGTTCACATAGAGGCAGCCAGAGTTTTTGTTGAGACTCTAGCATCAACAAAGAAGCATGCACACCGAACCGTGGTCGATATGCCGCCACCAGATGGGGACATATGCACGCCAGCTATGCTTCACGATGTCCTGACGTTTAAATGGTTGAATGGCGCTGTAAGTATGAGTTTGGTTTTAACAAATCTCTCATTTGTACTTCACAAGTTGATAGAAATTTTTTGTTTATGTATGCAGATCATCAATGCATATTGTAAACACCTACAACACAGTGATTTTTCTGATCGTTACATATCAGCAACGTGGTTCCCCAAATTTACGTTGAGTAGGGCAAGGGGAAAGACCAAGTCAGTAAATGATTTAGACTCAGAACATGTTACAAGGAAAACAAAAGTCATCGCAAGAGTAATGGATGAGTATTTCAGACGGGACAAGGTATTGCTTTCATATTCGTTTGTTTTTATTAGACATTACTATTTAATTACACTAATATCATTTGGTTACTATGTAGGCGTATTTTCCTATGCACGTTAATGATAATCATTGGATAACCATGGTGATGCACACCGTCAAGGAGGAGTTTCAAGTTCTTGACTCAAATTCTAAAGGCGCAATTAGCCAAAGAATTCGCAATATGATTGCCACCCTGGTACGCTATAATTTTCACACTCGCATTCAGAAAAATATTGAGTCATAGATTAAATTCTGGTTTGTTAATTTGTTTCAGAGAGCTGAAATTTCTAAGGATATTATGGAGGCCAACTCAACTCTTGAATCAAAAAAATTTCCAGATGTCTCATCGTGGCCAATTAATGAGTATAAAATGTCGAGACAAAAAGATGGGTAAGTTAAATGAGTACAAGGAAGTGCATGCTATATCCTAAGCTGAACACACATGTTTATTGCAGAGTGTCTTGTGGACTTTTTGTGATGTGGTGCATAAAATACTGGGACGGAGATCGCTGGACACATGAATTTGACCAGGAAGAGATTAATGAGTCAAGGCCACGTATTGTCGCGGAAATTATTTTTTCAGAGGTGAACAAATTAGAGAAGGTCAAGATGAAAATTGTTAAAATCATGGAGAAGGAATAGGTATTAGCATCGGTAGGGTTTTAGTCCCGTAGAAGGTTTCCCTACCGTTGTTGGATACTTTGATTGATTGTAATGCGACATGGCACTGGGATAGATTTCGACAATTTTTCACGTTTTATTTATCGCTTTCGTGTGAGACTAAACATTTAAATGCATGTGGGCAAGTAATACTTTTGCTGTCCTAAAATGTATCAGTTTGCGGCTGCGATGTTATACGTACTGTTGTTGTTTCTACTCGCGGCGGTCATTTATTTATTAGAAAATATCCCCGCTGTCCTGAGTTGGCGTGATGTGGACAAAACCTGCACAATTTCCCACGTCGATTATGCT
>NC_041384.1:30369832-30371967 GCF_002162155.2 Triticum dicoccoides | reverse complement strand
GATATCTATCTGGAAATTAGCTTTCTTGCGGCGAAAGAAGGGCACCAACCGCCTTACGGGGTGGTCACGAGGGTCAGGGGCGCGCCTGACACCCTGGGGCACGCCCCCCTACCTCGTTCCCCCCTCGGACACCGTCTCGCATTGATTTTACTTCCCAAAAATCATAAATATTCCAAAATAATTCCCCGTCTGTTTTTATCCCGTTTGGACTCCGTTTGATATTGGGTTTCTGTGAAACAAAAAACATGCAACAAACAGGAACTGGCACTGGGCACTGGATCAATAAGTTAGTCCTAAAAATAGTATAAAAAGTTGCCAAAAAGTATATGGAAGTTGTAGGATATTGGCATGGAACAATAAAAATTATAGATACGACAGAGACGTATCAGTGTCTCCAAAGGTACTCATTGGGTTGGCGTATTTCGAGATTAGGATTTGTCACTCCGATTGTCGGAGAGGTATCTCTGGGCCCTCTCGGTAATACACATCACTTAAGCCTTGCAAGCATTGCAACTAAATGAGTTAGTTGCGGAATGATGTATTACAGAACGAGTAAAGAGACTTGCCGGTAACGAGATTGAACTAGGTATTAAGATATCGACGATCGAATCTCGGGCAAGTAACATACCGATGACAAAGGGAACAACGTATGTTGTTATGCGGTCTGACCGATAAAGATCTTCGTAGAATATGTGGGAGCGAATATGAGCATCCAGGTTCCGCTATTGGTTATTGACCGGACACATGTCTCGGTCATGTCTACATAGTTCTCGAACCCGTTGGGTCCGCACGCTTAACGTTTCGATGCCGATTATATTATGAGTTTATGAGTTTTGATGTACCGAAGGTTGTTCGGAGTCCCGGATGTGATCACGGACATGACAATGAGTCTCGAAATGGTCGAGACATGAAGATTGATATATTGGACGACTATATTCGGACACTGGAATGGTTCCGGGGGTTATCGGATATATACCGGAGTACTGGGGGGTTACCGGAAACCCCCGGGGGTTATTGGGCCTCATGGGCCCAAAGTAGTGGAAGAGGAGAGGCAGCAGGAGGTGGCGCGCAGCCCCCCTTGCCCAATCCGAATTGGGAAAGGGAAGGGGGCGCGGCCCCCCTTCTCCTTCCTTCTCTCCACCTCCTCCTTCCCCCTTCTCCTAGTTGGAATAGGAAAGGGGGGCAAAACCTACTTGGAGTAGGATTGCCCCCCCCTTTGTGCGCGCCTCCTCCTCTTCGCCGGCCCCTCCTCCTCCACTCCTTTATATACGTGGCCAGGGGGCACCCCATAGACACAACAATTGATCTCTTGATCTCTTAGCCATGTGCGGTGCCCCCTTCCACCATAATCCACCTCGATCATATCGTAGCGGTGCTTAGGCGAAGCCCTGCGACGGTAGGACATCATCATCGTCCCCACGCCGTCGTGCTGACGGAACTCTCCCGTGAAGCTCTACCAGATTGGAGTTCGCGGGACGTCATCGAGCTGAACGTGTGC
Source organism: Triticum dicoccoides (assembly GCF_002162155.2). Taxonomy (NCBI): domain Eukaryota; kingdom Viridiplantae; phylum Streptophyta; class Magnoliopsida; order Poales; family Poaceae; genus Triticum; species Triticum dicoccoides. The sequence goes on along the minus strand of NC_041384.1, from coordinate 30,370,469 downwards.
TGAACTCGGAGGTGCCATGCGTTTGGTACTTGGATCGATTGGATCGTGAAGACGTACGACTACATCAACCACGTTGTGCTAACGCTTCCGCTTTTGGTCTACGAGGGTACGTAGACAACACTCTCCCCTCTCGTTGCTATGCATCACCATGATCTTGCGTGTGCGTAGGATTTTTTTTGAAATTACTACGTTTCCCAACACACGGAAGGTGTGCTGTACAAACCCAATAAGAGGGACAACAATGACGAATTTGATAATGTAGGTGAAGGAGTTGGGATGGAGAATGGCCAGTACAAGTCATCAAAATATTGGCCAGATATTGATTCACCTACCGACGTAAAGGTAGGAACATCTTTCACGGGTATCAATGATACCTCCGTGCCTGTTGATGACACGGGTGCTCCGGCGACGACACCGGGTAAAGGTGAAGCTACTGATCCTTTCATTATAGACGATAAAGGAAACTCTCCATCTTCAGCATCAACTGTACATACAAAAGACTTTCCGTCTATGTCCCGAACCCCGTAGAATGCTGATATTTCTGGTGAGTCTATGGATGCTTTGTCACCAACAAAGTTCGAAGACACGTTTGAGAGTTTCCCGGCAGAGAGCAACATAGGTAATGGTGAAGGCAATC
>NC_041384.1:30368056-30369822 GCF_002162155.2 Triticum dicoccoides | reverse complement strand
TTTGTTTTTATTAGACATTACTATTTAATTACACTAATATCATTTGGTTACTATGTAGGCGTATTTTCCTATGCACGTTAATGATAATCATTGGATAACCATGGTGATGCACACCGTCAAGGAGGAGTTTCAAGTTCTTGACTCAAATTCTAAAGGCGCAATTAGCCAAAGAATTCGCAATATGATTGCCACCCTGGTACGCTATAATTTTCACACTCGCATTCAGAAAAATATTGAGTCATAGATTAAATTCTGGTTTGTTAATTTGTTTCAGAGAGCTGAAATTTCTAAGGATATTATGGAGGCCAACTCAACTCTTGAATCAAAAAAATTTCCAGATGTCTCATCGTGGCCAATTAATGAGTATAAAATGTCGAGACAAAAAGATGGGTAAGTTAAATGAGTACAAGGAAGTGCATGCTATATCCTAAGCTGAACACACATGTTTATTGCAGAGTGTCTTGTGGACTTTTTGTGATGTGGTGCATAAAATACTGGGACGGAGATCGCTGGACACATGAATTTGACCAGGAAGAGATTAATGAGTCAAGGCCACGTATTGTCGCGGAAATTATTTTTTCAGAGGTGAACAAATTAGAGAAGGTCAAGATGAAAATTGTTAAAATCATGGAGAAGGAATAGGTATTAGCATCGGTAGGGTTTTAGTCCCGTAGAAGGTTTCCCTACCGTTGTTGGATACTTTGATTGATTGTAATGCGACATGGCACTGGGATAGATTTCGACAATTTTTCACGTTTTATTTATCGCTTTCGTGTGAGACTAAACATTTAAATGCATGTGGGCAAGTAATACTTTTGCTGTCCTAAAATGTATCAGTTTGCGGCTGCGATGTTATACGTACTGTTGTTGTTTCTACTCGCGGCGGTCATTTATTTATTAGAAAATATCCCCGCTGTCCTGAGTTGGCGTGATGTGGACAAAACCTGCACAATTTCCCACGTCGATTATGCTAGCAGCAGCGGCACTGGATCCGACGAATATTCCAGCCCAGGACATGCGGTGGCCGACAGCCGAGGCAGTGGCGGGCCCGCGCAGTCCAGCTAGTGCGGGCTGGCGCGATTCGCCGTGCGCCACGCGCGGGTCTGCTGGCCCAGCAGCCGACCGACCGACAGCCGCGTGCCCGATGGCACAGGTCTCGTCTCGCCCCACCCAGCGGGCACATGCAACGATCCCGAGGGGGAATATGGCGATCTGTCGGCCCATAAACGACGCGCGTCGGGCCCGTGGGCCGATCCTCTTCTTGTGCGGATGGGGACGCTGGTGCGTTGTGCCGACTAGGTTTAGTCCCACCTCGCCCGCGGAGAGACGCGTCGACCGGTCTATATACCCGCGTCTTCGCCTTCTCACAAGCTCGCTACAGAACACTAATGAATGCCATGTTGTATGCCGTGGCCTCCCCGCTCGGCGGCCGAAAGGCCTCCCAGAAGGTGTTGTAGTATACTGTCCATGTGTGCGCCCGGCCACGGCTGGGCTTTTTTTTCAAATATTTTTTTCACATACATTAAATTTAAAAAATGTTAATCAGTTGACAAAGTCATGACAGCAGTAACACATTCATACAAATATATCATGTTTCACACATAATAATAAAAATCGCGTGTCTCATAACATCGAACAAGGTGGCATAAAGATTAACTCAAAGTGCCATGTCTCTAATCCTTAAACAAATAAACTAAAAGTGCCAGTGCCTTCCATCGAACAAGGTGGCTTAAAGAATAAACTCAAAGTGCCATGTCTCTTATCCT
>NC_041384.1:30352141-30367449 GCF_002162155.2 Triticum dicoccoides | reverse complement strand
CCCAATCCGAATTGGGAAAGGGAAGGGGGCGCGGCCCCCCTTCTCCTTCCTTCTCTCCACCTCCTCCTTCCCCCTTCTCCTAGTTGGAATAGGAAAGGGGGGCAAAACCTACTTGGAGTAGGATTGCCCCCCCCTTTGTGCGCGCCTCCTCCTCTTCGCCGGCCCCTCCTCCTCCACTCCTTTATATACGTGGCCAGGGGGCACCCCATAGACACAACAATTGATCTCTTGATCTCTTAGCCATGTGCGGTGCCCCCTTCCACCATAATCCACCTCGATCATATCGTAGCGGTGCTTAGGCGAAGCCCTGCGACGGTAGGACATCATCATCGTCCCCACGCCGTCGTGCTGACGGAACTCTCCCGTGAAGCTCTACCAGATTGGAGTTCGCGGGACGTCATCGAGCTGAACGTGTGCTGAACTCGGAGGTGCCATGCGTTTGGTACTTGGATCGATTGGATCGTGAAGACGTACGACTACATCAACCACGTTGTGCTAACGCTTCCGCTTTTGGTCTACGAGGGTACGTAGACAACACTCTCCCCTCTCGTTGCTATGCATCACCATGATCTTGCGTGTGCGTAGGATTTTTTTTGAAATTACTACGTTTCCCAACACACGGAAGGTGTGCTGTACAAACCCAATAAGAGGGACAACAATGACGAATTTGATAATGTAGGTGAAGGAGTTGGGATGGAGAATGGCCAGTACAAGTCATCAAAATATTGGCCAGATATTGATTCACCTACCGACGTAAAGGTAGGAACATCTTTCACGGGTATCAATGATACCTCCGTGCCTGTTGATGACACGGGTGCTCCGGCGACGACACCGGGTAAAGGTGAAGCTACTGATCCTTTCATTATAGACGATAAAGGAAACTCTCCATCTTCAGCATCAACTGTACATACAAAAGACTTTCCGTCTATGTCCCGAACCCCGTAGAATGCTGATATTTCTGGTGAGTCTATGGATGCTTTGTCACCAACAAAGTTCGAAGACACGTTTGAGAGTTTCCCGGCAGAGAGCAACATAGGTAATGGTGAAGGCAATCTGGAAAATGATGGTAAGCGCAAAAGAAAAAAGTCGAAATATTGCCAATCCCCCTACGACATTCTCATTACCCGCAAGAAACGTGTTAAAAAAAGTAAGTCAAGTACTACTTTATAATTCATTCACGCGTTATGTAATTTTTTTATTATTTTTAATGACTGTAGCTGCATTGTTTTAGATCTGTTTGCATCGTCACCACATTCAATTCTAGCAAGTTCTCTTAATATGACTCCGGTTCACATAGAGGCAGCCAGAGTTTTTGTTGAGACTCTAGCATCAACAAAGAAGCATGCACACCGAACCGTGGTCGATATGCCGCCACCAGATGGGGACATATGCACGCCAGCTATGCTTCACGATGTCCTGACGTTTAAATGGTTGAATGGCGCTGTAAGTATGAGTTTGGTTTTAACAAATCTCTCATTTGTACTTCACAAGTTGATAGAAATTTTTTGTTTATGTATGCAGATCATCAATGCATATTGTAAACACCTACAACACAGTGATTTTTCTGATCGTTACATATCAGCAACGTGGTTCCCCAAATTTACGTTGAGTAGGGCAAGGGGAAAGACCAAGTCAGTAAATGATTTAGACTCAGAACATGTTACAAAGAAAACAAAAGTCATCGCAAGAGTAATGGATGAGTATTTCAGACGGGACAAGGTATTGCTTTCATATTCATTTGTTTTTATTAGACATTACTATTTAATTACACTAATATCATTTGGTTACTATGTAGGCGTATTTTCCTATGCACGTTAATGATAATCATTGGATAACCATGGTGATGCACACCGTCAAGGAGGAGTTTCAAGTTCTTGACTCAAATTCTAAAGGCGCAATTAGCCAAAGAATTCGCAATATGATTGCCACCCTGGTACGCTATAATTTTCACACTCGCATTCAGAAAAATATTGAGTCATAGATTAAATTCTGGTTTGTTAATTTGTTTCAGAGAGCTGAAATTTCTAAGGATATTATGGAGGCCAACTCAACTCTTGAATCAAAAAAATTTCCAGATGTCTCATCGTGGCCAATTAATGAGTATAAAATGTCGAGACAAAAAGATGGGTAAGTTAAATGAGTACAAGGAAGTGCATGCTATATCCTAAGCTGAACACACATGTTTATTGCAGAGTGTCTTGTGGACTTTTTGTGATGTGGTGCATAAAATACTGGGACGGAGATCGCTGGACACATGAATTTGACCAGGAAGAGATTAATGAGTCAAGGCCACGTATTGTCGCGGAAATTATTTTTTCAGAGGTGAACAAATTAGAGAAGGTCAAGATGAAAATTGTTAAAATCATGGAGAAGGAATAGGTATTAGCATCGGTAGGGTTTTAGTCCCGTAGAAGGTTTCCCTACCGTTGTTGGATACTTTGATTGATTGTAATGCGACATGGCACTGGGATAGATTTCGACAATTTTTCACGTTTTATTTATCGCTTTCGTGTGAGACTAAACATTTAAATGCATGTGGGCAAGTAATACTTTTGCTGTCCTAAAATGTATCAGTTTGCGGCTGCGATGTTATACGTACTGTTGTTGTTTCTACTCGCGGCGGTCATTTATTTATTAGAAAATATCCCCGCTGTCCTGAGTTGGCGTGATGTGGACAAAACCTGCACAATTTCCCACGTCGATTATGCTGGCAGCAGCGGCACTGGATCCGACGAATATTCCAGCCCAGGACATGCGGTGGCCGACAGCCGAGGCAGTGGCGGGCCCGCGCAGTCCAGCTAGTGCGGGCTGGCGCGATTCGTCGTGCGCCACGCGCGGGTCTGCTGGCCCAGCAGCCGACCGACCGACAGCCGCGTGCCCGATGGCACAGGTCTCGTCTCGCCCCACCCAGCGGGCACATGCAACGATCCCGAGGGGGAATATGGCGATCTGTCGGCCCATAAACGACGCGCGTCGGGCCCGTGGGCCGATCCTCTTCTTGTGCGGATGGGGACGCTGGTGCGTTGTGCCGACTAGGTTTAGTCCCACCTCGCCCGCGGAGAGACGCGTCGACCGGTCTATATACCCGCGTCTTCGCCTTCTCACAAGCTCGCTACAGAACACTAATGAATGCCATGTTGTATGCCGTGGCCTCCCCGCTCGGCGGCCGAAAGGCCTCCCAGAAGGTGTTGTAGTATACTGTCCATGTGTGCGCCCGGCCACGGCTGGGCTTTTTTTTCAAATATTTTTTTCACATACATTAAATTTAAAAAATGTTAATCAGTTGACAAAGTCATGACAGCAGTAACACATTCATACAAATATATCATGTTTCACACATAATAATAAAAATCGCGTGTCTCATAACATCGAACAAGGTGGCATAAAGATTAACTCAAAGTGCCATGTCTCTAATCCTTAAACAAATAAACTAAAAGTGCCAGTGCCTTCCATCGAACAAGGTGGCTTAAAGAATAAACTCAAAGTGCCATGTCTCTTATCCTCAAACAAATAAACTGAAATTGCGAGTGCCTTCAATTGATTAAGAATACTTCATCTTTATGCCCGGTTCCTACATAACAAATTGTAAACAACTCATCAGACAATTTTAAAGAGAGAACCAAAAAATAATTAAAATAATGTAAAACTTACTTTTCATTTTCAGGGCACGTTTGCCGTTTATGGCCCTCTTTCTTACAAACGCCACAAAGAGGACCGGGTTTTTTCTCAGAAAATGATTTTGGTCTTCCATTTTTTGTAACATTTGGATCTTTCTTTGCCCGCCCTGTCGTGCTCTGTTTAGGGGCGCCCTTCGTGGAAACTTTCACGGGATCACCTATGACATCAACATGTTGTTCCAGCTGACGTAGCTCCTCATGCACATTTCTTCTACTACCAACAACATCATTATCAGGGACCTTTTTCTTTGCTATTATATTCTGAAGACACTGCATCAACTCATCAAAGACGAATGGATCATTTGAAGCAACATGAAAAGCTTCAGCTCCTGTTATACTGAGTTGACTATAGCGAGCACGCTGCTCTGCCCCTGTCCAACCCCAGCCAAACATGTCACTCTTTCACTGTGCAGGCAGCCCACCTCTCGCAACTTTCGACATCCTCTTAAGGATGCAACACTTAGGTATTTTAGATATTTTCAGATGAACCAACACATACAAAATGTGTTTGCAAGGCAATCCTTTCCGAAGCATTCGTCCGCAACTGCAGTCTATCGTATTATCAGAGTTTTCAGCTCGATAATTCACGCTGAACTGAAATTTACGGTTATTTCTCCATGTCACGATGAAGGTGTGGCAGTCAACTCTCACTAGCGTCTCAAAAATCCCAAGCTCTCCCATCTTCTTCAGATCTTGTTGAAGAATATAAAAATTGGAATGCGTGAATACTTCTGTAGCATGCTTCTCAATATCCTTATATTCTGTGACTGATGGTGGCAATGACTGATTTGAAACACAGTCATCATGCGCCTCGTTCTCACGTAGTCGAACTATGCAATTCTCATAATGCACAACTAGGTCAACATGAAGGAAATATTCCCTAGAGGCAATAATAAAGTTATTATTTATTTCCTTATATCATGATAAACGTTTATTATTCATGCTAGAATTGTATTAACCGGAAACATAATACATGTGTGAATACATAGACAAACAGAGTGTCACTAGTATGCCTCTACTTGACTAGCTCGTTGATCAAAGATGGTTATGTTTCCTAACCATAGACATGAGTTGTCATTTGATTAACAGGATCACATCATTAGGAGAATGATGTGATTGACTTGACCCATTCCGATAGCATAGCACTTGATCGTTTAGTTTGTTGCTATTGCTTTCTTCATGACTTATACATGTTCCTATGACTATGAGATTATGCAACTCCCGTTTACCGGAGGAACACTTTGTGTGCTACCAAACGTCACAACGTAACTGGGTGATTATAAAGGTGCTCTACAGGTGCCTCCGAAGGTACTTGTTGGGTTGGCATATTTCGAGATTAGGATTTGTCACTCCGATTGTCGGAGAGGTATCTTTGGGCCCTCTTGGTAATGCACATCACTTAAGCCTTGCAAGCATTGCAACTAATGAGTTAGTTGCAGGATGATGTATTACGAAACTAGTAAAGAGACTTACCGGTAACGAGATTGAACTAGGTATTGAGATACCGACGATCGAATCTCGGGCAAGTAACATACCGATGACAAAGGGAACAACGTATGTTGTTATGCGGTCTGACCGATAAAGATCTTCGTAGAATATGTGGGAGCCAATATGAGCATCCATGTTCCGCTATTGGTTATTGACCGGAGATGTGTCTTGGTCATGTCTACATTGTTCTCGAACCCATAGGGTCCGCACGCTTAAGGTTTTGATGACAATTATATTATGAGTTTATGAGTTTTGATGTACCGAAGGAGTTCGGAGTCCCGGATGAGACCGGGGACATGACGGGGAGTCTCGAAATGGTCGAGACGTAAAGATTGATATATTGGACGATTATATTCAGACATCGAAAAGGTTCCGAGTGATTCGGGTATTTTTCGGAGCACCGGAGAGTTACGGGAATACGTATTGGGCCTTATTTGGCCATACGGGAAAGAAGGAAAAGGGCCTCAAGGGTGGCCGCACCCCTCCCCTTGGTCTGGTCCGAATTGGACTAGGGAAGGGGGCGCCCCCTTCCTTCCTTCCCCTTTTCCCTTTCTCTTTTCCTATTCCATATGGGAGGTGGAATCCTACTAGGACTAGGAAGTACTAGTAGGACTCCACACTTGGCGCGCCCCCTCCAAGGGCCGGCCTCCTCCTCCCTTGCTCCTTTATATACGGGTGCAGGGGGCACCCCAAAGACACAAGTTGATCTTCGTGATCGTTCTCTTAGCCGTGTGCGGTGCCCCCCTCCACCATAATCCTCGATAATATTGTAGCGGTGCTTAGGCGAAGCCCTGCGATGGTAGAACATCAAGATCATCACCATGCCATCGTGCTGACGGAACTCTTCCCCGACATTTTGCTGGATCAGAGTTCGTGGATCGTCATCGTGCTGAACGTGTGCTAGAACTCGGAGGTGCCGTAGTTTTGGTGCTTGATCGGTCGGGCCGTGAAGACGTACGACTACATCAACCGCGTTGTGCTAACGCTTCCGCTTTTGGTCTACGAGGGTACGTAGACAACACTCTCCCCTCTCGTTGCTATGCATCACCATGGTCTTGCGTGTGCGTAAGTTTTTTTTTGAAATTACTACATTCCCCAACAGTGGTATCAGAGCCTAGGTTTTATGCGTTGATGTAATATGCACGAGTAGAACACAAGTGAGTTGTGGGCGATATAAGTCATACTACTTACCAGCATGTCACACTTTGGTTCGGCGGTATTGTTGGATGAAGCGGCCCGGACCTACATTACGCGTACGCTTAAGCGAGACTGGTTTTACCGCCGTGCTATGCACACAGGTGACTAGCGGGTGTCAGTTTTTCCAACTTTAGTTGAATCGAGTGTGGCTACGCCCGGTCCTTGAGAAGGTTAAAACAACACCAACTTGACAAACTATCGTTGTGGTTTTGATGCGTAGGTAAGAACGGTTCTTGCTAAGCCCGTAGCAGCCACGTAAAACTTGCAACAACAAAGTAGAGGACGTCTAACTTGTTTTTGCAGGGCATGTTGTGATGTGATATGGTCAAGACGTGATGAGATATAAGTTGTTGTATAAGATGATCATGTTTTGTTGAAGTTATCGGCAACTGGCAGAAGCCTTATGGTTGTCTCTTTATTGCATAAGATGTAAGCACCAAATAATTGCTTTACTTTATCGCTATGCGATAGCAATAGTTGCAAGAGCAATAGTTGACGAGACGACCATATGACGATACATTGATATAGATCAAGATGATGGAGATCATGGTGTCATGCCGGTGACGATGGAGATCATGACAGTACTTTGGAGATGGAGATCAAAGGCGCAAGATGATCATGGCCATATCATGTCACATATTATGATTGCATATGATGTTTATCTTTTATACATCTTATTTTTCTTAGTTCGACGATAGCTTTATAATATGATCTCTCACTAATTATCAAGGTACAAGTGTTCTCCCTCAGTATGCACCGTTGTGAAAGTTCTTCGTGCTGAGACATCACGTGATGATCGGGTGTGATAGGCTCTACGTTCAAATACAACGGGTGCAAAACAGTTGCACACGCAGAATACTCAGGTTAAACTTGACGAGCCTAGCATATAACAGATATGGCCTCGAAACACTGAGACTGAAAGGTCGAGCGTGAATCTTATAGTAGATATGATCAACATAGTGATGTTCACCATTGAAACTACTCCATCTCACGTGATGATCAGACATGGTTTAGTTGATTTGGATCACGTGATCACTTAGAGGATTAGAGGGATATCTATCTAAGTGGGAGTTCTTAAGTAATATGATTAATTGAACTTTAATTTATCATGAACTTAGTCCTGGTAATATTAGCATATCTATGTTGTAGATCAATAGCTCGCGTTGTTGCTTCCCTATGTTTTATATATGTTCCTAGAGAAAACTAAGTTGAAAGATGTTAGTAGCAAAGATGCGGATTGGATCCGTGATCTGAGGTTTATCCTCATTGCTGCACAGAAGAATTATGTCCTTGATGCACCGCTAGGTGACAGACCTAATGCAGGAGCAAATGCAGACGTTATGAACGTTTGGCTAGCTCAATATGATGACTACTTGATAGTTTAGTGCACCATGCTTAACGGCTTAGAATCGGGACTTCAAAGACGTTTTGAAAGTCATGGACCATATGAGATGTTCCAGGAGTTGAAGTTAATATTTCAAGCAAATACTCGAGTTGAGAGATATGAAGTCTCCAACAAGTTCTATAGCTAAAAGATGGAGGAGAATAGCTCAAGCAGTGAGCATGTGCTCAGATTGTCTGGGTACTACAATCGCTTGAATCAAGTGGGAGTTAATCTGCCAGATAAGATAGTGATTGATAGAATTCTCTAGTCACCATCACCAAGTTAGTAGAACTTCATGATGAACTATGATATGCAAGGGATAACGAAAACGATTCCCAAGCTCTTCGTAATGTTGAAATCAACGAAGGTAGAAATCAAGAAAAATATCAAGTGTTGATGGTAGACAAGACCACTAGTTTCAAGAAAAGGGCAAAGGAAAGAAGGGGAACTTCAAGTAGAACAGCAAGCAAGTTGCTGCTCAAGTGAAGAAGCCCAAGTCTGGTCCTAAGCCTGAGACTAAGTGCTTCTACTGCAAAGGGACTGGTCACTGGAAGCGGAACTACCCCAAGTAATTGGCGGATAAGAAGGATGGCAAAGTGAACATAGGTATATTTGATATACATGTTATTGATGTCTACTTTACTAGTGTTTATAGCAACCCCTCAGTATTTGATACTAGTTCAGTTGCTAAGAGTAGTAACTCGAAACGGGAGTTGCAGAGACTAGTTAAGGGTGAAGTGACGATGTATGTTGGAAGTGGTTGCAAGATTGATATGATCATCATCGCACACTCCCTATACTTTCGGGATTAGTGTTGAACCTAAATAAGTGTTATTTGGTGTTTGCGTTGAGCATAAATATGATTGGATCATGTTTATTGCAATACGGTTATTCATGTAAGTTAGAGAATAATTGTTGTTCTGTTTACATGAATAAAACCTTCTATGGTCATACACCCAATGAAAATGGTTTGTTGGATCTCGATCATAGTGATACACATATTCATAATATTGAAGCCAAAAGATGCAAAGTAAATAATGATAGTGCAACTTATTTGTGGCACTGCTGTTTAGGTCATATTGGTGTAAAGCGCTTGAAGAAAATCCATGCTGATGGGTTTTTGGAATCACTTGATTATGAATCAGTTGATGCTTGCGAACCATGCCTCATGGGCAAGATGACTAAGACTCCGTTCTCCGGAACAATGGAGCGAGCAATAGATTTGTTGGAAATCATACATACTGATGTATGTGGTCCGATGAATATTGAGGCTCGTGGCAGGTATCATTATTTTCTGATCTTCACAGATGATTTGAGCAGATATGAGTATATCTACTTGATGAAACACAAGTCTGAAACATTTGAAAAGTTCAAAGAATTTCAGAGTAAAGTGGAGAATCATCGTAACAAAATAAAAGTTTCTACGATATGATCGCAGAAGTAAAATATTTGAGTTACGAGTTTGGTCTTCAATTAAAACAATGTGGAATAGTTTCACAAACACATGCCACATGGAACACCACAGCATAATGGTGTGTCCGAACGTCATAACCGTACTTTATTGGATATAGTGCAATCTATAATGTTTCTACCGATTTACCACTATCGTTTTGGGGTTATGCATTAAAGACAGCTACATTCACGTTAAAAAAGGGCACCATCTAAGTCCGTTGAGACGACACAATCTGAACTGTGGTTTGGCAAGAAACCTAAGCTGTCGTTTCTTAAAGTTTAAGGTTGCAATGCTTATGTGAAAAAGTTTCAACCTGATAAGCTCTAACCCAAATCGGAGAAGTGCGTCTTCATAGGATACCCAAAAGAAAATGTTGGGTACACCTTCTATCTCAGATCCGAAGGCAATATATTCGTTGCTTTGAATGGATCCTTTCTAGAAAAGGAGTTTCTCTCAAAAGAAGTGAGTGGGAGGAAAGTAGAACTTGATGAGGTAACTGTACTTGCTCCCTTATTGGAAAGTAGTTCATCACAGAAATCTGTTCCTGTGATTACTACACCAATTAGTGAGGAAGCTAATGACGACGATCATGTAACTTCAGATCAAGTTACTACCGAACCTCGTAGGTAAACCAGAGTGAGATCCGCACCAGACTGGTACGGTAATCCTATTCTGGGGGTCATGTTACTTGACCATGACGAGCCTACGAACTATGAGGAAGCAATGATGAGCCCAGATTCCGCGAAATGGCTTGAGGCCATGAAATCTGAGATGAGATCCATGTATGAGAACAAAGTATGGACTTTGATTGACTTGCCCAATGATCGGGGAGCCATTCAGATTAAATGGATCTTCAAGAGGAAGACGAACGCTGATAGTAGTGTTACTATCTACAAAGCTAGAATTGTCGCAAAAAGGTTTTCGACAAGTTCAAGGTGTTGACTACGATGAGAGTTTCTTACTCGTATCTATGCTTAAGTCTGTCCGAATCATGTTAGCAATTGCCGCATTTTATGAAATCAGGCAAATGGATAAACAAAACTGCATTCCTTAACGGATTTATTAAAGAAGAGTTGTATATGATGCAACCAGAAGGTTTTGTCAATCCTAAAGGTACTAACAAAATATGCAAGCTCCAGCGATCCATCTATGGACTGGTGCAAGCATCTTGGAGTTGGAATATACGCTTTGATAGGTTGATCAAAGCATATAGTTTTATACAGACTTGCGGTGAAGCCTGTATTTACAAGAAAGTGAGTGGGAGCGCTATAGCATTTCTGATAAGTATATGTGAAAGACATATTGTTGATCGGAGATAATGTAGAATTATTCTGCAAAGCATAAAGGCATGTTTGAAAGGAGTTTTTCAAAGAAAGACCTCGGTGAAGCTGCTTACATATTGAGCATCAAGATCTATAGAGATAGATCAAGACGCTAGATAAGTTTTTCAATGAGTACATACCTTGACAAGATTTTGAAGTAGTTCAAAATGGAACAGTCAAAGAAGGAGTTCTTGCCTATGTTACAAAGGTGTGAAGTTGAGTAAGACTCAAAACCCGACCACGGCATAAGATAGAGATATAATGAAAGTCATTCCCTATGCCTCAGCCATAGGTTCTATAAAGTATGCCATGTTGTGTACCAGACCTATTGTATACCCTGCCCTGAGTTTGGCTAGGGAGTACAATAGTGATCTAGGAGTAGATCACTGGACATTGGTCCAAATTATCCTTAGTAGAATAAGGATATGTTTCTCGATTATGGAGGTGACAAAAGGTTCGTCGTAAAGGGTTACGTCGATGCAAGTTTTGACACTGATCCAGATGACTCTAAGTCTTAATCTGGATACATATTGAAAGTGGGAGCAATTAGCTAGAGTAGCTCCATGCAGAGCATTGTTGACATAGAAATTTGCAAAATACTTAAGGATCTGAATGTGGCAGACCCGTTGACTAAACTTCTCTCACAAGCAAAACATGATCACACCTCAGTACTCTTTGGGTGTTAATCACATAGCGATGTGAACTAGATTATTGACTCTAGTAAACCCTTTGGGTGTTGGTCACATGTCGATGTGAACTATGGGTGTTAATCACATGGTGATGTGAACTATTGATGTTAAATCACATGGCGATGTGAACTAGATTATTGACTCTAGTGCAAGTGGGAGACTGAAGGAAATATGCCCTAGAGGCAATAATAAAGTTATTATTTATTTCCTTATATCATGATAAATGTTTATTATTCATGCTAGAATTGTATTAACCGGAAACATAATACATGTGTGAATACATAGACAAACAGAGTGTCACTAGTATGCCTCTACTTGACTAGCTCGTTGATCAAAGATGGTTATGTTTCCTAACCATAGACATGAGTTGTCATTTGATTAACGGGATCACATCATTAGGAGAATGATGTGATTGACTTGACCCATTCCGATAGCATAGCACTTGATTGTTTAGTTTGTTACTATTGCTTTCTTCATGACTTATACATGTTCCTATGACTATAAGATTATGCAACTCCCGTTTACCGGAGGAACACTTTGTGTGCCACCAAACGTCACAACGTAACTCGGTGATTATAAAGGTGCTCTACAGGTGTCTCCGAAGGTACTTGTTGGGTTAGCGTATTTTGAGATTAGGATTTGTCACTCCGATTGTCGGAGAGGTATCTCTGGGCCCTCTCGGTAATGCACATCACTTAAGCATTGCAACTAATGAGTTAATTACAGGATGATGTATTACGGAACTAGTAAAGAGACTTGCCGGTAACGAGATTGAACTAGGTATTGATATACCGACGATTGAATCTCGGGCAAGTAACATACCGATGACAAAGGGAACAATGTATGTTGTTAGGTGGTCTGACCGATAAAGATCTTCGTAGAATATGTGGGAGCCAATATGAGCATCCAGGTTCCACTAAATGTTATTGACCGGAGACGTGTCTCGGTCATGTCTACATTGTTCTCGAACCCGTAGGTTCTGCACGCTTAAGGTTTCGATGACAGTTATATTATGAATTTATGAGTTTTGATGTACCGAAGGAGTTCGGAGTCCCGGATGAGACCGGGGACATGACGAGGGGTCTCGAAATGGTTGAGACGTAAAGATCGATATATTGGATGACTATATTCAGACATCGGAAAGGTTCTGAGTGATTCGGGTATTTTTCGGAGTACCGGAGAGTTACGGGAATACGTATTGGGCCTTATTGGGCCATACGGGAAAGAAGGAAAAGGGCCTCAAGGGTGGCCGCACCCCTCCCCTTGGTCTGGTCTGAATTGGACTAGGGAAGGGGGCGCCCCCTTCCTTCCTTCTCCTTTTCCCTTCCTCTTTTCCTATTCCATATGGGAGGTGGAATCCTACTAGGACTAGGGAGTCCTAGTAGGACTCCACACTTTGCGCGCCCCCTCCTAGGGCCGGCCTCCTCCTCCCTTTCTCCTTTATATACGGGTGCAGGGGGGCACCCCAAAGACACAAGTTGATCTTCGTGATCGTTCTCTTAGCCGTGTGCGGTGCCCCCCTCCACCATAATCCTCGATAATATTGTAGCGGTGCTTAGGCGAAGCCCTGCGATGGTAGAACATCAAGATCGTCACCACGCCGTCGTGCTGACGGAACTCTTCCCCGACACTTTGCTGGATCGGAGTCCGGGGATCATCATCGAGCTGAACGTGTGCTAGAACTCGGAGGTGCCGTAGTTTCGGTGCTTGATCGGTCGGGCCATGAAGACGTACGACTACATCAACCGCATTGTGCTAATGCTTCCGCTTTCGGTCTACGAGGGTACGTAGACAACACTCTCCCCTCTCGTTGCTATGCAGCACCATGATCTTGCGTGTGCGTAAGTTTTTTTTTGAAATTACTACGTTCCCAACACAACAATAGTCATACCGCCGTCCAGGTGAAGGTGAAGACAAGAGTTAAGGCTTTCACTCCTTTGATTACTGCGCATACCCAGAAAAAAACCATCTGACAGATATGATGCTGCCCACAGACTCCTCTTCCTGTACATCCTACTCAGCCACTCTTCTGTTTTATCAGCCTTCCATTTACGGACAAAAGCATGCCATCTCGCCTCAAAGTTGGCTAGAAAGGTGGAGTAGTACAAGAGTGCCCTGAACTCATTTAACGATTTGTAATTAATGTGCTACTACATGTTTTTTTCCACATGCCATGAGCAGAGACGGTGCAACACATCAACCAAAACCAACCGAATAGCTCGTATCATTGCAGCGTCTGCATCTGTGATGATTGACCTTGGCTTTTTCTAACAATTGACCTTCAGGAATGTCTAGAGCAGCCACACGTACGTCGCTTCGGTCTCGTCGTACACAATGGCACAACCAAAAACAGTGGTGCAATGGTGATTATTTACACCAACAAAGGGGATGAACGGCATACCATATCTGTTCATCTTATACGTGCTGTCGAACACAGTCACATCTCCATACAACTGATAGTCCCGCCGCGACTGTGCATCGCACCAGAACATGCTCTTCAAACGGCCCTCCTTATCGAGCACGTACTCAAAGAAAAAGTCTGGATCCTTCTCCTTTCTGCTCCTCATAATCCCGATTGTCGTGTTAGCATCACCCTTCGCAATCAACTTCATTTTTTCTCGGCAACATAGGTTGTACACGTCTCGTCTCAGAAACCTACACTTATCATACGAGCCATACTTGCTAATGAAGTTTTTGACGATGATATGCTTTCTGATCCCAGCTCCTTCCATCGCCAAGATCTCGGCTATCTGGTGATCTCCCATCACTCGATGTGACCGTAGAAATACCACCTCATCTTGTCTAGCGAACAAATGGTTGTGATCATCCATAAAAGCTGCCACGAACCAAACTCCACATCCTTTGTCCAACTTCACGACTAAATGTGCGCCACACTTGCAATGAGTCTCAGGTCTTAGCCTGCGGGTACGGCCCTCCGGGTTTGAAAATTTACTGAGAAGTTTTCCTGCCCTCGAGCAAACGTATCGCCTATACCGGACAGTGGTTGAAAGTCTTTTTCCTCGTTTCACCTTATCTTTTCTGATACTGACACTGGTAGAAAAAGGGCCTATAGTCCCGGTTCGTAAGGGCCTTTAGTCCCGGTTCCTGAACCGGGACTAAAGTGTCGGTACTAATGCCCTGACCCTTTAGTCCCGGTTCAATCCAGAACCGGGACTAAAGGGCGCGACCACGTGGAGCTCCACCTTTAGTCCCGGTTGGTAACACCAACCGGGACTAAAGGAAATTTTATGATTTTTTTTGAAATTTTTTTTTGAATTTTTTTTTATTTTCAAACTTCTGAATTAGTTTAACCTCTAGTCTGTAATCACCACCCCTCATCACTTCTCAATTTATCCTCTAATCACCCCTCATCATTCCAAATCATCTAACTTTCCGAACGGTCACCCATCCTCCCACTCCCCCGGCCTGAGCACGCTTAACTTCCGGGTTCTATTCTCCCTCGCTCCAAGTCCGCACTTGTTGTTTTCCTGACAATAGTAAGATGTCAATCCTATTAACCTTCAGGAATTTTGCTTGAGCATGAAGTGACACATTTCACTGTTTGAGTTTGAAACTATTGTTTTAAAAAACAATAATTATTTAGTAACACTAATATTTCTTGAATAATTAGTTTGACCATTGTTTGACCACAGTTTGACCATAGTTTGACCAGATTTGACCAAAATTGAAATAACTAAAATAATTATTTAGTAACACTCATATTCTAGAATAATTAGTTTGACCATTGTTTGACCACAGTTTGCCCACAGTTTGAATATTTTTCAATTTTTTCCACTCTAGATCTTAAAAGCCCCGTAACTTTTTTCTATTAGGTTTTTGAGGATTTTGAAAATGTTTAACGGGGTTCCCCCGGTTAAATTTGGATGTAACTTTTTGAGTAGATGATTTTTCATATAAAAAACTTTTTCATCCGAGTTAGTATGCAAAAGTTATGCCCATTTTTACAAATTTCAAAGAGATTTTGCAAATAAAGTCAAAATTCCCATTTGTAAATTTTCCCAACAACTAGACCACATATCACATGAGAAACTTATTTTCTTTTTTTTGACATTTCCATTATTTTCTTTTATTTTTTTA
>NC_041384.1:30350533-30351960 GCF_002162155.2 Triticum dicoccoides | reverse complement strand
CCCCATTAGTCCCGGTTCGTGCCTCAAACCGGGACTAAAGGTCTAATCTTTAGTCCGGTTTGAGGCACGAACCGGGACTAAAGGTCATCGCACCCTTTAGTCCTGGTTCATGTCTTAAACCGGGACTAAAGGGCCCGAGTGAACCGGGACTAATGCCTTAGCCGCACGAACCGGGACCAATGCTCACATTAGTCCCGGTTCTAGACTGAACCGGGACTAATGGGCTGAGCCGGCCTGGACCATAGCCCTGTTTTCTACTAGTGTGAATCCAGGGTCTTTGGCGTAGTTATTATAGAACATGTAGGTCTCCCATTGTGATGCAAATGTCATACCCATAACCTTCAACTGTGTCTCCAGCGCACATTGCTGGATTTCAGCTTCCTCAATGTCCATATTAGCTCCATCCTCATGCTCATATCCATCATCACCACTCCAACCATCAAAGTTAGCCTACAATATTCCACATAAGCAAGTGTAAGTTGTCATTAACAAGTTTTTATTATTCAATGACATCTCAAATTTTGGACCGAACCTGGCTTATGTTATCCGCGAAAGATTCAACACCATGATTTTCCTCGTTCTGGACGTCAATATCCTCCTGCACATAAAAAAATCATATGCACATGTAAGTACCATATGGTTCTTCATCCCATGAAAAGATTGTACACGACACTTACGTTTTCACTACAAGCACCCTCCTCCTTCTTTTGAAAATCCTCCTCAGGTAAATTACCGTACGACGACCAGGATTCATTGTCGCTGCCATCATCATCATCTTTACTATCATTACCATTCGTACGATCAACACTATCGCTACCATCTCACTCACTTGTGTCCAAAAACAAATCCGTAAATGCAGTTTCTTTATCCATTGAATGATCTCACAACCAACACTGCAATATTATAATAAAAATTGATCTATCAATTTTAAATCAAATTAAATGTAGTACGATCATACAGATGACAACTTCTTATCTAACAAGCGATTGCACATAATTATTTACAGATACAATTTTTTTGACAAACTAGACGGCTTACATGGCATGCACGTGCACTTCGGCCGGCCTGCCATGGCTGCGGACGGCGAGGACGTTCCCGAGAGGTTGATCACGGAGTTGCAGGCGGCGACGACGTCCACGTAGGCCACGTCACCGCGACGACCTGCACGGAGGCGAAATCACGTATGGCGGGCGACTCCAACAACGTCCGCGCCGGCCAGATCCCGATTGAAGACGGGGAGAATGGTCGGCGATCGGCGGGGAAAGGCGGCGCTCGGCCAGACGGGAAGACATTGGAATTCGCAGCGTGATCACGGCTAGATCGGCGGGGAAAGGCGGTGATCGGCGGGTAAGGGCGGCGATCGGCGGGGCGGGGCGACGTTGGAATGGGCCGCATGATCAACGCAGGTCGTGGGTTTTTTTTTTCGC